>NW_026020398.1:2632443-3176009 GCF_900185275.1 Solanum verrucosum
AAAGACAATTTTCATTGGCGGTGCCGCACTTTCTTAATCTTAGTATTTGCAAAATGTTCGTTCACATGACTGAAGGATATCAAGTCCAATTGATTGAGGACTTAGGAAAATTTGATCAATTAGTTATTAATATTTAGTCAAGTGGACTAGTTATAATTTTTTTGATTAAATTTTATTAGAAGTGTTTTTGACTCAAACTTGTGGTAACTTTTTAAAATTTCGTTATTCAATAATATTTAACTATTGATTTTTCTTGTAAATAGTTAGAAGTTAATGATGTTTGTTAATTTTTATCTTAGTGCATTTAACTTCTAAGTTAATATTTACTCACTAATGTATGTTTTTTTTCTACTTTATATGTTATTTGTAAGAGTAGTTGAGAGATATGAACATATCAAGTACAATTTATGTTCAATTTTTTTTAATTAAATTAAAGTTAGATGAAACAATTATTTAACTGAAAAACAAATAACTTTGTAATAATTTATTATGCGATTTTATAATTTTTGTTTATTTGATAAGATTGAATAAACAATTGGGGCTATTTTAATAGTTTACAACTTATGGGATTTTTATGTTTATGAGAAAATATACAACACAAAAATTTCATATCACATGTCCAAACAAACCTTCAATTTCATCTCATGATTCCATATCATGATACTATATCATGATACCATATCGCATGGCCAAACGGACCCTTAATCTCATTTTCCGTTGACTAGCTAGACACACACATTTACATAGCATAATACAAATCAATTTGAATGTATCACACATGAAACGTCACGTAAAACTCCACATAAGATTTATATATCTACTTGTTCAACTTTATATAAATTAAATTATCTATTTATATCCAAAATAAAAACTGAATCAAATTAAAAAATACATTTACATATTATCCTTATCTATCCATCTCGATATCACTATAGTTGGACGGAAGGTCCAATAGTTTTTCGAATTCTATTTGTTGTATGATTGTATCTACCAATGTAGTGGTAATTTATTTCCCTCCTTTAAATTTGGGTCAGCATTAAATTGTCAATTGTAGCTAATACTGCATTTATCAACTTTATTTATTTATTCACCTTATTTATTTATATTAGTATATAGTATTTATATTATATTGTGATATATATATATTTATATTTATAGTAGTTTTTCTTTAACCCAGATGATCTGGGTCGCCCCCATTGTTTGAAAAAAACGACCCCCTGAGAGAGCTCAAACAGTGGATCTGACGCAAACCCACTTAGATTTTCTTGTTTACAGCCCTCAGATCTCTTCAAAAAAATCGATTCTTTGTGTAATCTAATTGATTGATTTTCCTCTTTTTCGAAGTTTTCTCTGCAATCCAACAGTAATTGGGTTGTAAAAACGGAGTCTTTTTAAGGTGGAAGGCACAATTAACAATGGGGTCGAAGAAGAAAACAGCATCCCAGAAAAATTCTCGTTCTGCTTCTCCAGTTAAAGAGATGGCAATTTCAGGCAAGTTTTTGGTTTGGGGTTCTCTTTGTTTTATTTTATTTTTAATGGATAACTAGGGAAGAGAAAAAAAGAGGAAAAGATAGAGTTGTTAATGGATTAGGTTGTGATTTTGGATATGGGTATGTATTAATACTTGCTAGAAATAAATAAATGTAGCATCTTTGTTAATTTGATGACTGCATCTACTGTATGAAGGTGTAAATCTGAGTCCTTAATGTTGAATTAATGAACACTTGTGTTTTGTTGGGTGGGGGTGGGGGTGGGAGGGGGGGAGACAAAATATATGTTATTGTAATTTCTCCTGATGTGGGATGTGTAGCTATTTTTCTCATAATTGCTTGTAATAAGCATGGTGCTGTTTTTATGGAGAATCTTGGAAAATTTATTGTTGAGGAATCTAGATACATGGAGTCAAAAGTGAGGAAAATGCTTAACTAAGAAAATAGATTGTAATGGGTCAATTTTAGTACACCGTTATTGTCGCGCAACAAGGTATGGAGTTATTGAGATATAGCAATGAGTTTTTGGATCATTCCGAGGCACGTGGAATCAGAAGAACCGATGTGGCAATACCGTGCCAATTTAAGTTGTTTGTATGCGTTCGGCTTATCATTGTGTTTTTTTGTTTTGTTTATGGTATCGAAACATGAATGCTGAACCCATTATGCATCTTGGTTGATGTATCCTTCTTCATGGGATGGGAGCATTTCTTTTAAGTATGTTCATTTAAGCAGTTTTCTGTTTAATTCTTCCAGTCACTGTGGAGACTGGAGAGTATTATATAGACGTTATAAACAGTCACGGACAGAAGATATGTCTGCAGTTTTTGTTGCATTTTGAATGGATTGTTTGGCTGTAGCATCACAAAGGTGACACTTAATCAGGAGAAGTATCAGTCTGTGGCAGAAGAAACTTGGTCATTCATGTCCTACTTTATGCACCTTAGTCTTCGTGATTGTGAGAAATATTGGAAAAGAATATTATTGAATTGTTGTTGTGTCTACATTATTACATTGAGACCCTATTTATAGACCCTAGAATACAATCCTTTACCAAGTAGGATACTATTTAGTATTCCTATTTCTATTTCTATTCCTATTCCTATTCTAATAGGATTGTGTAAACCTATTCCTATTCTTATAGGATTGTATAAACCTATTCCTATTCTTATAGGATTGTATAAACATATTCCTATTCTAATCGGATTGTATAAACCTATTCATATTCTAACACTCCCCCTCAAGCTAGTGCATACAATTCATGTACCTAGCTTGTTACAAATGTAATTAACACACGGACCGATGAGGGGCTTGGTGAGATATCTGCAAGTTGATCACTCGACTTCACAAAATTGACAATCAATCTCAATGTGCTTGGTCTTCTCATGAAATACTAAATTTGATGCATAATGCCGATAAAATACAGAGTGATAAAATTACAGTGTTGGAACATCCCAAACCAAGCTTACAAAGACTGTTTCAGACCATAGAGTGACTTACGTAATCAACATACAAGACTACTAAACTCCCCCTGAGCAACAAAATTAGGTGGTTGCTCCATATATACTTCTTCACAATGCAATGGTCGTTGCAAGTGCTCAAAATCTAGTATAAAGTATATGGATCATGTTGGAATCAATAGACGAGTCGATATTAAACAAGTAACCAGCCGAAACATGCTCATATGTCGGAGTATTAGATTTGATGGCTAAAAGTGGTCACAATCTAAGAAATAAAATTATATGGGTAGGGTCGGAATGATGTCATGACCCAACTAGAAAATAGAAATTATATAGGATAGTTCGAATTGATGGAACGACCCCATTGAAAAAGAGAAATAATATGGGTTGGGTCGGAATGATGGCACGACCCAGCTGAAAAAGTAAAATTTATACGGGTAGGGTTGGAATGATGGCACAACCCTACGCAAATCAGATTTGAGGAGTCACCGGAAAGACGAATGGAACTATGCAAATCAAATATGAGTCACTGAAAAGACACATGATGCTATGCAACTCAGATATGAGAAAATAGTTCGAAAAAAAATCCACGGTACTACACAAATTAAATATGAAAAGTAGTCTGAAAAGATGCACGGTGCTACACAAATAAGATATGCAAAAAAAAGGTAGTCACCGGAAGGATGTCACGGTGCTACACAAATTATATATGAAAAAGTAGTCACTGGAATGATGACACAGTGCTACACAAAAAAGTAGACACCAAAATGATGGCACGGTGCTACAAAAATTAAATATGAAAAAGTAGTCACCGGAATGATAGCACGGTGCTACACAAATTAGATATAAGAAAATAGTCACCGGAATGATGGCACGGTGTTACACAAATTAGATGTGAGAAAATAGTCACCAGATAGATACACGGTGACCCAACTTTTGCTAACATAATCATTGGCCAGACGGGCAGCATCTATGGGTGCCACCCGCCGGCAGCGGAAGCTCTTTAATTCTCTACCAAGTTCGTAGAGGCTCTGATACCATGTGAGAAATATTGGAAAAGAATATTATTGAATTGTTGTTGTGTCTACATTATTACATTGAGACCCTATTTATAGACCCTAGAATACAATCCTTTACCAAGTAGGATACTATTTAGTATTCCTATTTCTAATTCTATTCCTATTCCTATTCTAATAGGATTGTATAAACCTATTCCTATTCTTATAGGATTGTATAAACCTATTCCTATTCTAATCGGATTGTATAAACCTATTCATATTCTAACAGTGATCATATGCCAAATTCTATTGAAGATTTCTTGTTTTCCTATATACTCAGCTAGTGAACTCCTATACTGGAAATCTTGTACTCATATCATTTGGTTTAATAAGGTCACCTCATCAGCTTCTTTTTGGAGAACAGACAGTTATCTATAATTGTGGGCTTGATGTCTCATTGGCATTTAAATATAAGATGAAGTGTTTCAAAGTAGTACCATTTAGTAGGTTCTCATCTGGACTAGATTAGTTGAAGCTTCATCCTAGTTTTGTAATTTGGTTAAAGATCATCTACTTCATTTGGAGATTGTTGTGTCAGTAGTCCATTTTTAGCACAGCTAAGCATTAAACTAGATAATACTCTTTGGGGTCGTTTTGGTAGAGTGTATAAGAATAATGCTAAATATAGTGTGTTAGTAATGTTTGTATTAGTTATACTTGCATTTATTATACATAGGATATTTTTATGCATTGTCCGGTTTGGTGCATTAAAAATAGCATGCATTGTATACAAAAAATTATTTACAAAGATACAATCCACAATTATGGTGGAAAAGATGTTTTTGAGGGGCAATTGAGTCTTTAACCATGCTAATGCATGCATTAAAACCATTGCATTACTAATACCTAGAAATCCATAAATCCATGGTATTAGTAATACACACCTTAATACACAATAGAGTGTATAACTAATGCAAGACATTGGTTCGAAAAGAGTACCAAACAAGGTACTAGTAATAGTACCTATAGTGTAATACACAAAGATGCATGCATTATTTTTCCTAATACACTCTCTACCGAATGACCCCTTTTAGTTTGAATACGTGGAGTAAAATATACAACATAGAATAATAACTGGCAGGGATTAAAGTCAGTGGAACATATTTCATACACTGAACCACATCTGCACTGGTTTAAAGTGGATGAAGTCAGATTGAAGCAAATTATTTATAGCCAATATGCTAAATTCCCTATAAATCCTGTTTAGTATTGTCCCAGATTTGTCATGAAGGTATAATCCAGACCCCAATGGAGTTAGTTGTGGATTGGAAAAGCTAGGATCCCACTTTGTTGTACTATGCAGAGTCTGATCAATGCTTTATGTTTATATCCCTTACATCTGTTTTTTTGAGATCGTTTCTTATTTTGTGCCGAAGCACTTTCTAAAGCACATGCTTTCGACTGAGAAGGGGGTCCACCTTCTTCTTTTAATTATTTTTCATGAATGTGGTGTCTGGGCCAATTTTCGCGCACCTCGACTAATTCCACTGGATACATGCCACCTCCCACTAGCATAGGTACCATGTAACTTTGTTCACCAAGGCTAGGACAGATGGAAAGAATCACTTAGTGTTTTTTTTGTCTCCGCTGGGATTTGAACCTGAGACCTCATAGCTCTCAACCACTTCATTGACATGGTGAAGATGAAATGTTAAGGCCTTTGAAGTTTTTGATTTTTCTCAATATTTTTTTCCCTATTTTTTGGTAGTTGTTTTCTCCTTTTATTTAAGCCCCAATCTTATTTCGGTTGAGACTTTTGTTATCCGCAACAGTGCCATATTTATTCCAATTCTGGGTAGAGCCGTAGAGCAGTGCGACTTTCGTTTGATAATATCATTTAATATATGGTTACTAGATGGCTGATAAACATGATGAGCTAGAACTACATGATGCATTGTGCGCTTCTCTTTATATTTTTATAAAACGTGAGATTTGGAATGTCCTTTTGATTCTGAAGACATGGAAAGACAACTTAAGGCATGTGGCCAGAAGAGAAAATTTGTAGAAATTGAAACATTCATGTTCTTGAACTATGATATATCAAACTTCTCAGAAAGTAACACTTACCTTTCTAAATAAAAAGAACTTGGAAAGTAGCTTTTTTAGGAACTGCTATTATCGCCAAATTTAGAAGGTATTATCTTTTAGATTGTGTAACTTATAGAGATAAAAGAATAAAAAAGTAACTTGTAGAGATAAAAGTTCTAATATTTGGAAGCTTATGTCATACCTATGGTATCATGGTATGTATGAGGATAACAAATAGTACACTTTAATTAACTGAATGAGAAATTCAATTCTTTTCTGAAAAATGATTGTAGAATTATCAATGAGAAAACTCAAACGTTCTAATTGATATGATTGAACAAAATAGAAAGTAAAGTAATAGGCATGTCTCATCAATTTGGTTGATCAAAAAGAAACAATCGACCCATCAAAAAAAATAATCTAACAATAAGAAACGAAAATATTTTATCTATGGGGCATATGGTAGGAAGGAGAACGTGTTCACAGTTTGCATATAATTATTTAGCACATTTTAGAAGAAAGCTTATTGGTGATGCTGATTGTCTAGACAGATTTGAAAAGAGAAGAAAGTAAGGGACAAAATGTCACAAACCAAGGGGACAGTCTATATTCTTAACAGAGAGAGGGGTGGGTGGTGGGGTGTATGCTCCTGTTAAGGAGAAGGAGACATTGCTTTCTAAAGTTACTTGACTGAGTTAATTGCTATTGCCTTGCAGATCATAGTGCGAAGCATCAAAAGGATTTAGAAAATTTGAATCTGTTGACACAGCCTTTCAGAACACTCAAGCTTTTCAGTATGGCGATGATGCAGTATCTTATGAAGTCGATAGCATATCTTTTGTCGCATCGATGGTGTATGCTTTTCAGTATGATTGCTGGACTTGCCTTAATACTGCTTGTGACAACCGATGGTCCTCATGTAAAGGTATGCTTCATCAATTTCAGATGCTTTTTTAGTGGATAAAGATGGTTACTTGTACCATCATCATAATATGTGTCTTGCACCCAAGGGCGGGGCTTGTGGTCAATGTAGTGGAAAATGCCCTGAGAGACCAAGGTTCAGATTCCGAAAAAGACCAAAAATAAAAACACTGGGTGATTTTTCACATCGGCCTAAGCCTTGGTGGGAGGCAATATGTAATTGGTGTTGTAGTTGAGGTGTGCGCAAGTTAGCATGGATACCACCGTTACCTAACACAAAACACATGTCTACCTTAAGAAGAAGAACTTTATTTCTTGTTACTGGAAGTCGACAATTGGTCAACTTAAAACTGGGTTTTCCATTGTTACATCACTAAGTGAACTGTTTGTTTGGATCCTTTTGGCAATTTTCAATTATTTTGTTGAGGAGTTAAAAAATGTCATATATCTATTTTCCTCAGCTTGTATGATACATCTGATGCCGAAAGGAATGGGATATATATAGAGGACTCATATAGTGACCCAACTAGTTTCGAAGAGGCGTTGTTTGGTTGTTTTGTGGTACCTATTATGTTGTATTTAAACTCAGTCCTGTCAGTGCTAATAGAACATGTCTGTTTCAATGCAGCATGTTGAGGAGGTTCTTAAACATCTCCAGTTTGGATTATGGTGGGTGGCTCTTGGTGTGGCGTCTTCTATTGGCCTTGGTAAGCAGCATTCACTGTTAGATTTGTTAGCTTCTTATGTTTAATGGATTCTATATTGGAGGGAGACCTATCTACTTGAATCTCCATAAATAGAACTTGCTAATAGTAATGGGGATTAAACTTGCTTTTTTCTAGCTTTTCCATAAAAAATCTTTGATCCGCTGTTTCGTTGCCATGTTGCAGGGTCTGGTTTGCACACTTTTGTCCTTTATCTGGGCCCTCATATTGCTTTATTTACGATAAAAGCAATGAAGTGTGGGCGAGTTGACCTCAAAATGGCTCCCTATGATACAATACAATTTCAAAAAACTCCTTTATGGCTTCATAAAGATTGTTCAGAGTTTGGCCCCCCTGTATTTTCATCTTCACATGGCACAAGTGTTCCTCTTAGTAGCATACTGCTCCAAGTGCAGTTAGAGGCTGTTTTATGGGGCCTTGGAACCGCACTTGGAGAGCTTCCCCCATATTTTATTTCAAGAGCAGGTTCGTCTACACTATCTTTTGTCTATAAGCCTACATCTGTATTGGGTAGATAGTTCAAACCTGCAGCACAAACCTATTTTGAAGCTACTGGTCTTAGTATATTAGGCTGTATTCAACCTTGCAGTGTGTTTAAAGATACTCACTTGTAATTTGGAAAGTTCACCCTTTTTTCAATCAAGAATTAAATTATTTGATTAACTTTTTTGAGTTTTAAATACGTGCCCAATGGGACTTGCTTTGTTGTCCGGGCCTTCAATCTTTTAGAACAGTGGTAGGAATTTGATTTTCCTTGGTCAATCAGCTGTACCTTGGGAGCCTAGATGTGCATAGCTTTTGCTATATTTTAGAAATATTTTTCATTTTTTGATAAATCAAGACCATAATTTGGAGACTTGTATTTTCTATTTGTTTACAATCTTGTCAGATGAAAAAGAGCATTTTGAAGCTAATGTATTTGCATACCTTTATGCAGCAAGCCTCTCAGGCAGTAAAATGGAAGCAATGGAAGAACTAGATACCTCTTCTGAAAACAATGGATTTATAGCTACTCGTCTGACTCAAATGAAGCGATGGTTTTTTTCCCATGCACAATGTTTGAACTTCTTCACAATTCTAATACTTGCTTCGGTTAGTCCAAATCTATATATAAATCTATCTTCTATTCATCCGGAGAACCATGCATAGAGGATAAACTTGATGACCTTAGTTTTGTATGCAGATACTATGTTCCTTAAGCTATACACTAGAGCATCATCCTCTCCCCAACCCCAAAGTGAAGTTGATTTTTTGTTGACTGTAAAAAACAGATTTGGTTTTTAGTACAAAATTATGGTTTTAATTTGATTATGTCTCTGCAAGCCACTGAACTTCCCGTAACTACAGAGAGCTGTAGTAAAGGTGGTGACCAGAAGTTCGGCAGGCCAGAGTAAACTGGCTTTTGGGGATGTTTGTCACTTGAGCAAAAATAATTTTGACGTTATAATAATCAAACAAATGTGTTGGTCCTGTAACTTTGACAATTGTGTCATACAGCATCTTCTTGAAGGAATTTTGTGTGGATTTCGAAAATATATTGTGATTATTCAAAACTTGGGAAGATCCCAATAGTGTAATCTCCAAAAGAAGTAATTAGAACTGGGACATACAGGACAAATATAATTTCAATTTTATCTTTTATCCTTTCTCTTTTCCTTGTTCTGTAGTTTTGGATTAGCTGCGTATGGTGGTATCTTTCAGTTAGCATGCAGATATATCTTCTCAAATAGTATAGACTGTTCTAATGGAAGTGCCTTTTGTAGGTTCCGAATCCTCTATTTGATCTTGCTGGCATAATGTGTGGACAATTTGGGATCCCATTTTGGAAGTTCTTTTTTGCAACTTTGATTGGAAAGGCCATCATTAAAACTCACATACAGGTCTGTCAACTCATTCATGAGTTTCAACATCTTAGACGCAGTTTCAATTTAGTTTAGTTTTGGCGTCATGTAAGATCTTTTCAGACTGGCCAATTTATTAAACATGTTGATCCTGATAGAGATGTGTTATTTGACTATCCTTCTGCAGACCGTGTTTATAATTTCAGTTTGCAACAACCAACTTCTTTATTGGGTGGAAACCAAGATGATTCGGATGCTTAGTTTTATACCTGGTCTCGAAACCATGTTACCCAAAATCATTGCGAAGCTCCATTCCATGAAAGACAAGTATATGGCTACCAAAACTCCTTCCACTTCAAATATAAAGGTATAGTTCATCTAATACTATTGTATGTGGTTAAATTCCTTAGTTTATCGTTCTCCATCTTAATTGAAACTCATAATCTTTGTCAGGTGAACAAATGGGATTTCTCATTTGCTTCAGTTTGGAACGGCGTGGTAACCATCATGCTACTGAACTTTTTCGTTAAGATTGTAAATGCTACTGCACAGCGGTATTTAAAAAGACAGCAAGAAGAGGAATTGGCTAGTCTGAAGAACAAATCATCTTGAAGGAAATCAGATAAACCCCCTCTTCATTCTCATAGATTTGTTTTTCGGTCAAGCTTTTTCTTTCCGCTATCTACCTTTGTTAAATAGGGGTTTCGAAGTGATTGGTGGCTACTTGGAGACTCGGCACCAGCAAGTCCATTTCACAAAACTTTGTACAAAAGAACACTAGTCAGTCTCACAAGTTCATTGACTATGTAACTTCAAGAAAAACATTATTTAGGGGGTGCCATTGTTGACAAAATTGGTGATCAGGAAACTGGAAAACTCATTATTGGGCAAATGATTCAACATTTAGAAAGTGAAGATACATTTTCTGCATTTATAAACAGGCCTGTTTTTTTAGTATAGCATTAGTGCTCTGCTGTTCTTCCCTCTTTTTTCTTTCATCGATTCATTGAAGTCGTGCTTGGCACGGACAAAAGATTTGTATTGTACCGTTTGCTGGAATTATTATTTTTATGTATCATCGTCATCAGTGATTTGATGTTCTTCTCTCTGATCTCGTCCATTTGCATTCTGATCGTCGTCATGCATAGATAGTCGGGCACTTTTAGTGATAGTCACAGCTCTGAGATAGGAAAGCTTCTTCACAATTTTGTTATGAAGGGGAGCCGTGGAGTAACGTAAAGTCATCTCATCTCATGTGACTTACGTGAGATTAGTCATTAATGCTTGTGTCATGATAGACTCCGACCTATAGGGCCTTCGCAAAATCAACGGTCTCACCGGGAACTAGACAAGCACCTAGATGTAAATTCTCAGGCCCTAGCCCGAAATTCCTTTTTATGAACTTGATGTCGATAAATCTGCGAATCTATAAATTCATTTCGGCCAATTGAACCTTCTCGAACTCTTTCTTTTTAAGAACCTTTATATCTCGTCTAGCAGAAACTAATCGAGCTCCGTTTGATCTCCCAGACGCGGAAGCTGAATCAGTTGCAGGCTATGTAGAATATGCGCGGGATGCTAGTGTTTTAAATGAAAAAAGTAAAAACGAATAGAGGAAGTAATAAAAAAAGAGTAGAGTGATCAAGAAGCAATTAAATTCGACTTTATATAATAAAATGCTATTGAAATTGTAAATATAGTAGGTGTCATCATCACTTGTGTAATCTTTATATTATACTGATTATTTTATTAATTATTCAATTAATAGTCAGTAATCATCGTTTAAATCAAGATAATTGTAACCACAACCATTTGTCATTTTATAAGTTCAACATTAAATAAACTTCACATCAGTCTTCATGTCTACGTAGCTTAAAATATTAAGATCCTAATCACTAGTACTATCGTCAACTTAATTAATCAATAATTAATTATTATATTATCTGAGTTTCCTCCAAGTCAGGTGATTTAATTAACAAATCAATTTTGATTCCTTTTTTCTTTCAATAAGAATCCAAAGATAATGTGTCCATGTTATCTACTAATTTAATTCATTAAAAGAGATCTTTATTTTTAATAAAACTTTGTCCCATCAGGCCATTAAAATTCATATAGGACAACTAATGGAATATTTATTAGTTGGTTTCAACCTAGGGATTCCTATAATCAAGATGTCTAATATTTAAATAAACCAAAATGGATATGTACATGTACATGTAATTATATATATTATCTATGCATCAATACGAGTTGTGGTGAAGTAGTTTTACATATTTCAACAAAGATTTGAGTTCGAGCCTAATATAAAAATATTTTTATTAGGAAATATTTTATATTATATGATACTTTGTAAGTCAAATTTAAATTTAATCAGACCTCAATATTGATATTGAATACTAAAAAATGAAATCTAAAAAAAATATTATCTTTACCACCCACCCCATCTAGGGGGGTTAGGGCATTGTGGGGTGGGGGAGACAAGAAAGCAACCACTTTTGACAAATTAAGTAATGATGGAATTATATATTAGTGAAGCATATGTAGGGACTAGTAAAATGCATTAAGTTAATAATGGGGTCCAATTTGGCTTAGTGATTGAAATGTGGGGCTTTATTTGGTGGGTGATTTCATTGTCAGAAACTACACTATAGTTTTATAATAATAAATATTGGTAGTAGAGCCAATATTTGTTTTTAATGGCTTGAATAGTAAGTTACTCATATCTACATGGTTTGCTTTTATATTTCTCTTAAATTTGCTTTGTTTAACTTGTTTTTGATATCACCTTTTTGAAGATCTCCTCATTATTTCATTAGATTTTGTGACATCATAATTAAGTAAAAATTTACTCACATCAAATATTTATATCAATAAAATATCATATGTCTAAATATAGAGTTATACTTTCTCCATGCCTAGACGTTTGTATATTTTGTTTTTTAAGAGTTTAAACTATATGAATTCTGATAAATATGAATTTATGTTTACACCATCTTAAGAGGCCAATACATGTAAAAAGGAAAAGAAGAAAATAAGAGATTTTTGTTGGCATTTGAAATTTCACCACTAAATTTCCACAAGTGTTAGGTTAATGTTTGCTATCTATTAATTTTGTCTTCTTTGAATATTTGCATCATCCAACTTCCAAAATAGTTAGATATATAACACTATACTTGTTGACTAATACCCATTCGATCCGTTTACTTTTACTTAACATTTTTAACATATTAAAAAATATAATTATTATTTTTGTCTATTTTATCCTCAAAATTAATTACTTATTTTTAAAATAAAACTCTCAAAATTTAAGATTATAGGTTAATAAATATAATCATTGTGATAAGATATTCATATTAATTATTGTTCTTAAGAGAGGTGCAAACTAGACAAATGAAAAGGTAGCCTAGATTCATTATACAAAAATGCACTTTTTACACTGTCCTTTATTGACTAGTAGAGTTTAATTTTTAATTTTAATGTAATGATCTATCAAAAGACATTATAGAAACTCCAATAATTGATACTAAATTAAAATTCATTTATTTAAATCCAGTCAATAGAAGATCATAATTAAGATTAACTTGTCTTTTCAAAAGTAGTAGGAGAAAATGTTTTAGAGATGAGAGAGAGAGAGAACAATATTCCAAAACTAAAAACTTGGTAAATTAATTCATAAATTTGTGGTAAGAATATTATTAAAGAAATAATGTCAAATATTATAGAATGCGTACGGGAAAATTCCATAGCTAGCTGCCTAGCCTTTTCTGGCCTCTCGTAATTGAAAAATAACAATAATTCTAGAGTTTTTAAATTTACAAGTTAAATTTTCAAATCGTTGATTTTGAGACTCAAGATGACACTTTTTTAAAAAATACAGTTGAAAAGTGGATAGTGAACGCTATTCCTAGGTAGACTGATTGTGTATAAATTTGAATTATTTTTTTCCTAATACAAACTAATAATAGACCAAAACAAACCAAAAAAAGAACTAAGAAAGAATTTTAAAAGAAGAAGAAGAATTAGAATTTGCATCTTAAAATTTGAAGAGAGGCAATCAAGATATTAAGCAATCACAAAATTTTCCTACTTGTGTAATCAAATCAATCAATCAATCATGCTTCAATCTTAAACTATTTAAGATCGATTATATGAATTCTCTGTATCCATTTCGTTTTCTTTGTGCTCGTGATAACTACATACGTAAAATCTAACCTTTTTCTCCAAAATGCAGATACACTTGAGAGTTCCATAGCCAAAAAAGCTTCAAGAGACTATTTCAAGATTAATTGTTTATTTATACCCTTTGCTATTGGCTTTTTCTATTTTTCTAAAAGTAGTAGAATAATAGTCATCAGCTAACGGTCAATTTAATTGCTGTTGGGATCTTTACATTATTGCTGAATTTATCCATATGTGATGGACCCCAAGGCCCAATTTAGTCATGAGTGGATATGGAATTTGAAATTAATATGTACATTAATTCAAATATAATTATGAAATATTTAAAAACTTTTTCTCTATATGATCTTTGGAGACTCTTCAAAACCATAGGTAATATGAAATGGAGTTTTAGAATCAAAATTATCTAAGTGTCATATAAAAGCTAGCCATATAAGATCAGAGGCGAATCTAGGATTTTTCGAATATGGGTGCACCAAGAAAAATGTATTATGTGGAAATTGATCCTCAGTCCTCAAAGTCAAAAGCTCAACATTTAACCATGTGGACCAACTAGATTTTTTATAGTACGGGTGCAAGAATATAATATTATACAAATGTTAGAAAATATATACATAAAATATCTAATTTTACGAAGAGACCACGAGTTCGGGCGCCCTATTTTTTGCACTTAAATTCACCACTGTATAAGATACAATAACAAATTTAAGAAATATGAGGAGAGTGATGTGTATGTTTCCTTACTCTTATTTTGTGATGGTAGAAAGTTGATAAATCATTGGTTCAAGTAAAGCACAACAAAATTAAGTATGAAAAGAAATTAAACTACAGTAATAAAGAAGTCGTGCAAAAAATATGAACAATATATCAAAAGATATATCTATACAAGTATTCAATCAAATACATGCGAGTAAATTTGGTTCGAGGGACACATAGAACAATTCGGCATAAATTGATATCGACACCTCAAAATTCAGCAACCTCACCTCCATATGAATCCATTTTTTTTCATTAATATAAAAAAGAATACAAAACATTAAACGAAAATTCTGCCTCTAAACAAGATTTCCTCAAAAATGAGAAAAAGAATCATCAATTTATAAAAGTACAAAAAAAAATCTCCGAAAATCAAATTAGCTAAATATAAAAGGCTTCATATTCTTTTTAGAAATAGTAAAATTAAAATAACCATCTAATAATAGGAACACACTTTATAGATAAGGCACCCACTTATCCACCTATACAAGAAAGAGTGTAAAAGAATTCGACACGTAAATTTTTTACCTTTATTTATGAATCGATTAATTGATTCAACTATTTTGGTTACCAATCATTTGTCTATCCTAATTGGACCACATATTGAAATATCATCAATAATGGACCTAGCCTCTCAAAAGTTAGCAACTATTTAGGACTCACTGCCTACTATGTTTTTTACCTACTTTTTAAAATTTCATAAATAATTATAGTTTAAAGTATGATTATTATTAGTAACAATAATTTATTTTATTAAAATTTATAGCTATTACATTAGAGTTGCATATGTTCGTTCAATTTAGTAATATTAATACATATAATTTGTTGAATACAAGTAAAAGTAAATGAAGAAAATACTTATTTTAGATGGGATCGGACGAGCATATTATCAAAATTTCGAGAAGATGAGTGTCCTTTTATAAATAAAAAAAAGTAAATTTATGATATAACTTTGATCAGTTTGACATTTAGATTTTTATCACTTAATTCGTTAAACTTTTAAAATTATAGGTTCAAAATTGACTTTATATATATATTTGTGTCAAAGGTATTAAGATAATTGGTTGAACTCATTAATTGTATGTTATATCATTAAGTACTACTAGTTTAATATACATTTAATTTAATTATATCAAAAATTGCAATGATAAAAAAAATTAGGAATTGCTAATGTTAGAAACTAGAAAATTTTGAAAAATTAAAGTATAAAAAGAGTATATATTAATTAAAACATCAAAAGTGTTTTCTATATCCACATAAAAAGGTAACACCTAATTTCAGAAGGAAAAAAAATAAGACAAATATAAGATTAAATTTCTAACCTTATTTAGAAAAGTACATTCAATCATCATCATACAATATGATGTTTTAACTATAAATTTACTTACATATGTATACTTAAATATTTTTTAAAAAATATAACAATATTATGTATAATCTAAAAAAATTATAAATTTCCGTGAACCGCAAAACTCCCAAAATACGCCCTATTCGAAGGGAGTATATAATATCAGTGCACATAACATACAACTGATTTTTGTGCAGAAAATTAGAGACCAACACAATAATCCATTGCCAAGTACCCAACGAGGGCAAAATCAAATATCGATGGAACTCAATAATTTTAATTAAAATATTATATTTATTTTAAAAAATTTATTCAAAATATATTCATAATTAATTTAATTTTAATAAAAAATATATATTACATTCATAAACTAAAGTGATTTTGTGGGCAAAACTTCTTAAAAGTTTGTTGAGCTTTCAATGGGTATGTGATGTTATATTTGGACAAAATGGAAAATATTTATCCTATGGGAGGCATAAGTATTAGGTGGCAAACAATACTTGTGTGAGGTGCTTCTGTGCTTTGCCAAGTGGACTTTGGGTCCCACTTGCAACAGAAATGGCCTAGAGGTCCCTTTTTTCCCCTCTAATCTGTCTCCTCCTTAGTCCAAAAATACTTCTTATGCAACAACAATAATTAATCAACAAACACACAAAAAAAATGAACATAAAATGCACTTCTGACATTAACAAAATAAAAATATAAATCAAATTAGAAAATAAATACGAAAAAATCTGATTATTATAAAGACAAACACATGAATATGAATCAAGAGTTCAGAAGATTAATATCTATCATAAATTTTTTTTAAAAAAAATATGTATTTATATAGTTCATGTGAATCAAAGTGGTGAATTGTTTACGGACAATTTAATAGTAAATAATAGAGTGAAAATTTCAATTATAATAAATCAATGTATGATCTTCTATAAGCGAACACAAAAATGAAAAAAAAAATATTATCTAAGTTCTCATATTTTCTATATATCATTTATAAAATAATTTTTTAAAAATATATATTTTATGAAATTAATACACAAGATTTTAAAATACTAATATTTTGTAGTTTCACTTTCTTCAATTCCTTAAAACTTATCCAAAAAAATAAATTTAAATTTTTTGACACACCCACTTTGGTTTTTCCTCAAATAATTGATGGGGCAGAAGATGTTATTGTTTCTCGCTTAACTAGAGGTCTCGAGTTCAAATTTTGAGTATGAAAAATTTCGATAAACAATATATCACTTCGAACAAAACTCTACGTAATGCAATCTTAAATAGTCGTGTTTTAATTCATTTATCGGATACTAAATAAAAAGTCAAAAAAAATATCATACAAAAATAAAATTATGTTAAGAGTTAACAAGTACACGTAAAAAAAACCAACATGGATAGTGGTGCACTTATGAGAGTAATTCACCCTTAACTAGAGGTCTCGGGTTTGAGCCCGGGATATAGAGAAAATCCTGTTGGAAGCGGCACCAAATTCAAATTTAGTTGGAGCTCCCAAACCAAAAAAAATGCAAGAAAGTGTTTTGAAGAAAGAAAGAAAAAGTATATAAAAAAAAGGGGCTAAAAATAGATGAGAAAAGAAAATGAAAGAAAGTTAAATGTGGCCCTATAATATACACTTGGCAGCTAAATAACCCCTTATACAACTGACAATAGTTGCACCTCATGCAGGATAAAAATTTTCGACAAAATGGGACCAGAAATAAAGGACAAATTATAGCAATTGAAAAAGTGACATATTCATCAACTTTTTTATACTATAAAATTCAGTGATGAATACTGTTGAAATATTATCAAAAATATCTGCCAACTAGTAAATGATGTACCATGCAGTACAATAATGGAAATAGAAAATACAAGTAAAATATTAAAAAAATATTTCTCCATAAGTCCTAAAAAGAATAATATTATTCTTGTATTTGGTAAGTCAGTTGGACTTTTCTTGATATTTTTGGCGTATATAAGTTGTATACAAATGAGGATAAAAACAACCAACAAAAATAGTTATAATGTGTTGATGATAACTATAGTCTATAAGCATATTAAATATGGAAGATTTGCATAGCCAAAATTAAATAACTGACTTTTTCTACTAAACTATGGATTAGAGTTAATTAATACTTTACCATTCCCTAAATTATTTATGTTTTGAAAATTTAATATTTAAATTATGAAATATTGTCGTAGTCTCACTCTGAATTATAATATTTCCTATCTAAAAGTGTCAAGTGGAATGGAGAGGTTTCAATTCTCTTAATTATTCTTTTTTTTATTATTTGAAAATTATCTTCTTCTTTTTTATAAAAAAAAATCTTCAAAATTGTACATCTTTTATTATAGTGTCAAGTGGCATGGAGAAGCTTCAACTCTCTTAACTATTCTTTTTATTTGCTATTTTTTCTTCAAAACTCTACATCTTTTACAAACAACATGGTTCAACGGTAGGACTATTTCTCCCTTAATCAAATATAATGTATGTTCCACTACCGAATGAATTTTATATGCATGATGCGGATTTTGTTGGGCTCCAAAACCGAAGGAGAAAATAAAAAAAAAACACTAAACTAGTTGAAACACACTCTTAAAAGGAAAAGAAAAGGCAAATTGTGGTTACATTAATACATTTATTTTTTTATAAAAAAAAATGAATTAATACATAGTGGGTAGGGGAATTAAGGAGAAATGGAGAAAAGAATTAAAACATAGGGAATCATGCACGCATATACATCACATGAATTTATGTTATATCTTATAAAATCCTTCATTTTCTTCTCTCCTTCTAACGTGGGATTCACATAAGATATCATGTACACCTACTTATCTTTAGAAATTTGTCACCCTAGAAATATATCAGTTCTACTCATGATCTCCAACCCGCCCTCCATCGGGGGCATACCAAAGCAATAATAAGCCGCTTAATCCCCTTGAATCAACCTAAAGTCCTAAACTCCCTATTAATTAGGAGTTGTTAAGCTTTACAAATGTACCTACTTATTAGTAGGCCTTAATATACATATATATAGTACGAAATATACAAGATTCATGTCCTTTACTTGAACTATTTTGTGACTTGGAAATATATAGTTATATCATTGATTTGATTGATGTTATTTATAATATATATGCAATAATAAGATATTGACAATGACTTTTGAAGTGAGAAAGGAAACAATTAGCACAAATAGAGTGACATCATAACGAACATATATAGCACCAATGAGTAAGTAATATTCTGATTGTTCAAACCAACAAATATAACACCATTTGATATTATGAATTAATGCTCCAATCTCATTCCCTGATCTCACTACTTTTAAATCGTTTTATTGCATTAATATGTCAAATTATAAGCTATGGATAGTCTTCCTGGTTCTTCCCGTCTCTAGTACAGATCAAATCAGAGGATCTCTTTATATATTCGCCGAGGAGCTATATCTCCCGGACAAAAGACTTCTAAACCCTGATTTAAACATGATTATCAAAATGGTAAGTGTCACTGTAGTAACTTTTGGTACTCAAACTTATAATTAATGATGATCTTTCATTCTACCTATAATATTATTTTTCATCCATCTACTCATTAATCATTATTATATTATATATATGTGTGGTCCATATATGGCCACACTTAAAAAAAAATTAAAAAAACCTAGTTAGGTCATAGGTGGATGGTCCATCCACATTTAATTGATTAGGCAAGTAAACTAAATGTCCTTTAATTTGTCCTACTTTTCTACTTAAATACTCACTAACTGCATGATAAAGAATGCACATATGTAATTATTATGCCTTGCACATTGGTCGGTTTTGTCCACGTGGTATATATAAGATCCTAATTAATGTTTTTCGTTTTATTTCAAAATAAATGATGTTTTAATTTTTTTTCATTTTATTTTAAATAAGTAGTGTTTTAAAATTTAAAAAATAAATTGATCTTATTCTTTCAAAATTATACTTATTTAATTGATAAACAGAGTTTTAAGATATTAAAAAAATACATCTTTCTTTTAAGACATTTAATTAGGAACAAAAATTAATTTCTTTTTTCTTTTTTTCTTTTTATTATACTTTGCTACTTTTACGAGAGCTGAAGCCTGAATCAAAAGTCACCGGTTTTTTATGGGCCATGGGACCCGAGCTACCAAAATCCATTTCACTGGTGGGCCAAATAAGTAGAGCCCACTATTATGTGGGTGGGTGGGTCGGCCGGTTTGAGAAAGCATTGAATTTTATAGAGCGGAGTAGTAAGTATTCTTTTATTATTAACCCGAGGTTTTGAATTTGAGTCTCCTAGATACATAGTCATCTTTGTTACAGAGCGCTTTACTCTGGACTTTTTTGAATCCAAATTTAATCAGGCTCCTACGTAGATATCAAACACCTAATAAAACAAACAAAAAGAAAACATTGAATTTGCATAAATAGGGTATTTCAGTGTCACTATTTAAGTTTAAATCCAATTAAAATAAGTTTTGCAAAAAGTAACCCACGCATCAAAACTTGATTGCAAATTTTCGCAATTGCCAGAAGTTTGAATAGATGGATGAAGACTTGCCTTGTCACAAGGTCTTCCGATGTTACGTAGAATATATGTGTCTATTTATTTAATTTTATATAAATTTAAATATCAATTTTTTAACATCGATTATAATATTAGATCAAAATCAAAAGTAAAGGAAAGTTGAATTTCATTGGACCAAACTGTAACCCTTTTCTGTTTTTACCCTTCGGACTTTTTGGGGACAATTTTTCTCTATTTTCTGCAATTCTGTTGTATCATGTTGTCTGATATACAGACAAAATTCATACAACTTTTGGGTCCTACATCTATCAACAGCTCCCAAAAAATCCTTGGCAACTTCCTTCCTCTTTCCAGATGTTTACTTGTTACCGAGAGAATTATTGAAAACATTTTTAAATTAAGTGTGAATTATTAATTTCATTTTTGAATTATTAGTAATTTTAAAAATATTTTTTATTTGACTAAGTGAACTTAAATATACCCTTGATATCTTGCAATATGAGTGAAATACACTCCTAAATTTTCTTCAAGTTTAGTGATGTTTTCAATACTTCTTTCGGCTTTTTATTAAGAGTTTTATGCTCATACAAGAGTTTGAGTTCACTTTCTATGTCATGTGCTAAATCAGAGATGTATCTAAATTTAGTTAATCAAGTAAAAGAATATTTTTAAAACCACCAAAAAATTCAAAAATAAAATTAATAATTTATCTCAAGTTCATGAGTATTTTTAATACTTTTCTAATTATTATTTGGCAAAATGGTCTGGTGAACCCTTATACTTGTATCAGTTTGTATTCTAAATCCTTCTACTTACACCTTTGTCATCTGGACCCTTAAACTCAATTAAAATGAGACTTTTAAGCCCCTCCAACCATGTGTGTAGCTCACTCTCCTTTATATAATTGACATGTCATATCCACGTCAGATATATTAATGCCACATCATAATTATTTCATAACTATTTTTTAAAATTATTAACCAAAATTATTTAATAAAATGTAAAATAATAACATTTTAATTTATTATTGGCATTTCTAATTCTCCCTATTTCACAACCAAACATCGTCGGCGTCGTCGCCATTTTTGCCGGCGAAATCACATATACTTTCTCCCTCACCCATCTTAATCTCCGCCGCACACCATCACTATTTTTCTTTCCTTCTCCAACCTCCATAGTAACAACAACCTAAACCACCGCAAAATCAGATCTGGCCACCGCACAACCAGATCTGGCCAAACTTTTCGTAATCCTCTCACCCCAAATTGCTAACAAATACAATTTCACACCAACCTATGCCGTGAAACTCGTCGAAATCTACCCATTATAGTTTCTCCCCTTCCCATTGTTTCATGGCCCAAACCATCGCCGCCGAAACCACTCATATTCCTTCCTTTACCTGCCTTCATCTCTGCCACACGTCACGACCATTTTCCTTTCCTTGTCCAACCTCACAAAACCAACAACCTAAGCCAACACACCAGATCTAGCCGAAAAATAGATTTTGGAAAAAAAGAAAAAAAGGGTTGGGCAAGGGATGAATATGGCTGAAAATGAGGTGTAATGGGTGAAGAAGAAGGAGTTTTTTAATTAATGGTTTGAATTTTTATTTTTTTTTATAATTTTAAATATTTTTTAAGTAAAAATGCTCCTCACTCGCCTTAATAGGCGTGTAGTTACACACTTTTGCCAACTCAGACATCTTACTGCCACATAGGCCTGGTCAACGGTCAGAGGGGTTTGTTAAATTGTGTTTTATTGAGTTTAAGGGTCCAGATGACAAAGGTGTAAGTAGAAGGGTTCAGAATACAAACTGATACAAGTATAAGGGTCCACCAGACCATTTCGCCTTATTATTTTACCACTAACTAGTACTACTGGTGACAATTATTGCATACATGCATTGTATCACGTTTTTTCCACTGTTGTTTGTTGACTAAGAAATCAAACAAGCAATCAATGTACAGTAAAGTTGAAAACAAAATAAAGATTGAAAGGGTCAAAGGAAAAAAAGAATTAGTATTCTAATACATGACTTGATAACAATCTAATTTAACATTTAAAAAGGAGACATCAAGTCATTATTCAACACACAGATATAATTAAGAGATTGAATTTTCAACATTCTATAATGTTGATAGGGTTGTGTAGCTGGTACTTGTAGCATTCACAAAGGAAGAAAATATATAATAAGATATTATCAAAATCTAAACTAACGTTTGATCATAGATTTTTAAATATTCTTGAGAAGTATTATTTGAGTGAAATTTGGGTGAAATTTTACTATGTGTTTGGCCATAGTATTTGGAAAACAGATTCTTTTTTTAGAAAACTATGATTTATATCCATAAATTTTAAAAACTATCAAAACTAACTATAAATTTGTATTACAAGTTAATTAAATCTTCGTTGCAACAAATAACAAGTAGTGTCCATGACTATCCAACTTTTTCTGTAAAATTAAAATAAAATTTGTAACCATTTTAATTTAAAAACTTAATTTGCTGCAATGGCAGCAATTTTCTAATTTTATTTTAAAAAATTATCACTTCTTCGGCAGCAATTTTCCTTGATGGCAGCAATTTTAAGAATAAAATAAAATTTGTAGCCATAAAATTATCGCTTCTTTAATTTGAATGAAGTTTTTGACGGCATGCACAGGTTAAAAGATATCGCTCCCTAGGTAGTAATTTTGCTTTTTTGGTTCAAAAAAATTTGGTATACAGTTTATATTTTTTTGAGGAAAAAACTTGCTCTTTTGGATTCTGACTTGAATATTTTATCACTATTTTAATGTTCACGTAAAAAATTATGTAATACAACGCAAACATCTATTATAGATGGTGTTTTTGTAAAAGATAAAAATTTGACGTAAAATTTTAATTTTTAAAAGATCCCAAATAATGAGATTTAGCCCAAATACTAGAAAAAACTAGTATTTGAAAATTTGAGATATTTACCAAATAATGATAAATTATATGGATAAACACTATTTGCCAAATTTTCCCCCAAATATTACTTGAGAAATCTATGGCCAAACGTCCCTAAGTATAAGTTTAATTTGAAAAACAGGCAATAAAGACATTAATCAAACATAAAAATTTATCCGCATTCAATTTTTACACCAAGCAAATTAATATGTATGTTCATTTTCATCTCATTGTGTCACTTAACTATCATGTTTAAATAATTTGATGTAAATCGTACCCGATGTGAATAAGTATTTATCATAATCAAACTTAGGTGTTGTTAAGAAGAAAAACATTCTAACTTTCCAAAAAATTGTGATTTTTTTAAAGAAATACTTCTCAAATAATTTTATTTTAACATTTCATCCTAATTTTAAATACTTATGAGCAAACCAATATTTGCAAATACTAATATAAAAAATATTTATTATTTTTTAAAAACGAACTAAAAAATAGAGTATGTCATATAAATTGACACACAAAATGAAGTATATATGTATAACCAAGATTTGAAGGAATAATTTCTTACTTGGAATTGATAATTGCATTGTGTAAGGATCAGAAAAGAGAGCATTGTCATGGAAACAAATTCATACTCCACATATATGCTTATTTTCATTTTGGTTTGTATTTGTTCGCCAAATCTTATTCAATTCCATCCAAGCTCGATTTTATCTGAATTTTTACGAAAGAAGTAGTAGTTCACTAGCCACTACATTTCCATACAAAAGTAGAAGTTGAAGGGCCCATATGGAAATACCTTTGATTGTTGTGGCTATTGAAGTAGATGGAATTTCAAGTTAATTTGTTTAGATATATAACTTTGTCATTTGTGTTGTACAAAGAAGATGAAGAAGAAGATGAGGGAAATATATAGAATATAATAGTGGATATTGCACATTAATTAGTGAGGTCAATTTTATTATGATTTGACATCAAATTGTTGGTGGGTGGGACCATTTACTTTATTATATATATATATATATATATATCATCCCTATCTACTTGACTAGCATGTAAGTTAGGTAATTGTTTTCTTTTTCATAAATATGGTGTCGGCATCCGTCGCACAACATAGGCATGTTACATGTTACGGATTTAAGTCGTGAAAATAATTTTTTCACAAACGTAAGGTAAGACAGCATATATAATAGATATTTATGATTTGATCTTTCTCCAAATCTCACACATAGTAAGATTTGATGCCAGGCAGCCCCACATTTTTTTATATATATGGTATAATCCTATAAATAAAATTTGGGAGTGTAAGACGTACATAAATCTTTTCGTAAAACTTGATAAATTTAAATTTGTGTCACATAAAATCTATTAAGGAGGATTCCAAGTGGGAATATTTAATATGACAACTATTTCAATTCATATTATAACAAAAAAAATTAGAAAATTAGTATGCAAAGTGCGTGCAATTGAGTTGTGGTGGGATGATTGAATTTCAAAATAGAGGTTTTGTGGTAATGGTGAATTGGCAAGGTTTGATCGAAAATAGGATAAATAATGAAAAAAGTTCCTCTCCCCGCCTATAAATATCGCATCATAGTATGATTGCCGCAGAATAAGATCACCGGTGGCTAATACCTTCTCGAAACTATCAAACCTGAAATCAACTTTTCATATCTTTAAGATTTCAATTCGAATTGTTAGGAATTAAAAAAAATTGTTATACACTACATCAAATATGATCTTTAGTAGCAATTAATTCACAATTGTCGCTAAATATATATTTTTAGCGGCAATTAACACTCTTTGTATATGTCCCTAAAGGCTTTAGCGATATTGAATCTAATGACACTTAATTAATGTCGGTAAAAACTTTAACACTCTTTATTATTGTGTCTATTTATTATCGATAAATATTATTTTTGTTCTAGTGTTAAGAGTATCGCTCTTATAAATAAACTCTATAGCTTACAAATTCATATTTGAACAAAATCTAATATAAATATCAAATATCGAAGAGAGAAAAACTATAAATGCACAAATTATCCAGAGTCTAAAGAGTACATCCACTATACCCTCTCCTAACTAGCTTCTCGATATCAAATGTTTTTCCACCAAAAATAAGATTGATGATAGTGGGAACAAAGAAAGATTCAAAAGTGACAATTATTTAAATAAATAAATAAATAAAATACTATACACATAAAACAAAAAAAGATTTAAAAAAAGAAACGTTGGAGAATTAGACACGTAATAAAATTGAAGGAATAAAAGACAATGAATATACATCACAATTCACAAGATAAGATTTATTAGTTTTTTTTCTTTCTTATCCAATTATAAGTCATTTTATTAATTCAACTAGTTTGATTCCTATTTTAGTTGGACCACAATTACAAATATTATGAATTATGAATCTTAGCCGTTGAAAATATAAGTATTGAGGGACCTACCATTATGTCTTTTTCTCTCTTTTCTTTAATTATAATTTTCAACTAATCTTTTCTCAATCAAGCAAAATCTTTTTCTAATTCCTTTGTCTTTCAAACAAAAGCAAATTTAAAGCATGTTTTATTCTTTTGTCAAACGAAGATTGAACTTTGAATTTCCCTTTCAACCTCTTAATAATTTGACATAAAATCATTAGCCACCTCATTATTTTTTTCAATATAATATTAATGGGGTCCATACAAATTTGTTACTTTAACTTTTAAGTTACAACTCGTAGCTTATTTAGTCAAGCTTCTAAAATCAGTATATTTTTACAAAGCATTTTTCATATAAGTACTACTGACGAGAAGCAATTTATTTTTTATCAATCAATTTAAAAAAATTCTGAATAACAAATAGTATTTAATCAAATTATTAAAAAGTCATTTTTCAAATTTATTTTTTGAAAGAAAAAAAAACTTTTTAAATTTCTGAAAAAATAACTTTTATTCTTTTGCAGAATCATTTGTTTTCTCCCAATAGTTTAGCCAAATTCCACACTAATTAAAATAAAAACTTTCTTTTAAAAAATAATGTAGTAATAAATAATTTTAACCTTCCAAAAACTTGATCTGACTATTAGTTTTTGAAAAGTTTAATAATTACTACTTATTATGTTATTCTTTGAAAAATAAAGGGTTGGAATTCAGAATAATTGGCAGGTCACTTTTTTGCACAAAATGTAAAAGAGAAAGCAAAAAAAAAATGGGGAAAAAAAGGTAAAGCACTTTCTATTTGTACTCTCATTCCTTTCTACTAGAAAAAAAAAATCTCTTTTCCAATTCTTAAATACAATACATTGTATAGGTGCTTTTAAAAAAAAATCTTTCTACTTATTGGAATATTTAGAAGTGCTTATTTTTTTCACTAGCTTATTTACAATGATCTTTCAAGGTGCAAACTCTCAAATATTCACTTATCAACAACTTGTTTTCATGTTGATGAGATGTTCACTTGACCTACTTAGGAATGCTTATTATAATGTTCATATTTAGATAACGTAAGAATTGTTTGCTTTTATTTGTTCGTTATATTAAAGATATAGATATTTATTTTTACTTGATAAATTTTAAAAAAATTAAGATATTTATTACTTTACACTATTTTACACTTATTATTAAATACTATTCATTTATTAATATATTTTTAAATATCTAATAATTAGAATTATTATTTTCTATGGATTGTATTCAGTCAAATATAGACAAGTAACGTTTGGCTTATATCAATTCACGTTTGACTTATATCAAGTGAATTGTTTGGACGTTTTATATAATTCAAAATTCAAGAAAACTATTGAATTTTCTTCTATTTTTTAACTACTTTATAATTTTTTAATGAAATAATTTGAAAAAATAATTAAAAAAATAATAGTGAGACGTAACTTTAATTTTAGGTCATAAAATACTTTTCTTAAAACGTGTGAGTATACAACAAGAGCAAACTACCTAATCCTATGGTGGTTCGAGCCCCAGCAGGGCCACTGGAGGCATTACAAACCGGCCGTATCTCCAGGACCCCGTGGAACTAACCGTGGTGGACCCACCTTGAAACAGCGGGACCCGGTGGGTACAGCTAGTCGGGTTCGCAAAGCGACGCCCGGAAACCACGGTTAAAAAAAAAAAAAAAAAACCTAATCCTATGGTTAAAATAGTGATAGATATCCATAAATATTTTTTAAATACTTTTTAAATTTTGGGAAGGTGTGAGCAAATTAAGAATAAAAAAAATAGTAGGTCCCACAGTGGAATTTTTCAAAGTTTTGTGGGAAAATAATTTTTTTTAATAGGTCCCACAAAAGGACACCCAAAAAAGTGTCCAAGCCTACAAGGCAAAAAGATATCTGGACACAAGTGACCTTCTGGAAGCCAAAAAAAAAAAACCCATTAAACATATGCTGATCTTTCAAGGGCCCTATGCTGTTCAATTTAGAAAAATGGGACCATAATACAAGGTCAAAATTGTCAATATCAAAATTATACATATCTATTAAAATCCATATTGTAATCCAACTATCTAACATTGAGATATTATCAAAATATCCACCATCTAATGATATTATATAGTAAAACAACATTATAAAAACCTTCTTTTTTCAAAACCAAAATATAGATTCTTTAAGGGCCACATCATGTTTATGGAGGTAATGATTCGCGAAGAATAAGTGTATAGTTGAAAACTTTATATATGTATAATGATATTTTATGAATTTTTTTCTTTACTTTTTATCACACTTAATATTACGATATCGATGTACATAAACTATTACTATCTCTTGTTCAGTATTGATGATAAAATAGAATTTTAATTCGTGATTTGATTGAGGATAAAGAAAGAGAACTCATGGTTCAACGTATTTAGTAAAACATTTGAGGAAAAGAAAAAGATAAAGAAAGCCAAGTTGTGGAATCCAAAAGAGAAGTGACCTTTTCAACAAACTTAACTTTTTCTTCTTTCTTGAGGTAATGTATAGTGAAAGTGATTACAAGGACTATTCAAAGCAAACAAAAGCAAGAAAGAATTAATTGGAGTATTGTAAATGCCAGAAAATGGGGACCTCAATTGAAAATGAAATGTTATATAGATTAGGTCCTACATTTTACTATATAGTTCACACACATGTAATGAAACAAAATCAACTCTTGTTTAAAGCCACCCATCCCAATCTAAAATCTATCTAGGTGTGTGCATGTGTGTTCAAAGATAGCCCACCTTTGTCCTTTTTACACTATTTTAAATTATAAATCACACCAACCAATGATAAAAGCAACTTGCCTCCCTTATTTAGAAGTTGCTAAGATGCTTCATTTCTTCTTCTTTTTTTTCACTAGTCTATTACACTAAGTTTCAACTCTAAATAGGCATGTACACAACATTAATGAATCTTGTAGCTGACTCCAAATAATTGTGAACTTCTTACATCATTAATATTACCCCATGTAACCCAATATATAAATATATAAGTACAACACTATACATATCAACCCTATATAAAGTGTATAATAATGAGTTAAAAAGATGTTTATACACAAATATGAACTAAACCAAGTAAAAAAACTCCAAATATAAGCTACATGCCAGAAGACGGAGAGCGTAATTTTCCCCAAAACTCTTAAATTATGTTGCAAGGAGAGATTGAAAAGGATACTCTAAAAAGGAAATAAAACAGTAGAGCTAAGTTTTTCATAAGAGTGTATCTTTGCTAAAAGAGAGAAGCAATGACATAATGCCCTTTTCCCAAAACAACAAAAAACTGATAACATCATTCATTCATGGACTACTGTCATTCTGTCATGACAGAGACTATTTTCAGCCATAAAGTAAAGAATGCAAAGGTAAAAGAATGATGTAAAACTTTGAAAGAAAATCTTGAGGGCTATTCCATTTATATATGTGCCAAGACATACACATATACACCTTGCATATACTTATAATATGTCCAAAAAAGATACTACTGTCCAGAAACTGCTATAATTCAAGCCAGTAGAAACACCTTTTAAGAGAAGGAAAAGAATAATGAATTACTGAAGCATCAGAGTTCCTACTGAAAAACTTGAAGGCAATACAACCTTTCACTATTTTCTTAGTTTTTATCACTGACCTGCTTGCTTTCCCCCCCTACCCCCCAAAAAAGGGGGGAAAAAGGAACCAAAAACCTTTTTCTTTCCTGGACCTAACCACCACCATCAAAATGCAGGAAAGAGCTGGCTGATCAATTTTCCAGCAAACCATCCTGTGATCATCAAAACCCCAACCGGTCGAGCAGCAGCGCTTTCATTTGTGATATCCCTATAAGCAGTCAGATTATACACCACGGGAATGAGTTATACAACATCAATCCACATGTTGATTGACTTGCATTCCGTGCAAAATCCTTCGAGGATCAGTCGTCAAAAACCCACATGGTGCCTCCTTCAAAACTGCGAGTTCTTCATTCCAACTTCCAAGTTTCACTGATGTGCCTCCACTTGGCTGTGCTCCATCAAGTTGTACAGTGTTCATTTCTTCTCAGGCTGCCAGCACGCATGCAAATTGTCATTTCCTGGTCAAGAATTATGTTTCACTTCATGAATTACTTCCCCATTTAATCTAAATTGTTAATTTTTTGCGTCAACTCCTAGACTTGTCTACCTAGAAAAATGGAGCTGAAATGTAGATAAAGGATGATCATGAGACTACTCACCCATAGGTTGTTTCTGTTCAGCTGGCTTCACTTGAACCGCCGCAGGAACAGGGTGCACATAAGAGAAACCAGCAGGCAAAAGCTGGTGTTGACTTCCTGATGTTTGTGTTGTATATTGGGCAGCATGAAGCATGCCCTGCGAAGGCAACACACCACCTTTCATATTATTAGCAGCTGCAGCAGCAGCAATTGCTTTGGCAGGATCAGAAGTGGTGCCACCACCTAGAGTAACAGGACACAAAGTCAACATCCCACTTGATGATGATGCAGCTGATGAACCAGGCAGTTGTTGGCCAGGCTGGTCAGGACGCCGTCTCTGCTGAAGATAATATCCCCCAGTAGCTTGACCCGTAGAACTTGTACCAGTAGAATGTGGAGGTTGAGCTTGCACATATGGACTTGAGAAGAACAGCTGTGCTTGCTGCATACTCTTATGTAAATGTTGCTGTTGTTGCTGCTGTGACATTTGAGACTTAGTTCCACCACCTGAAGTTGAAGCTATATTATGAGGGTTTCCAAGAATTGATGGCACATTCCTCCCACCAGCTGGAGATGACTTCTGGTTGGGAACTGAAGACGAGGATTTCCCCTGCTGCGTTGACAATGATGAGTTCTGGCCGGTTTTATTACTTGTAGTTGCAGAATTTGTAGGTCTTGGGCTTCCACTGGCACCTTTTGAGATTGAAGAAGTGGTAGGAGAGCCAACCATCATGGGGGAAGAGGGAGACTGATTATTGTTTGGGGGCTGTTGTCCTGGTGGAGGAGGAGTGGATCTCTGATTCGTGCCAAAAGATATCTGTGTGTGACTTTGCTGGGATCTAATGTGCTGCTGCTGCTGAGAAAGGTTTTTCAGAGAAGAAGTCGATGACAAAGATGGAGCTTGGGATGTTGATGTTCTGCTAGAGTTCTTCCACTGAGGTGACTGAGCTTGACTGCTGTTGTTACCACTCTGTACAAGATTTTGAGGAAAAGCAGACATTGCATTTGGAAATTTTGAAGCAGCAGAAGCAGATGAAGTCAAGTGTTCCGAATAAACATTCCCATTACTAGAGGCTGATGTCTTACTCCGAGCAGCAACAGCCGCTGCAAACTGATGTTGTTGTTGCTGTTGCTGCTGCTTATGAAGCTGAAGCATTTGTTGCTGCTGTTGCTGAATTTGAGCTTGCAACTGTGCATTAGGAACATTTACAGCTCCCATAGCATTTGGCATTGCAGCTCGAGCAGTCCATGAAGCACCAGATGGAAGATTTAAGGACCTTGATGAGCTATCAATGACATTGTTGGCTGCAACAGTAGACCCAGAGGCATCAGATGTATCGGACCTTGAAAATGCAATAGACTGACCAGCATTTCCTGAAGGCTTCATTGCTAAACCTTTTCTTTCAGCATCAGCCCCAGACTGGTCACCAGATCCAGATTTACCATCCTCCGATACTCTGAAATTCTTCTGCTGCTGCACAGCCTGAGCAGCAGCTGCAGCGGCCATCTGTAAATTTTGCCTTGTAGCTTCAGGGAGACTCTGGAAAATAGCATGATTATGTGCCATGGACATGTCAATGCCAGGTCCAGCAGTGGCTCCATTAAATGAAGCAAACGACATGGCAAAAGGTTGAGTCGGCACTGACTCTAGACTCGTTTTTAGACCTGGCTGCTGCTGCTGCTGTGGCTTCTTCTCAGTTTGATGATTACTGCCGCCACCAGCAGAAGAGGCAACACCAAAGTTAGCTGGAGGAGTCATCATACCAAAGTTTGAGGGATGCATGGGCATAGCAAAATTCTGATTGTACACATTAATTGGTCCATGCGACCTTTTCCTCTCTGCAGTTGGGCTATCTTCACTACCCACCTCATTTTCGATATGGCGCGTCTGTGGAGGCATATGCTGATTCTGTGACGACTGTGCTGGGGACTGAGATGGATGATTTTTTGTCCCAGGAAAATTATGCAAATTACCACCACCGTTCCCACCATTAACAGCATTGCCTTGGGACCTCTGTTGCTGATTCTGCAAATGCTTATGGGACGAAGAGGATCCACTTGACATGCTTGTGTTTTGTTGACCTTGTTGCATTTGTTGGGACTGCGATGTTGCTGGCTGCTGCTGTTGCTGATGCTGCTGCTGTTGATGTTGCTGATGCTGCTGTTGTTGTTGTTGATGCTGCTGCTGTTGTTGTTGATGCTGCTGCTGTTGATGTTGCTGATGCTGTTGTTGTTGATGCTGCTGTTGATGTTGCTGATGCTGCTGAACCTGAGAAGGATGAATCATCTGGGAAGAATAGAAAGATCCATTGAACAATGGCATGGGCTGAGGATGAGTTCCTCGATAATTCGGAGGTGGTCCTACAGCTGGTATCGGGAAAGCATACGCGTTATTCTGCAAGATCGCCAAATACTGAGCATCATTAGGAGACATATTTGGATAGTTGAAGCTAATTGCAGTAGCAGCTCCACCAGCTGTAGCTGAAGCAGTTCCAGCAGCAGCATTAGGTGTGTTAGAAGGGACAGAAGGGCCCATTGTGCTAGGTGACTTCACGGGACCTGGTCGAACAGCAGCAGCTGCCTGTTGTTGATTCAAAGGGAAGATGAAAGCAGGCCCATGCTGTAAATTCATGGGGGGGAAGAATCAGCAAAAAGGCATAGTTAGGATCTTTTCATTCTCATTAAGAAGTTGAAAAATAGAGGAAAATCAAGAAATCAAGTTGTTAAATAAACTGTATGAAGATGATGTACCAGTAGATTATTGGGCGCAACAGGCGGCAAAGCTTGTTGGAGTAACATTTGCTGCTTTCTCTGAGCAGCATCTGCAATGTTAGCTGGTTGAACTTTGTCTTTTCCGCCATTACTAGGGAAGATAGCAATCCCCTGCCCCTTATCTGGCCCAGCACTTGCTCCCCTACCAGCTAAGTTTCCATGGAGATCAGCCGATGGCATAACATTAAGATTGGTCTTGGCTCCAAAGAAGGGTGCAGTGCCAGCAGCAGGGGGCCAGAAAGGATGCATCTTCATGAATTGCTGAAGACAATGTATGTTCCTAGCAATGTAACAATGTGTTGCACATCTTTTTGGCCTTGGTTGAGAGAATAGAGGCTGCATAAAATTTCAGAGTTTAAAAGGGGTAGAAGCATGAATGTTAAAACTTCAGCCATAGAAGTGAAAGAAATACAAAGAAAAATACCTGCATTGGAGCAGCAGAAGAAACTGTGCTTCCATCCATAGCTACAACTCCTTGTAAAGGCGCCATGTATCTGCTGACAGGAATTGTGAGTTATTTCGCCAGAGAAACACAGCATTTACACCATGGATCTAATACTTGTAATATCAATTAAATGAGAGCACTGAAACACAATAAGTCAAGCCGACCGTACCCCATGGGAGGAAGCCCACCAGGCCAACTAGTCATAGACATTGGCATAGGCAAAGAGCTGGATTGACCTGAACAAAGAAAGATCGCCCCATCAGTAAAATCCAGGGGAAGAACTCATTACAGATTCAAGAAAATCAACTTACCAGTTTTTTCAAGAACTGATTCTTCTTTAGTAGCTTTTTGTGAAGGAGGAGGTGGTTGGTGGTGGTGCTGCTGCTGCAACTTTTGACTGTGCTGTTGAAATTTGCCACTTACACCACTATCCTTTTCTGGCTTTTCCAAATCAAGATCAAGATTAATATTCCTACCCCTACTACTCTCACTTATCTTATGAGCATTAATTTCTTCTACAGCTGCTTTTGTCTTCTTTTCCTCAGCTTCTACACTCACCATCCCTTCATCTTTCTCAGCTTTGCCAATTCTTTCATCATCTTTTTCTTTCACAGCAGGCTTCATTTCCTGAACAAAACAATATTTGCCAATTCAATAATCAGATCATCCTCAATATCCTCAGAAAAGGGGGGGAAAAGAAAGTGACTACTCACAACTATATTTTCTGATATAATATGCTTATTATTATCCACAGCTGCTGAGCCAAAATCTATCTCAGCTTCTCTTTCAGGTGATGATCTTAACTGTGGAGGAGGAGCCTAAAATGGGATTGAAAGATCAATTAAAAAAAATTACAAAGAAAAAGATGAAAAAGAGACTTTGTAGGTATTATCTTCATCCTCACCATAAGATCTATCTGGAACTTCTCCTCTCTCTGGTTTTCCACTTCTGAAACAATTCCACTGCTGAAATTCCAAGAAAGCCCATGAATCATCAGACTCAAGAAAAAGGATTAAAAGTTCCAAAATCAGAAAAAGATCAAAACTTTGAATAAATACTCACACTTGGGTAACTGCAACAGCAGCAACATCCTCACGAATACTATTATCTACTCCCAAAGTAAAAGATTCCCTCTTTGGGGAATTCACTTCCTCCTTACTATCCATAAATTCAGATTCATCAGACCTCCTCTTGAGGTCAGATTCCATCTTCATCGGCTCCGGTACCGGATCTACAACCGCCGGCAAACTTTGTGCAGAACCACTTAAATCATATAAAGAAACACCATTTTCAGCAGCAGATTGTGGGGTCTTCTCCAAATTAGGTGAAAAAACCTCTAGCTTCATTGTTGTCTGATCCATCTCAACTTTAGCTGTAGAAGATGAAATGGGGCTGCTCCTTACACTAAATCCTCCAGGATTTTCTAAGACTTGCCTTGGTCTTTTCCTCTTTGGAGCTACAAAAACAAGAACAATACTCATCAGAACAAAAAACAAGAAATGGTTTTTTTTTTTTGGTTTTCCAAATACCAATTGTGCAAAGATTGAAACTTTATTATACTCACCAACAACAGATAAAGGAGTTGCTGAAGAGTTTGAATTAGAAGCTGGAGATGAAACTCTGGATCTGTTATTAACTTCTCTTGTATCATTTGGTCCACTTTCTTTTTTTGAAGGTCCTTGTGACTGAGTCATCAATCCATACAAAACTTCAGCAATCTCAATCTCAAGCTCTTCAGGGTTAGATGAAGAAGCTTTAGGAGGTGACTTTGCCGGCGGCCGCTTTTGTCCATTAGGCTTCTGCATCAAGAAAAACAAATAATCAGTTCTGATAACATAAAAAAACAAAGAAAATGGAAAATCTGATGAAAATGAGACTAACAATTTTTTTTCTGACTGAAACATTAGAAGAAGATGGAGATAAAGGAGCTGCCGGCGATGGTGATGTAGCCGGAATGTTCTGTCCCACCGGCGAAGCTGTTGATACTTGCTGATGAATTTGGTCTCCGGTAACAACACCACTGTTACCACCACCACCACCACCAGTCCCAGAAATCCAATCATGAGACCTCTTTGTAGATGCTAAAAACACCAAAAACATCAAAAAAAAGAAAAAGAGGGTCAATCAAAAAAATCCCCAAAAAACAACAAAGATGAAAAACAGTACAAGAACAAAAAAACCAGTACCAGAACGAGCTTTTCTTGGAACAGAAACACCAATCATTTCATCACCAGTTTTCCACACAGGTGCTGCTCTAAACACCTTTCCACCAACATTTGGTGGAAAATTTTTCCGAGGCGGTATATGATGGTGGTTATGATTATTGTTATGGTGATGGTGATGATTTGAAATCGCCGACCCTCCCATCGTCGCCGGTGCCGGATTCGGCGGCGGCAACAATCTTGTACTAGCTGAAACAACGTTTGTTGTTGTCGTCGTCGTCTCTTCATCATCTTCATCTTCTTCATCGTTTACACTTTCTTCTGAACTATCATCTCCACCATCTTCTCCACCACCACCTCTGTGCATCATCAATCTATCACCTCTTCTTCTTTTACTCCGACTTGACCTATCTCTATCTCTATCTCTAATATCCCTCTCTCTAATATCCCTTTCTCTATCTCTTTCTCTTTCTCTATCACGTTCTCTGTCTCTCTCCCGATCTCGATCTTTCTTCACTCTCTCCCTTAACCTGACAGATTCTTGTATCTCTACACCCCCTTCTTCATCTGCATAAACAAAAGAGAAAAAAAATCAAGTTTTAATTCATTTTTTTAAAAGAATCAGAAAAGGATTATAGATCCACGATGTTTACCAGGGGAATCTCTAAGACTGTTACTTCTATGTCTGCGTCTTGATAATCCATTAGATGTGGCGGCTACCATACCAGTTCTTCTTGCTTCTCTATTCCTATCCATTTTTTCTTCTCCGGTGAAATAAATCAACTAACCCCAGATGAGTTCTAGCATAATTCACCGGAATCAATGGTGGGTTTCACCGGAAATGAAGTTTTTTTCTTCACCTACTAACTTTCCGGCCGGCAAACAACAGCAAAAACAACAACCCCACAAATCAATACTTGCAAAGATGTTATCTTTTTACAAATGGGTGTGTTTTTCTTGGATTTTTTGTTTTTGCTTCTCCTCTCCTCTCCTCTCTTCTCTCTCTCTATCTATCTTTGGTTCTCTCCTTTTTCTGCTCTCTATCTTCATCAGCTTTTGGGTTATATCACACTCTTCAAACCCTCGTGGAAGGTTAAGATCTATCACTTTTGACATTTCGTTTCATCTCCACCGTCCATTCACCATCTCATCTAACGGTTCACATTCAACATTGCCAGCATGGCATGTGGTTCCACTGACTGACACGTGTCGGTCATCGCTTTCCATGCTCCTGATTTAAATAAAGTTGGGTGGGGGTATGACTCAATATAAGGAGTTTTATTCTGACAACAAAGTATTTCAAGAGAAAACTAAAAAAAATAATTCTTTCTTTCCCCGTTGTGTAGGCCACATTTCACGATTGAATTCAACAAAAACAAAATTTACTCCCAAAGTCTTTAAAATTTCTTCATAAATTTATACCGTCAATCAAACACACAGTATATTACACAAATTAATATTTAAACAAAATAGATGTAGCAATTTATGTTATACATAATGTTTCATTCTTTAGCTTAATGTTTATCGATAATTATGTCTTTCAACTTTACGTGCACACAAATAAATATTTAAGTTTGAATAAGTAGGCACATGTATCTTATATATAGCATTTTATGTCGTAATTGTGTTACATGATATTTTACATCTTACATTGTATTATGTCACGCAGGACGTGTAAAAGTTTCGCGTACCAAAGAGGGCTTTGGTGACTGGCTATAGGCGGTAGTAAATGTATGTGATTCTCGGTAAAAGCAAAAAAACATGACGATCACAAGGAATCTAGGTGACTGCAAAAAAATATCATTTCCAGCCGGTCAAATTCATTAATTTTCGGGTTTTACTTGCAATTTTTTCGCATTTCAGAAATGATAAAAACAATAATTATTATGATTTTTTTAATATTTAGTAAAGTGAGTATTTAGTACTGTCCAGTTCCTTTTTTTTCCCTAGAAAAAGACAGGTGGGTCCCTCTTAATGAAGATCTAGAACTTAAATCAACGGTGTAGATCATCCTTTTGTCTAGTTGGAAACCACCTGAACCGTTGGATCGATAAGTGACGTGGCCATATGCGGTTGTTTAATTAAATGCTTTATTAGATTCCGACAATTAAGGCCCGAGCCTACGTGGCAAGTTCGGCAAGATCTGGACTGTTGATATTGAAAGATCGGACGGTGGTAAAAGGACGGGCAGCGGAGGGAAAAAAAAGGGCAGTCACGGTCACGGAACTTCCCAGAAAAATAAGTGGGACCAAGAATTTATTTTAATTTTATATAATATTTTTAATATTTTTTTAATTTATATTTTGCGTTAGCCATATTGTCACGTTCTATAGTGCTTTGTAGTTTGTGGTAGCTAAGATGTGGACCCCAAACACCACAATTCTTTTTTTTTTAAAAAGAAGATAAACTTATTTTTTATTTTATATTTTTTATTTATGGTTGAAGTGAAAATAGTAAAGGCAAAAAAAAGAAAAAGTAGGAAAGAGAACTGATTTTTTTTTTTTAACTTTTTTCTTTTTATGCAATTTTGTGAAGTTTGACTTTTTTGTATTTGGGTTTGATTTTTGTATTTACAAATTTTAATGCATTTGGATTCACTAAATATATTATTTTTAAAAAAATATTATTTATTTATGGTTGGAGTGAAAAATTGTGAAGGCAAAAAAAAATAAAAAGTAGGAAAGTGAATTGAATTTCTTTTTACCTTTTTTCTTTTTATGCAATTTTGTGAAGTTTGACTTTTCTTATTTGGGTTTAGATTTTGTATATACGAAAATTAAATACAGTCAAACCAAATAGATTCACTAAATACACTTTTAAAATATAACATTTTTTTTATTTATGGTTGAAGTGAAAATAGTAAAGATAAAAAGGGAAAAAAAGGAAAGTGAATTGAATTTCTTTTACTTTTTTTCTTTTTGTGCAATTTGTGAATACTTTTTTTTTATTTGGGTTTAAATTTTGTATTTACGAAAATCAAATACAGTCAAACCAAATAGATTAATTAAAGATACTTTTAAAATATTTCATTTTTTATTTTTATTTATGGTTGAAATAAAAACAGTAAAGGCAATAAAAAAGTAGGAAAGTGAATTGAATTTCTTTTGCTTTTTATTTTTTTGCAATATTTTGGATTTTGACCTTTTCTTTTAGATGTGATTTTGTATTTATGAAATTCAAATACAGTCAAATGAAATCAAATTCACTAAATACACTCTTGAAAACATGACTAAAAAGGTTTAATGCGGATTATTTCATACACCTGTAAATAAGACCATAGTAATGTTGACAAAAATTTGAAAGACCAAACCAAAGAAAACAAATGACATTTTTCTAATTTAGTTTTCTTTGGTTTTAAATCCTTAAAATCAACATAATCGATTGGGTTTTAAGGAATAAAAAAAAATTAAATCAAATTGATTATATATAAATATATATGTGTATTATGATTACATATATTTATGTATTTGTAATATAAAATTGTAGATGGTACATATTAATTTCTGCACTTGCCATTCATAATTTAGATGTTGTCTTTAGAGTGATTTATAATTTTTGATAATGCCAAGAATCTAGCTTGTATTCAAAATTACTTGTCTTTGAATATTTTATTCAAATATTGTCAAGATATCTTTACATATCACAACTAAGTCATCATTTTTTTTTTTTGCAACAAAAATAATATTATAAGAAATTTTATTATATTTCTTATCATGGCTAAATTTTTGGACAATGACTAAATTCTATTTTTAAAGAGTAATTGATAGTAATAAATATTTGATCTAACTCAATAACGAGATGTTTTAATATAAAAGGACGGACAATTTTAGATATATAAGGAAAATAATAAATATTTAAAGTATACAATTTGCAAAAAAAAATTAAATATGGTTTTACCATTAAATATATAAATTTATATTCACTCTATTCCATATTAATGGCTCAATTTTTCTTCTATACACCCCTTAAAAATTCATGAATAAAAAAGAGTAATTTTATCAGACAATTTGATTCTTACCCCCTTAAGAAAATATTAGAAACTAATAATGATTTACCATTATTTATGTTTACAAGTTGAGATAGTGCGAGTAATAATTAAAAAAAACATGCACAAAACTAACAACATATATCACAAAAATAGATTTAAGTATTGTCGCAGATATTATCAAAAATAACTCAAAGCACAAACCTCCAATTGATTAGTGACGGTGAGATGAATGCAAATCAAAGATATTTATTTTAACGCTAATTATAATGTAATTCAAAATTATGTAGGTCTAAGTTTAAAGTGGTCAAAAACACTAGTAAGCTCAACTGAATTATTGCACAAGTATCATATAGTTTTGTTTAAACTAATAATAGATCGTGTAATTCTTGTATTTTGAATATTGATTCATTATATTCTTAATGTGTGTTTGTTTGAAGTTTATTTATGGCATCAAAATGAATGATTAGTAGATATATTGTGGTTGTCCCATTAATAAGTCTTTGTCGATGTGTTAATTTATTATTGATAGATCAAGTAAGGAGACTTTATTTTATTAAAAAAAAAAAAAACATCCTCATTGGACAGATCAACACTAAAAAATCGATGCATATAAATTAGGTAAATAATTTTTATATGTATTTGTCATGTTGAATGAATGCATCATCACTAATAAACTGAATGAGCTATAGCTAAATATTATTGACGAATGCATCGATATTCTCAGCTTTAAGTCTATTTAGATTGACTCAATCTAAATTAATTGATGTAGTAGTACATGTTACAATTACAATTAATCGGGGAGTGCGTACTTCCTTTTTCAATAGGACTTTACTAATGCTTTTATATTTTCATATAAAACTTCATTAATTTTGTTGTTCTTTAGAATCCCATTGTGATATAAATTTGATAATTATGATATTTGTGTTAAGTCTTTGTCAAAAATATGCAATTGAATATTCTTATTCTTTATTTATTTTGCAAAAAGAAATAAATGTATGTTTATTAAATCAAGCTTTTTTAATTTACTTTGGAAACCACTCTAATTAAATGATTCTCCTTTCTTTGTTTTAACTTAATAGACACAACACTACTTAAATTTATATATATGTATTCCTCTTATTGTATAAATTTCCAGCTTATTTTAATCAACATTATATTATTATTTTTCCATATTAGTTGTAAAATTTCGATAGTTTGTGTCGATTTTTTCCAATTTGATTGAGTATTGTTACATTAATGTCTTAAAATAAAAGTTTATTGTAATCTAATTCTGTAAATCTATTTAGATTACCTCAACCCAAATTACTTGTTGCATTACATGTCACAATTAACTGAGGAGTTAATACTTCATTTTTCAATTTGACTTCATTAATACTTTATTTCTGTCATACATATAACTTTATTAATTTTGTTGTTCTTTAAAATCCTACTGTAATCTAAATCTGAAAATTGATTTTCTTTGTGTTAATTTGTAAAAAAACTGCATTTGGAAAAAATAATTCTCCTTAGTATTTTTCAAATAGCAAAAACATAAAAAAATATATTTGACTTCATTAATTTACTTTGGATCTTTGGAGGACCACTCTAACTAAATAATTTTCATTTTATTTGTTTAACTTGATACACACAACACTACTTAAAACTTTATACTCCGCTTATTCTATAAAAAATTCCTACTCAATTCAATCAACATTACAGTATTTATTTTTTATTTAATTATAACATTCGATAGATTGTTTTTTTTTTTAAATTTGATTGAGTATACGACATATTATACGCAACAACGACATATTCAATGAAATTCCACTAATTAAGGTCGGAAAAGAGTTGAGTGTACACATAGATCTTACCACTACTTCGTGAAGGTAGAGACTGTTTCTAAAAAAAAAACGATTCAAAACCTTAATAAAGGAAGAAGAAAATATCATAGCATTTAATAAAAAAAACAATGTTAAGTTTATAAGAATGAAATAATAACTATATAAAGCTAGACAATGGTACGACTAATACTACGACAAGCATAAACAAAGGCCAATCTTTCGCAAAGCAATTTTTTTTTTTAACCATATTAACTTTCTACTCTAATACTTGTGCAATTTCCATTTATGTCTATCTAGAATCGTGTCATTGATAATATGAAATTATATTATATCATATCTAATCACTTCATATTGAACATATGACAAACACACACTACAATTTTTGTCTTTTTTTTTTTTCTTCTTGCATTCCTTATTCTCTACGTCACTTCATAATTGGAAGTCTTAAAAGTTACCAAAATACACACTACAATTTTAGGATAGGTACTATTTGACTTAGGCATGGAATAAAAATTGAAAAAAATGCATTTTTTTTACAACATATAGTTGACTTGTCTAAGCTAGTTGCATTATATGCGGCGATTAAAATTTTCAACCAGATAATTTACCTTCCGAAAATTGATAGGTTAACTTTAATATAATATTAAGTAATCTTGGTCTTATATTTAAATAATAATTAAATATTAGCATATGCATATCATGATTAATTGAAGGATAAAAATAATGATATAATAACTAATAATAAAAATGCATTTCATGTTTATGATTTGTTGCTTTAGTTTATGGAATGATTAAAAAAGAGATTGTCACTTGGTTAAATTATATTAGGCAAAGATAACCAAAATTAAGTTCTATGCAAATATACTTTTACTCCATAAAACGAGATGTTAATTTATTTTTTTTAAAAGTAACTTTGATCTTATAAAACTGATTATATCGTCTAGCATAACCACTTACTAAATCTCCTGACTAATTATTCTAATAATTAAAAGAAAAAAGCATCCAATGCAACTAACTTGTACAGTATTTATTATTGGCACAATCAAATCTAATTTTTACTAGCTCATAATAAAACTTTGCACGTCTTCTACAAAATAATAAATAATATACATATTTTACCATAATGATATGCATATTAAATAGTGCATTGTTTTAATGAATTTGAAATGAGTAATTGATATCAAAAGTAAGAATTTTTTTAAAAAATGTCTTGATATGTTAAAATGTACGTGTAAAAATGATTCTTTTTTTAATATAAGCTAAATATCCATAAGATAGGAAAGTGATAGTTTGATTCCTATAAGAGCATCTCATTTGAGGACAAAATTAAACTATTAAAGATTAAACAATTTTCAAATTCCTACTATAGATGCATATGAGTAATTATAAATTTTCAACTTTACTTTATATATGGTTTTTATAGTCACATAAAATATTATGGTTAATGACGGAGCCATATCAATTATAATATTTTTTCGTTGGAAAACTACACTGTGTGAATAAATATATTTATTGAATTCTCCTGATTTTCTTTTTATATTTTATTTTAATTATGATTTATTAGTTAGCCGCTTAATAGTGGACGTACTATTTTTATTTAGAGTTGGTCAAAGAACGTACTGATTTTCTGTGTTTATTATACAGTGCTTAAATAGGGCAACTATTGCGGTTCACATTCATTGAACCTAATCTTTTTTTCCACCTAAATTTGCCCCTATTACGTGCCATATATTTTTTATTACATGTCCACTTATCGTATTGCCACCTATGAATATCCTTCTTTTTTTCAAAAAATATAAAATTTACATCTTGCTATTGGCTACCCACTACTTTCTCATCTTAACAGTCTCATATGTAAATATCTTTCTTTTTGTATTATCAATAAAAGAAAATTATAACGTCACTGCCTACTCCAACTAGGTGCACCATAATATGTCAGGGGCGGATCTATAGGGTAAGGACGGAGCCAACAATTTAATTAAGGGTATCTAAGAATAATGATTGGTGGCTGTCAAAATAAAATATATAAAATATTGTGTTATTTGGGGTTTGAATCCAAAACTCATGTTTGGATCCAAAGTGATTAGGACATCATGCAGAAGGTTACAAATTTCAAATTATATGGTTGATAAATCAGATGACAAATAAAAATATACTAAAGACATAATATTATTATATGAAAACTAATATAAAAAAAAATATTAAACTGTTGAGAAAATAAATCTCTTCATAAACTAAACTCATAAATGTCTACATCGTGGGTGCTATTGTGTTATGATATGAGAATATAAATCTCAAAATATTTGCTCTAAGGAAAGAATAAACCAAATATAGACAAAAAATAGATTTTCCTATCAGAAAAAATTTAAACATTTATAGTAATACTTTGACACCTATTATCACTACGCCAAAGACATAACTTTTGTCAAGAGTGTCCAACTGGACACTTTGGGGTAGCTCTAGCTATGTCCCTGCAGAGAGGTTCATGCGAATCACTTCGATAAAAAGTTACATTAGGTTTAAGAGGTCGATAGAGTTTAAAATTCATCTTGAGATTCTAAGTTCAAATTTTAAGCACTATATAATAGTTAAATAATTTAATGAAATATGTTACGTAATCATAATTAAGCAAATGAACTCGATATAAATATCGAACACGGTGAACAAGTTTTCACGGAGTAATACGAACAGTTGGTCAAATATCTCAGCAGCTTTGTGTCACAGCCGTGTTAATCTAACACCGCCTCTGATATCGAAAAAACATTAATTAAAAGACTGTCGAAACCACGTAGGAATTAGTGGGACCCACCTATAGGGGACCACATGAACAAAATGGATGGCCCACACGAACGTGGACCCCACCACTTTATTTTTTCGATTATTTGTCGGTTGTTAATTTTTTAATCCCTTAAAAATTCGGTGTGTTCTGCCACGTGTGCTAACGACGTGCTACGTCATATTTGCCTACGTGGATTACCCTATGACCGTGCTAGGCTGTGATAAAAAGATTTAGCCATCAACAACATGGACCCCACCAATGCTTGTATTAATTGTTAATCTCGTAAACGAGACTATTTCTCTCATAATCATAAATTTTACGTTCGAGTTTTGGTATTGAATTTTTTTTATTAGAGAGTATTTTACTCTAAATGAGACTTAATATGATGCAAATCTTTAATAGTCGAACTTTAATATGAGTATCAAACATCTGATAAATACCCCAAAATGAAGAATTAAGATAATTGAGATTTGATTATATTTGTTGTTTAGTCAAAATCACTTGATTCTGAATTGTTTCGTTTTTTTTTCTTTCTGGTTTTATTTGTCATTTACTTCACGGGTATTGACTAATCTTATGTCTATGGAAGATTGGAGGAAATTTATCTTCTATAATTAGCACTCGTTTTAAGTTATGTGGCAATTCTTTTAATTAATAAATAAAATCAAATAATAATGTAATTTTGAAACTTAATTTACCTTTAATTTAATTATATAATATATAGTCAGATAAAAATTTACAATTTAATCAAGACTATAATTTTTAAAAAATTCTTTTTATTTTTAAATATTATGTTCAGTCAAATATTGTCACATAAATTAAGAGAGAATAATAATTTGGATAAAAAAAAATTGTATTGCTCACATTTAAAAGGACCATATAATGAGAAGAGCCATAAAATAAAAATTATATATAAATATATATAGTTTATTTTACTATGTATACCATTTACTACTTTAATGTTAACATCAATGTAGAATATGCCACCTTGAAATTCTCTTGGATTTGCTTATTAAAAGTTTTATTAATATATAAGCTAATAAAACTACATAATGATTTGTTTTATATTACTCCTAGAATATATAAATATAATAATGTAGTTGTGACATGGCTGGCAAGCAAGTTGTGTGGGGGTCGTAGCCTTCTTCTTTAATTTTTCTCAGTCTTTGTAATAAATAAAAAAATAATAATATAGATTTTATATTGATAATAATTAATTATTTACCACTAGTTTATAATGGATGGGCTCCACATATAACAAAGGAGACATTTTTCTTTTTTTAAAGTGTTAGATAGTATGAAGGTAAAAAAGTTCAAATAATCTCTCTCTACTTTCCAAGTGAAGCATTAAAAGTACTTTAACATATCCTTTTTTAATATCACCAAGACTTATCATAATTAAAACTAAATATAAACAAAAAATTAATTTCAAGATTAATTTAAGTTTTAGATAGCTAACTAAAATTAAATTAAAACATGTAAGATTTCTAAAATCTATTCATTGATATGATCAAACATGATATTAGGATTCTGATAGTCTATTTATATAAAGATTACATAGGGGATCTAGTTGTTATTAATAATTCTTTTGATGAGATCTCTAATTACAAACTTCATTGAATTGAACCTACATTAATTGTTATACTAAATCTACAAGTACGTAAAGTACATGGCTCAATAATCAATTATCATACTTATAGTTATATCTGCATTTTAAAACTATCATTAAATCGAAAATGTTTAAAATAAAAATAATTTTTATAATGTAAACTTAATTTCCTTGCAACATTATGATTCAATTATCGTTTGAATCTAGGCTGAAAAAATAAAGACATCTTTTTACCTTTTGAAATATTTAAGAGTGAGAGAAATATGCTTTTAGACTTTATATAGTGTTAGACAAAGGGAAAACAAATCGTCCGCTTTATTCCTTAAGCAAATTGTATTTCTTTTAAAGGATAAAAAGGAAAAAAAAGAAAATTCTCCACATCTACAAGACCAAAAAGAGAAAAATATTGACATCAAATGATAGATCTCTCCTAAAATATATATTATCAAATTTGCGCGATATTATCTAATTCATAAAAACTCAAATTCAAAATCTTTAATTAAAGATAAATTTATTCTACCACGATTTATATTGATAATTACTGTTATATAAAAATACAAAAAGTTCCACAAAGTGCGACAAGCGTGTAATATGATACCCTGACTTTACAAGTACTTTAGATTAATTAATTAAATTAATATACGTTTTAGTTGGCATTATTTTAGTGTATGTATAGTAAACAAAGTTTTTGTGATCTTATCTATGTGAGATGTATTACTATTTAAATACATTGTATATTATACAATATAATATTAAAATTATTTATATTCATTAAAGTGGAAGTACTTGTTTCGTGGCCTAGTGTAGGGCCTATCTTGGCTTTCATTTGGGGCAATATAAATATTAAATCAATAAAAAAAGTTCAAGATGACTAAAACGAATTTTCTATTGAATAAAATATTAGTAGATTAAAATAATCATGTTTATGTCCTTGTTATTCCAATTTAGCACAAAAAATGCAGCATTATTTTGACCTAACCTAACCATAACAAATATTATAATTTTCAAGAATAATTAATATTATGTGTATAAATATTATACATTATAGTTTTATGTGCATATATCATATTATATTGTATATTATATTATTATTTTGGTATAGGCACACGATACGTTGGGTCATGCTAGGTGGTTTATTTTGTCAAGAAAGATACATAATTATGTTTGGGAGATGAAGTAAATAATATTTTTTTTAAATAGAAAGATCCATCTAGACTTCTTTTCTTCTTTTTATTTTATTTTATATAATTTTTTAAAGACAAAAGAATCAATCAAAAACTCAAAATCTGCAAATGTGTTGATGACTTTTGATAGGGCACGTTGAAACTTGGGTATGGACTTTATTATATAAACATTATTTTCTCCAAATTTTGCCTCTCTTTTTTCCCTTTAAAGTAATGTATGATGGATGACTCATTAGTTATACTTGCTTAAAAAGTGTGAAGACCAAGAGATAAATACAAATAATAGATGTAGGATCAAGAATTCAAAATCAATGTGTTTGAATATGTATATCAATTGTGTAAGGACTTTTTACACTATTTTAATTGGTTATCTAAAGTTTTATTTTGTAATTTCTCATTCACTATTCATATTAAAGTCTTAACTAATCTAAATTTGTGTCACACAAAACTCATTAAAGGATGAAATACTTCTTCTCAAGAGTTTTCTATACACCAAGATTACTTGGATTAATGATAGATGTATCTTATCCCAACTCATGGGATATTTCAATCAAAATTATTTTATCTCATCATTTAAGTATATACAATGGAATAAGTTATGAGGATTTTCATAAATAACTATAGCTTGAGCGTTATTAATGATTTGTAGGTATAATTTAGGTATTTACCATTCATAGCAAGTGTTTGATGTGTAGGACAAAATATAAAAATAAAAATATTGAGGTGTCAGATGACTGTATTCATTGTATTTATACGCGCATTTAGGTTGTATCGATGAATATAGTCCAAGTGTATACTAGGATACAAACAACAAAAATATATAAGACCGTGTATTTATTCATCAAAAACAATTATTTTTTTTGTTTTTAAGTTAATTTAACTTGATGTTATGAAAAATCTACACACTATTAGCAAACATGCAAACGGTGTCTTGTGTTGATTGAGAATTAGACATCTATTTTACATAATTGAAAAAGCAAAGTTTGAAGGGGAATGATCAGCTTATTAGGTTAAAGTTGAGACATTATAATATTAAAATTATTATGTCTCTATCGATCTTGGTTAATAATATTATATAGCTAAAATTTACCTATTATCCTATTTAATTATTCTCCATTGTTTCGTCATGATATACTTGGTATACAACTTTCTTTTGATTTGGCAAAAGACAATGATTAATTTTTAAATAATTCTACCAGTAGAGTTAAATACCATTATTTTTTTCTTTCTTATTATATAAATATTGTACATCTATTTTTATATTTATTTGTTATAACAATAACGAAAGTGCTAGAGTAAAAAAAAAAAGAATTAAAAAGAGCAGAGTCTATGTTGGCCCCAATTCTTTTTTAAAAAATGTTGGCCCCTATTTGTAACCCTACGCAATTAAATTATTTGTGTGTTAGTTATTTGTCCACTGGATGTATAATTCAAATATTTCAATAGCTGAAGTCTTCCATGATAAGAAATCTTTCAATTAATTTACAACATCTAATTTTGTTGATAAAATTAATTACTCTCTAGGTCAGAGGTGGCCCAATTAAATTATCTCTCTTTGAAAGATATTTAGAGTAATGTTTGACCTCACATAACAATATTTTAATGTTTTTTAAAAGAAAACACGAGCGTTTGATAACTGGTAAGTATTATACAAGTATTAGTAATGTAGGAATTAGTTATGTAGGGTTTAGATATTCCATTTTTTATACTCATAAATCATACATGTATTAGTTATGTGTGATTATAAACTGGTAATCAAACACCATATATGATATGCTAAATTTTATACATTGCAACTAAAATGCTACCAAGTAAGGTATTAGTTATGCTAATTTTAATACATTTAATTCTCGTTTCCTAACCAACAACCAAACGACCTCTTAGGCACTTATTTTAGAGGAACTTTTACAAATAGCCACTATAATAAACTTAATTATGCTCCATAACTATAGTTTGCATATTTATGGGTTGTAGCTACAATTTAAGTTATCTCGTTTATATAATTCGCGGATTTGTAAAAATTCGCAGGTTCGTGTAAGGAAAAATTACTGAAATACACGTCTTATGTTTCCATTATTTCTAAAAACCTCTAAAATCCCTTATTTCTCTCCTAATTCTAAATTATTTTATAATGTATCCGAGCTAGTTTTTCATGTATCCGAACTAGTTTTTAATGTATCTGAGCTACATATTAAGTATTCGGTTTATTTTATAATGTATCCGAGCTACATATTATGTATCCGGTTTATTTTATAATGTATCCGAGCTATATATTATGTATTCAATTTGTTTTACTTTTTCAAGGATTAATGTAATTACAAACTAAATAGGGATAAATTGCAATTTCATATTAAAACTATGTGATTCCTAAAATTTATACTTTGTATAATTCGCGGGTACATTTATATAATTCAGTTATTTTTGTGTAAACTCGAAATAACGAATTTATACAATTACAAACATCAGAAGTGTAAGCAGTTATACAAATTATATTATACAAATTACAAATTATACAAAAGTTATACAAATTATATTATACAAATTTCAAATTATACAAACGTGCGAATTATACAAAACTAAAAAACTGAGTAGCGTAATAATAACTAAAAGTAGGCCGCGAATTGTAATTAAGGCAAACTATAGCTATGCTAAGTAATTAACTATTATATGTTTGCCTATACGCGTAATTTTCCCCTTATTTTATTATTATTATCATCATAAAGATATTATCAACTCATTAAATTTCGGGCTAGAAAAGATGAAATAATAATTAAGAATAACTCAAAATAAATTGGGATAATTGTACATAATAGCAAACTATTAATTCAAATTACATGCTATAAATATACTTTGATTTAATTGTACCCTATAGCAAACTATTGCTATTTTCGCCACTTTCCCTGGTGGAATCTCGCTCGCCAATCTCGTTTGGTGGCAGTCTCGCTCGCCTCTCTCGCTTTTATACAAACACAAATATATAAAATGCGTTTGTGTTTGTATAAAGCAAGAGGAAATTGTATATATACATATATCTTCGTTCCCCTCTCTCCCCTCTCCTAGATCTCGCTCGCCACTCTCCCAAATCTCGCTCGCTATCTTTCCCTCTCTCGCTTATACAAACAGAAACGAAATGTATAAATTGCGCTTCTATTTGTATAAAGTGAGAGAAAATTGTATATACACATGCAAATATATATATCTTCGTCCTATACACTTGTAATTATACAATACAAATATTTCTCTGCCCAATTTTCTTTTGTCTTTCTCTCTTTCTCGTTTTATACGTACACAGATTACACAATTGATCTTTTGTATACAACTGCTTTCTTTTGTACATGTATAGCAAATTATACAACTGCTTTCTTTGTATATGTATAGCGAATTATACAACTATTTTTTTGGTATATGTATAGCGAATTATACATATATATGTTTGCTATGGAGCGCAATTATGCAAACTTTGCTATAGCATACAAATATGAATTTTGTGTTTGCTATATGTGAAAGTTGCTCAAATAAATTTCACAAGTTTGTAACATAAAGCCCAATTAGAAAAACAACTTAAATTCAAAATTTTCTTTCGATGGGCTTATTGAATGGCCAACCCAATTAGAAGCCCAAATATTCAAGCATTTTGGGCCTTAAATCGATTTGGTGTAACAGCCCAATTTCCTTTTGATATCTGGACCTAAAAACTGATATCTGCCCAATTAAGAATTAGACATTTATGTGCTAATTGGATTGAACTCGTTTATGCTAGATGATGGAGTCCTAAATCCTTTGAACAAGGGGTAACTTAAAAGAAATCCCACTAGTTTAGAAACTAATTACTTAGACACATGTTAGTTTACAATATTATGAATCTTACGAGATTTTAATGCATCCAAATACATGTATCTCGAGATACATGGGGTCAACATTAAGCGTAATTTGTTCTAGATACATTGTATCAAAGTGGATTTGCATGTTTCTAGAATACATAAATGATTCTCGCTCGCCTCCTCTCATCTCGCTCGCCACTCTCATATTTCGCTCACGTATTTGGTATCCTAGATACATCCAAATCACACCTGGTGTGATTCACATGTATCTTACTTGAAATCTGGTATAAAATTATTGAATAGTGAGATACAATGTAATTATTTCAAACTATAGGAAGAAATAGTGAATATGTTAGTAATGTTTTTGTAATTAAATAGTTTCTCCATGAAGAATATAGTTATCTTGCAATAACATATTTATAGCCCAAGGAAAGATCTTAACTTTTCAATATAAATACGTCATAGTATTTGAAGGTACACATGAGAAGTTTATGAATTTCTGGCTGAAGTTCAGATGAAAAATGACTAAACTTCAGCCTTTATATTTGTAGTAAAGCAAAGATGACTGAACAGATCATATAGTGTCAGATATTAAAATTTGATTCACGTTCTTAATATTTATCTGCATAGAGTGTTACACCATTCTTAAAATCTATCTACATGAGTGTTTATATCAAGCTACTAATAGATGAATGACTTAATTCTAGTACTATCATATACAGTTAGTTAATTATTATTTTCACTTCATTAAGTTACCTATTAAGATAAATTGAATTATTTGATGTGAACATCGAGTGAAAATAAGTATTTACCATATCATGTCACATAAGATCCCATTAGAACTTATATTGCGTTATTAGAAATCATTTACACACTCCATCAAGTTTTTTACTCGATCAAATGAGAAATGATATTCTTTTGTCTCATTTTTTGTGTCATAGTTGAAACTTCTAGATTCAAACTTTTAAACTTGTGAATTCGTACATAGAAGGTTAATTTTTTTAAAAAATATTTGAAAATTACGTAAAAACAACATAAATCACACTAATTAACAACTTAATATATTTAAATGAGATAGAAAGAAATTATGATAAAAAAACTGATTAACTCTCAAAATTTCAACCGTATTACGTAAATTCGGACAGAGAAAACAATAAAAAAGAGAAGGACGTTAGTAAGAGCTGCCCATAGTCTACGCACGACGTTTGAATTTTAATATTTTATTGGCGTCTAAAGTCTAGATAGATACATGATATTGACTAAAATATAGATACTTTTTGTAGGTAATTTTCAATTAAAAAGATTATGGTGATGATAATAATCTATTAATTAATCATGATCATGACTTCATACAACAACTAATCACGTTTAAGTTGCTTTTTTCTAAATTTTATTTGTTTATTAATTTCAATTTTGATCACATCAATCGATTTAGGTATGAATTTTTCATTAAACCAAAACTTGTGGTTCATATATTTATGCTCTTTTGGTTTTACAAGCACCTTTGTTTTCAGAAGTTATTGAATTACTTTTTTGAAGAAAGTTTTTTTTTTTCTTTCACCCCAACCAATTAATTAGAATTTGTGTTAGGAAGTTTCTCTTTACAGATAAAGGACTTCTTATCGAAGATGATTTTATATTCAAGACTCAAATTCGAAATTTAATCTGATTAATAATGATTAAATATTTATGATATTACCATAATTTTAATGGTTGAAAGTAAGTTATGATGAATAAGGATTCAAGATAAGATAAAATCTTGATCACAATTCCAATATGATTAGGCAAGGTTAATATACATCCATTCTAAGTGTTGTCCAATGTCAAACGTTTACTTTCTAAACAATCATGATTAACAAAAACACTTTATTCATTCTAAAGAAATTTAGATATCAATTTCTTAATTATATTGCTCTATGTGAACTAATAAAATTGAATAGTTGTTAAAAACAGTAATTTCATGATTAAAATATTTCAAAATAATTTGTTAAAATTAGTGCCTTTTTGTTGGGACAATTTAAAAGTTATAAGTATAGTATTAATTCATCTTCATGTTCCCACCATATTGCATGACAAGATGATGTGGAAATTGGTATATTTCGTTATATATTTGTAAGAATCTAAAACATTAGTCATATCAGTCATACGAGTTTTACTGAGTTAAACTCAGTAACTTTTATTTAAATAGTATATTTATATAAAAAAAAATCTTAAATTTGTACAAATAATAAATTTAAAATCCAGTTATTAACATTTGAAATTATTGTTACAAAATTTGAAACTCATAAAATTAAATTTTTGACTCCATCTCGAATATGGTGGGGTGGGGGACCTATATAGAATGGTGTCCACTCTATAGAAGTTTCCATACACATACTCCATATAAGGTCTTCTTACACTTTTTTGTTTTTGTTATTTTCCCCTTTGTCAACAGTCTTCTTTATACTTTTGGACAAAATATAAAAAGGAAGTAAAAAAGTGACCTCTCCTGTATTATTTTTATTGATATCAAATTTCTTGTGTTCACACGTCATAATTTTTTGAAGCAATGTATATGTAATTATACGGTATTATATAGTATGAAATTGACTTTACGTAACTATTTGATCATATGCATATATCTTGTAATTAGGCTTTTGGAGAAGAAATCATATACTCCTATACGTTAAAGAGTTAAAACATTGAGGATTTGATTTAAATAAAAACTACTAATTAGATAAATATTTCTATCATATTTATTAATTATCCCTATGATTTGAAATAATTATAAATTATCTCACGAATTAATAATTTCATATCAGTTTTCAAGTCAGATACACTTAAATACATATATTTTTACTATCAAATATACTAAAATATGAAAAGAAGCGATCGAGAGAAAGAGAGAGACAAATGAGATCCCCAAATACATACAAATCACACTAGATTCTTGTATGTGACATGCTAGATACATGAACGCGTTAAATACATTCGAAGTCTTAAAATCTAATCACAACTCGCAAGTAGAAGGTAGTGGATAACCCATGTAATAATCAAAATACATTCAAATTGATATAAAATACTTATTTCAAGTTAACATGGTAGTTATAATGAGACGGATGGAGTAAATTACAAGTGTGACACAATAAATAAAAAGAAAATAAAGAAGTACGATCATGCATTACATGGTTATAAATTTAGGAAAAGACGCTCATATATATCAGCATCATATATATTTCTGTGGAAGAAATTACTTGTAATAAAAGTATTCCACAAACACTTTTTGTTGATATTTATTTTCTCGTGTGAATATGTAAATATGCCTTAAAATAAACTAAGTTATAAATGACAACTTTTGCACCTCCGCTATATATTAAGCATATTCCTTCCTATCCAAATCTATTTAATTTCGAGCAATTAATTCCTACTCCATCCGTCTTAAACTATCTATTTTATTTATCTTTAACACGTCTTTAAATTTTATTTTATTTTTTTAACTATCTTACTTTATTGAATATTTACTCTATTAATTATGTGTTATCACCTATGATTAAAATGTTTGTAATTTTCAAGATAATTACTATTAAAAATAAAATAAAATTTACGTAAAGTACTATAAGTCACAATAATTGACGATTCAAAATAATCAAAAGATATATGAAAAATTTATGATAAAAAATAGACTTATTTGTATCTCGAAATCTGAAAAATGTCAAATAAATTGTGACGGGGGAGTAATACTCTGCTATTTTGGACTTCAAAGATTCTTATATATCTGCCCTGGTCAATTTTGGTGTTCCACACATATATATAGACCTACAACTAGTGATATATGACTTTGTTTCTTGTTTTTAAAATAAGAATATAAAATTGATTCCCTTTCTCATTGAAAAAAATATTATTTATTCGTCATAAATGTAATGAAGTCACTCCAACATCATCAAACAAATTTAATCAAATCTCTGATAAAAAGATCTTAAAGTGTAATTAATAGTTGTTTTTTAAGTTACCTACAAATGAAAAAAGTATTGGTACATTCATTATTCGAGTTGATTTATCATATATTTACTCAATTAATTTTCTTTCAACAGATAAAATTGTGACTTTGTAAAATAAGTATTGTACTCTTTCAATAATTTTCAAGCATTAAGTAAGCGAAATCGTTGGATACCAAATGTATAAACCGAAAAAAAGAAGAAGAAGAAATTTCAAACACCTGCTACAACATGAAGTAGTAGTCAATTTTAGCAGAATTTGAAGTTAATTAAATGCTCAGATAAGTAGGCACAAGATAATGTAATTGACTAAACTACTTAATTAAAACTGAAATTTTGACCTTCAGTCAAAAAAGAAAAGGGTCAGAAAATTGACTGTTTTGTGGATTCATTTTTACCCATATTCCAAAAAAAATAAATAAAAATATTGAAGGAGAGATTAGAAATTTAGAACCCAAATATATCTTAACCTGTTTGGATTGAGATGTAATCATTATTATTGAAAAAATTTAGTAGTCATTATTGTAAGGAGGAATTGAAATGACAAGAAGGAGTTGCTTAGATGGTAAATAATTTTCATGTCTAGTTCTAAGGTGGTGCATTCGAGAAGAAAAAAGTAAAAGAAAGAGGAAAATTCGGAATTGACAAACTTTATTGTTCTTTTTTAGTCCTAAATCAAAAATATTTTGGGAGATTATTAAAAAGAGAAAGAGAATTTGTTGTTTCTGTTAAAGAATGACATAAGTCCCACATCGGTGGTTAATGAGATGAGTGGACTCCTTATCAGGTTTGGGCAATCCTCCTCCCTTTGAGCTAGCTTTTGGGGTGTGAGTTAGGTTTAAGACCTAATTTAACATGGTATCAAAGCAGGCCCGTCTTACCTGATGTTGGGGCCCCCAAAATCAAAAATTTCCCACGCACCAGATGCTAAGCATTGGGCGTGAGGTGGGGTGTTAAAGAATGGCAAAAGTCTCACATCGATGGTTAATGAGATGGGTAGACTCCTTATAAGACTTGAGCAATCCTCCTCCCTTTGAGCTAGCTTTTTGGGTGTGAGTTAGGCCTAAGACCTAATTTAACATGGTATCAGAGCAGGGCCCGTCTCACCAGATATTGGGGCCCCAAAATCAAAATTGTCCACGCACCAGATGCTAAGCACTGGGCGTGAGGTGGGGTGTTAAAGAATGACAAAACCCACATCGGTGGTTAATGAGATGAGTGGACTTCTTATAAGGCTTGGACAATCCTCCTCCCTTTGAGCTAACTTTTGGGGTGTGAGTTAGGTCTAAGACCTAATTTAACAGTTTCTTGGCTGGCTGCCCTATCAGTTTTCTTTAAAAAAAAGATATGTTGTCATTAAAAATCCAGCGGTCATATAGAAATTAAATCATGGCTAGAAATTAATATCATATTTTTTTTTGTAGTTGTTATATCATATTCTTATTTCAAGGATCTTGAGTTCTTCAATAAGGGTGTCCCCAACCACTTATTCGATTAACAATAATAAATATCATGTTTTAATATTTTTAACGAATCTTTTTATTTGTTTTGTTTATGTATAACAATATTTATACTTTACTATAAAATATACTAATTGATTTCTATGTGAACTAATCTTAAGAACTTATTGTATGTTACATGTGGATCAATAAACATATATAGTTATTGATTCTACGTTTCAATATGAATATGAATGAATTAATTAAAAATAATTCTTTAAAGAGAGTTGTAATTTTGGTTCTTTAATTATTGCAAATTGTGTTTTAGTACTCATGATATTTTTCTTGATAAAATTTAACTTTCAATTAATAGAGTCGTGGACTTTTAATTATTTCCTACACAGAAAAATACTATTCACAAATTTAACGGGTTTTTAATTTGTATAAAATAAGTAGTAGGTAGAAGTATCACTATTACCTTTCTTTAAGATGAAATTAGAGCATTTACATGGTTTTATATTTGAAAGTTTATTAAATTTACAAAGATTTGTTAGTGCAAGGATTAAAAATAAATAAGGATATCTCAAAGGTGAACATTCCTAATTTTGTTCTACAAATAACGGATGAACAATGCTTTTATTCTTAAAACCAAGTATTGATCGATTATGATTTTTGTTCTTGTAATTCATTACAAAGGTAATTATATTTAATTTTTAATTACTAACATGTGAACTTGTAATCCTTTTAACAGTGAATCTTCACAAATTTAAAAAATTACAAAATAGTCACTATTAGAAAAAAAAAGGTTTTCCGTCGTGATTATTCTAATTTTTATTATAAAATATTATTCTTCCATTCATTTTCTATCAAACCAGCTCATTGAAAAAGCACATGATGGAAAATAAATTCTCATTGAGAAACTGAGTAGCTTTTAGAAAATAATACTATTTTTTTCCTTACTAATTCAATCAAAAATATTTGTAGGAATGACCACTCACACTGAAAAATATCAATGAAAATAGTGTCTTTTTAGTAATGATTAAACCACTTATTACTAAACCACTTCATTATCAATTTGTTACGTTAAATATGTATGTTTACTCTATATTTGATGTTGAAATAGATCTATAAAAATAGTCTAAATATATAAAAGGATGTTAAATGAAAGTTTATTGTGCTTAACCAAATAATGCAAAGACTATAACTATCAAAATATCTTAATAACTAAAAATAAATGGTACATTTTTTAAAGAGGAAATTGCACTAATAACCACTAAAAAGAACTTAATGAGGCTATGTAGCTATAGTTTGCTGATTATGATTCGTAGGTACATGTTAGAGGGAGGAGAAAGACAAGCGAGATTGGGAGAGGGAGGAGGAAGGAGAGAGGCGAGCGAGAGAGGGCAAAAAGTAGAGAGAGGTGAATTGTCTTTGTATATCTGTCGAATTGTATATGTATATATGTTAGATAATTGTATATATGTAACTGGTATACATATGCATTTGTATATCTGGTGAACGAGTTGAGAGAAGCGAGCGAGAGAGGACAGAGAGTGGAGAGAGGCGGCTTGTATTTGTATATCTATCGTATAATTGTATATGTATATGTATAATTTGTATTTATATATGTATCAGAGAGGAGCGAGAGAGAGGAAGAGAGGAGAGAGGAGAGAGAGAGAGGAAGAGAGGAGAGAGGAGAGAGAGAGAGGAAGAGAGGAGAGAGGCACACACAATTATAGCTAAAAAAGGGCTACGGGTGATAATCAATTCAAACTATAGCTATATTAGCCAATTAACTAGTATATATTTACTTATCCCCATAATTTCCCTTTTTTTGAGTAACCCTCTAAAAATTCTCTTTCTTTGAATAAGGACAATTGTTAGTTCAATTTTCTAGGGAGGGTTAGTATTATTTCTTTTCGTAATTTTTGTTATGTTTTTAACGACATACACTTTAACTTTTCGAAGAAATTCCGAATTTATTTAATTATCCTCTCTAATTAATCTTCTCAAAATCCACGTATATTTCGTTTACCTAATTTGTCATAATTAGGTGAAAATTTCGTCACTGTTGTTATATATGGCCAAATTATTGTTACATTTACGAAAATTTCATGTGATCATGTGAGGTCCAATAATTCCTACTAATTAATATTATAAGAAGAAATTAACCATTCAGAATTAAAATTAATAATTTGTTATTTTATTAGGCCTGGTAATGCGCAATATATCATGTGGGGTCACATAATTCCTAATATTCTAAGAAATCACGAAATGAACTTTCAGAGTCTACGTTAATTATATTAGGATAATAATTAGTAACATGGTACGTGTATTTTTTATTTTTTATTTTTGGGAAAGGAAAACACGGGTTGTTTCATAATTTTTTCCCTTTAAATTCAAATAAACAAAATAGAAAACCATGAGATTAATAGATAATGTAGTCTTGTACCTTTTTCTTTTAGCTGGAGATTTATCAGAAACAATCTCTTTGTCATTACAACATACATAAGAATAAGGTCTGCGTAAACATTATCCTCCTGAAATTCCATATGTGGAATTATACCGAGTTTACATAAATAATTTTAAAATTTTTTTAAAAAAGATTATAAAATATGCAGTTGTTTATATGTACAGTATATACTATATACTACCTACCCTCTTTTTCTTTTTCTTTTTTTGGAGGCATAATTAGACCGTTGGCAATTTGATTAAAAGAAAGTCCAAAACAATTGGATACTCTGTAAAGTTGCATTAGCTTTATTAAATAACGTACAATTTGTGCTACACGACAGGATAACCTAATTATCCACTTGTTTAGTCTTTTTTTTTTCTTATTCACATATCAATGTTTTACGAAAAGTGTATTTTTGCTTTTAGTATTCTTTAGCTCTAAAGGAAACTACTTTTCTTAAACACATATCAATATTATATTTCAAAATTTGTTCTCTCAATTTTTTATTTATTTATAATCATCTATTAATCGAAATTTACTATCAACATGGAATTAATATTGGTAACTCAGATATCTAAACTAATTTCACCTTGTTGGTAATTGGTGAGGATTCAATTCCCACTTTATACCCTCCTCCCTCGTTTCTTCTTTCCCTACCCAATTTTCTTAAAAAGAAAAAAATTACCGTCAACCGAATAATCCAAATTTATTAGCGTAAAATCAATCAAAGGGGAAAAATGCTCCTTACTAGGAGTTTCTCCATTTGTAAGCCCAGTAACTCGGAATTATGCCTCTTCACGAACAATTGTTTATCAAAAACACAAATCTATGAAAAGTCGTAAGATCATATATGAGAATTGATAATGTCTATCCAATTCGAAAGATTGATAAAGTTGGTAACCTGATCACATGATGATTTGATGACTGATTAAAGCCTCAATAAACAACAAGGCTTATGTTTCCATTCGCATGAAAATCATAACAATCTAAACACTATTTCAAAAAACTAAACATCCGATAAAAATAGATAGATCTCATCCATTCCGAACATTTTTAATATCCCAAACACCCAATAGTCGCGCCAACCATATGTGTTATGTGAACATTATTTTCTAAAAACTAACAAACGTTTGAGTTGACTAGTACACAGCCGTCTAGCAAGAAACTTTTACTGCTATATACCTTTTTAATAAATAATATTCACAAACTAATATAGTCAACTCATTTATATTCCACGTGTAAAGCTACTTAGTGGCGTGGGGTTCCATCTTTGTTAATTCTCTTTCTTTTTGTTTCCCATTACTCTATATATAGCCCCCATAATTTCATCACACAAAAATATCAAACTCTTTCATTACATTTTTTTCTTATATAACAAATTATCTTCTTTTTTCTTATTAACTACTACATTTGAAGCCGGAAAACTTAGTAACACAATGGCCGGTGGAGGATTTTCGACCTCCGGTAATGGAGGCACACATTTCGAGGCTAAAATCACACCAATTGTTATCATTTCTTGTATTATGGCTGCTACTGGAGGACTCATGTTTGGTTATGATATTGGAGTTTCTGGTAATTAAATTATATTAGTACTTCATATTTTTATTATAATCGCTTTTTATTTTTTGCTTTTAATAAACCTATTTTTAGTTTCCATCTTTATATTATGATGATGATCATGACGTTACAAAATCTTGAACACTTTTTAGCTTCCTATAAATCTTAAAAGTTTTTCCTTTCTTTGTTTCTGAATCTACTCGATAGAGTATATATAAAACACTGTGCAATTTAAACAGTATCAAAATTAAGATTTTTAGTAAGTGGATTTGAAATATAAAATAGTACAAATAAATTAAAGAAATTCAATATTTACGTACATACATAAAATTTCTTTTATATATAATGTAAATTTGAATAAAGCCGTTGGAATATATTTTTAAAAGCTAAATTTTCTGTTTTTTCCCCTTTTTACCCTTATGGGTTAAATTAATGCTGACCAAAGTCATACTTGGTTGAATCTTTCTAAAATCTGCAATATTGCTTTTAAAAACTTTTTTTTTAAAAAAAAAATACTACCTTTTTTCGTACAAAAAGAAAAAGAAAAAATTTAAACTTTTCCGACCAAGTGCGATTTTCCCAACTCTCTAGAAACTGTTTTTTTTTTTTTTGAATATTTATAAAATCAACTTATAATGAATGATCTAACAACAACAATAACATTAACATATTCAGTGTCGCAAATAAAACATATCAAAAATCAAGAACATATGAATTACTTTATTAAAAAAAATTCGATTAATAATGTTTTTTTTGTTGTTGAAAAATACAGGTGGTGTTACATCAATGGATCCATTTTTACAAAAATTCTTCCCAACGGTTTACAAGAGAACAAAGGAAAAAGGTTTAGACAGTAATTACTGCAAATACGATAATCAAGGCCTACAATTATTTACTTCATCTTTATATCTAGCCGGTTTAACGGCCACGTTTTTCGCTTCTTACACGACAAGAAAACTTGGTCGGAGATTAACTATGTTAATCGCCGGTTGTTTTTTCATCGTCGGAGTTATACTAAATGCTGCTGCTCAAGATTTAGCTATGCTTATTATTGGAAGAATTCTCCTTGGTTGTGGCGTTGGTTTCGGCAATCAGGTTGGTCCTTAATTATTCTCGTTTGTCTGAATATTTTTTGACTGCTATAGTAAATACGTTTTGGAAATGGATACAAGAACATTAATCTTTTTTTTTTTTTAATAAATGAGTATGGTATGTACAAGCTCTACACTAGTTATAACTTAAATTCAATCCACCTAACCCTCAACAAGGGATGGGTGATAATGATATAACGTTAATAGTTCAAAATACAAAATAAAATAAAGAGGCTAATGGCCTAATACAATTTTCATTGCATGTGCAAGGACCACGCTAGTATTTTTTTAATATATATTTTTTTCTCTTTTATAGTTTGGTTGGGTATATTAGACTTCCTCTCTTAGAAAACTGTCCCTATTTTTTGGGTATTAGACAAGTAGTATATATATAGCGTACTATTGATTAAAGATTAATCAGATATTTTTAAAGATATTAAATATTGAGTGTGAAATAAAATAATTACACATGAATCTTTTATATGATTGCTCTACTTAAGAATATCTTATTTTTAATAATTTTTTTTTGTCACAATCGGAAGTTGTGGTCGGCCATATACCACGGTGGCCATGTTGTGGAAAATGGGAGACGTCGGGGTCCACAACTGAGGGGGGTGGGTGGGTAGGTGAGAAAGATCTACCTTTGATATTTATAGCGTTTTAATTTGTTTATCATGTTTTGATTGATATGAAGTTTAAAAAAATATCAATTTTTTTTAAAAAAATAATGAATCTTTAATTTTGTGGTGTCCGGAAAAAAATAAATTAAAAAAGTGGGAGTATATATAATTCTTCAAGTCCAAATCTCACAAAGCTATTTTCCAACTTTTTTGTTTTCTTGCTTTAAATAATTTGGGTCAGGGACTTTGTTTGTATTACACATGTGAGTTAGACTCCTATAGAATCATACTTTATAAGAAAATAAATAAAGTTTAGGTGGAGACTGAAAGGTTTGTCTTTGTCCAGAAAAGTCCTCCATAGGCAGCTTCCTTGTAACTTTCCCACTTTACAAAGCTATTTTCTTTGATTTTAATTACTAACTTTATTCATTTGCCCATCACTTCTCACTTTTACTTTTTTGATAGATGTCCATTGTCCACTTACCTTAATTTATTTTTATCCTTATCCTTTCACCCGTTACGTTTACTATTTTTGACACGATAGCTTGAGGGGTCAAATATGACTAGTATATTTTTAGGTTAGTAAGTTTTTTTAAAGATAAATGCATGTGATATTTCATATAATACACGTACTTTTAAGTGTGCTTGCTCCCAAAGGAACAATACATTTATTTTTATCTTATCCATTTCATTAACTAAAAGAAACCTTAAAGTTAATTAACATGTTCCACATGAGTGTCCTCTTAAGAATCTGATAAAATAAAACTTTATTTAAAAAGGATTTGCAAGTCACTCGTGAAGAAAAAAAAATCCTTTTTATCATATGGAGATTATACGAGAAAGCTCTTTCAATATTTTATTTGAGTAATTTTTTGATTTTATTAATTTATTTAATTTTATGAAAAATTCTTTCCAAATTTTTCTGTCTTCTATTTATCTCAAAATTAAAATTTAATGTGCATGAATATTTTCAGGCAGTTCCACTATTTTTATCAGAAATAGCACCAACAAGAATTCGTGGAGGACTTAACATTTTGTTCCAACTTAACGTAACTATTGGTATTCTTTTTGCCAACCTCGTTAACTACGGAACAGCCAAGTAAGTTTCTCCCCCTCTCGGGAAAAATAATTTACTCGCATCTGATATTTATTTTATTATGACGTTCAATTATGTGATCTTGACTTCCAATTGAGAAATAAATAAAAATGTTTGTTTTTATTAACATTGGAGTATATATAAAGATTACACGTGTAACTTGTTTACCTATAATTTACTGAAAATAATGTTCATTAGTCAATTTTTTTGGCCCTAGTTTATTACTAATATTAGTCACTGCGTACCCACGATGTCCTACCAAATAAAAGTTAACGTCATTAATTTGATTTTTTTTGTCTTCAAAAATTGCATGAGTAGTCCACATGATTGAAAACTTGGAGCCTTTGATTAACGACTCTTTTATATTAATTAATAATTTCTTCTTTTTTTCAAAGGGACTATTTTTTTATATTAGAAAAAATTGGGGTCTGATTTTGACACTTCATTTACTTTTGTGTGATATTTTGTGTACTTGTCTTTATTGTTTTTATTTCATCCACTTGACTGGAATTGTTTCTTTTCAACTACCATAGTACTACCACTACACTATGTGATAAATAAAAAAAAGTGTATATTGGCAAAAAATTTTCTCCTAATAAATGCAAGTTTTTGTTTGTTTGTTTGAATTGTCTATCAAACAAGAGTGGACCCATTAAAAGATTAAACCATCAACATGTATTTGTGGGAGTATATTCCTACTTCTTATGCTTCAAATTATTTTCCTTTTATTCCATTTAAAAATGAATGTCATTTTCTGTATTTAATAATTTTTTTAGTTTCACATTCTCATGTGACATGTTTACAATTATAATATTTGAAGGACGTTTTGGTATATCAAGTAAATCTTTAGTTTAAAATCACAATATTCAAAAGTCTTCATTATTATCAGAAATCCCACATACAGTCAAACTCAGACAAATAAATGATAAAATTTCACGGTATAGCTAGAATAAATCCTTTAATTGACTACTAATTAACTATTTCTTATATTTCTAATTTGATGTTAATGCAGAATTAGTGGAGGATGGGGTTGGAGATTGTCATTAGGGTTAGCAGGATTTCCAGCAGTCTTGTTGACTTTGGGTGCATTATTTGTAGTAGAAACCCCAAACAGTTTGATTGAAAGAGGTTATTTAGAAGAAGGCAAAGAAGTACTTCGAAAAATCCGAGGTACCGACAACATTGAACCTGAATTCTTGGAACTTGTTGAGGCAAGTCGTGTTGCTAAAGAAGTCAAACACCCTTTCAGAAATTTACTCCAACGTAAAAATAGACCTCAATTGATCATCTCTGTTGCCCTCCAGGTCAGTTTATTAATTAAGTGTTTATTATTTTTCAAGTTACTAGTTTGACTTATTATGAACCATTAATTGAACTTCTTCACATAATGCCTTGGTTATGAAGTATTCAATTTTGTGCTTAATTTCTTGTGTCACACTAATAAAATAAGGGAAGATAGGTTCGTAGTACTAACATGTATGTGTCCTTACACTTTGTTTGAATGGTTGTTACGTATTGTTTCATAATGTAACGGTGTTATAGTATTATATTGTATTATTATAGTTCTTGTTTTTATCATGTTTTATTATTGTTTGCTAATAATAATTTACCATAGTATGTTGCTTATGACATTTCGGTTACCACATGATTTTATTATTGTTGTTTTTGGCTATTTTTGCACTTTTTTCTGTTTGGATTTTCTCTTCATTTGTCTTCTTCTTTATACCGGAATTTGTCTCACTTGAGCCGAGGGTATTTCAGAAACAGAGGTAGTGATAAAGTCTGCGACGTACATTCTAACCTCCCAGACCTCACTTGTGAGATTTCACTAGATATTTGTTGTTGTTATTGTTGTTGTTTTCGTTGTTGGTGTTATATTATATCATTTTGTATCGTTACATAATGTCACATATGTTACGGAATAGACAAATACATTTTTATTTTCTTTTGCAACAGATATTCCAACAATTCACAGGAATCAACGCCATTATGTTCTACGCGCCCGTTTTATTTTCAACACTAGGGTTCGGAAACAGCGCAGCTCTTTACTCAGCCGTCATCACCGGAGCCGTCAACGTTCTCTCCACCGTAGTCTCGGTCTACTCCGTTGACAAGCTCGGACGACGAATCCTCCTCCTAGAAGCCGGGGTCCAAATGTTACTATCTCAAATAATAATCGCTATAATCCTCGGTATCAAAGTTACGGACACTTCAAACAACCTTAGCCACGGTTGGGGAATCTTCGTAATAGTTATGATCTGCACATATGTATCGGCTTTCGCGTGGTCGTGGGGCCCACTAGGATGGTTAATTCCTAGCGAAACGTTCCCTTTGGAAACTCGTTCAGCCGGTCAAAGTGTTACAGTGTGTGTTAACTTGCTCTTCACGTTTGTTATGGCACAAGCATTTCTCTCAATGCTTTGTCATTTCAAGTATGGGATATTCTTGTTCTTTTCGGGGTGGATTTTCGTTATGTCGTTCTTCGTTTTCTTCTTGTTGCCTGAGACGAAGAATGTTCCCATTGAGGAGATGACGGAGAGGGTGTGGAAGCAACATTGGTTGTGGAAGAGGTTTATGGTTGATGAAGATGATGTTGATATTGTTAAAAAGAATGGACATGCTAACGGATATGATCCCACTTCTCGGTTGTAAAAATAAAAATAAAATGTTAGTGTGGTTTTACGTTAATTTTATCATAGTAAAGATGCGTAGAAATAAGTCAAACATGCAAGAGATCAGAGTTTACTGTCTAGTGATATCGATAAGAGTTGCTCACAAAATAGGTGTGAATTTGGATTTTTTTACTGCTTGTTTTCTCCATTTATATCCTCCAATGTAGTAGAGATTGTTTAGTCAAAGTGTAAGAGATACAATATGGTGAAAATTAATTGAACCATATAGCCTATGTATATTAGAAATAATTGGTATAATTCATTTTGGGAAAGCACTTTGATATGTTTAATTTCTTGTTATGTATTGGCTCAAAGCTTGGTATAAGAAATGATAAACGAGTTGAATAATTACTTTTTTGATGTCATGAAAAAAGAAGAATTTATTAGTTTGTATGTCCGATTGAGGATAAGTTACGTTTGCAACTTTTTTGTTCAGTTTTTAGTTTTGTTGTAACTTGTATAACTTCTTCTTCTTCGTTTTTCTTTTGTTGGAAAAAATCATTAAGATTTATCTAGTCCCTCGCATGTTTAAGATTCATGTATGATATAATTTATTTATTTTTCCAAATAGTTATTTGAACAACGAGTTAATTTAATTACGTAACATTCGTGCCAATACATCACAATTCAAAATAACATGTCCAAAGCTAAGTATCTTTAATTAAGATCTCACTGCTTATTCGTTTTTTTCATTTGTATATAAAGGTTCGCACAAGAGTATTGAGACAGAAACATGTGGGAAATTACACTCAATAATTTTTAAAATGTGTGATCTTAAACTTTTGACCGATGTTTATCTTATGAACAAATCTTCAAGGTCAAAGTGAAAAGTATTACCCATGGGATAAAATTTATTAAACTTGATGTAGTATGAAAGAGGATATATAAGAATGGATTTTTGAGGGGATGTATATTGTTGTATATCTCCTAATATATATGTGTATATTTTTTTGTGTATATCCATATATGTCCTGTATATCATGTATTTCTATTATATCCATAAGAATCTATGTTAGATATACAGTGATATATGTATATATTATCGTAGTGACGTTTTTCAGGTCAATTTCAACTCTAAATTTTGACATAAAATGTTATATATATTCAACGAATTATTCCAACCACACTCACCCAAAGACATAAAAAAGACATTTTTTTAGATAGAAAAGTAGAATCATTTCTCGATTAAAAAAAAGTGCTGAAAATGAGACGCTCCTGCGACCTGATATTTTTATGGGCAAACTACGTAAACCGCACTAGTTTAGTACCTAATTACTAAGATTCCCGATAGTTTTAAATATTACTTTCTCTACCATATTTCATACTTAGGATACATGAGTTTGAATCCGCGAGATACATGTATTTGCTGAATGGACTTAATTTTGGAGAATTAAATTAATCAAATCTCTTAATATAAGATGGAAATCAAGGAGTGTATCTATGTTTACTTAATTTCATTTTATTATTTTTTGAAATAATAAATTCATTAATATTATTAATAAAAGACAAAAACATGTATATCTTGGTCATGTAATTTGATTTATTTCATTTTATTACTCTTAAAATAATAAATTCATTAATTTGATGTATCTATTATCAATATATGATGTATCCAACAAACTAAACACTACATGAGTATCATACAAGTACATTCATATGTATCATAGAAGTATCTAGTATTAATTTCATATATTTGTTATATGTGTCTAGTATTAATTTCATGTATCTATTTATATGATCAATATCAATTTCATGTATCTATTTATGATCTAATATTTATTTCATGTATCTATTTATATGATCTAATTTTAGTTTCATGTACTTTAAGGTTAGATTATGAATGACAACCATAGCATAACCTTTTTTTTTTTGGCTTAAGTCATCCAGAGCCACTTAAAGTTATCCGCATATTTCACTCGGACACCTCATTTTAGGCTTGCTCCAATTGAACACTTGCATAAATATTTTTTTTACCTATCGAACACTTTTAAAACAATCAGCTAAAAAGAGAGGGTGTGTGTAATACACTTGCGAATGACATGTCATATTAACTAATAAGACATGCGGTATTGGGGTAAAATAACAATTAAAAAATTAAATTAAAAAGAAAAATATATTTCAAGAAAGAAAAAGAAAAAAGAAAACCCCTCTTTTTCTTTTTCTTCTTTGGAGGAATGACCTGGGAGACCCTTGTACTTGACTCTGTTTGTCAGTTGGACCCTCCTACTCACCATTTTGCCAACTAAACCCTTAAACCCATTGAAACATGACATTTGAAACCCTTACATGGATGACTCATTGGTGCGTGTAATACAACTAAATACACATTAATTTCCACGTCATTAAAAAATGCCACATAGAAAATTATATATTATAAGTCTAAAAACCCCTATTCCACTTCAGCTCTTTGTTGAAACAAGAAAGGACCTTGTTGGTACATTTTTTTTAATTTAACTTTTTTCTTTCCTTTGCATCTATGAATGAATATGAAGAATTTCTTTTATCCTTTTTTTTTAAAAAAGAAAAAGAATGAAGATGAAGAATCTGGTATGTGGTTAACTTATGAATCCTCTATTTTCATGTGTATTTTTTATGGTAAAACTATGATTGAAAGAGCTTGTTACTAGATAATTGAGTGAAACTTTCATTTGATTAAAGCATTATACTTTGATTGCAACTCAATTTGCTTTTTAAAATGTTTTTCATGATTTTTATACTTTTTCATTGTTTTTAGATCTGGATCTGTATGTTAGTGCAATAGTTAGTTTTAAGGGAGTGCAAAAATCTTTACTTTTGTTAAGTGTAATGGGTATTAATGAAATCACTCAATCACCTTCAATTCTTGCGTATGTTAAATTTTAGAATTTAACAATTTTGTAGTAATTATCGTGTGATCTTTAATTTTGGAGAGTTTTTTTTTTTGAGTGTTTGATGAAGTTGAAAAAAATCAATTTTTTTCTGGATGTTTAGTGAGATCGGAGATTTTTTTTTAGGATGTTTAATGAAATTAGAAAAGCTTATATCCTTTTTTGTGTGTTTAATGAAAATGGAGATTGATAAATTTTTGTTCAGCTATTTGATGAAATTGCAAAAAAAATAAAATCATTTTTCTTTTCTTTTCTTGGTGTTGATGGAATTGAAGAGATATATATATATATATATATATATATATGAAAGAACACTGAAATTTATGGGCTTGATTAGAAGATTAAGTAGAAAAAGAAGGTTTTGTGGAGGGAGAATATTGGAGAAGAAAAATCGAGTGGAAGTTTATAAGGAAATCAAAATTTGATCAACAATGGTTTTGAAATAATTGGGGAAGAAGATGATTGTTATAAAGGTCAAAAGTGGCTGTCATCGCCTTTTCAGAACCCCTCACGCGCCCAAAACGTGTGCATCACACACATTTTGGACTAAAATGCCACATAGGATGACAAGTCAAAAAAGAGATTTAAAATGTTGTGTTTCAACGAGTTTAAGGGTTCAGTTGATAAAGCGGTGGGTAGGAGGGTTCAACTGACAAATGGAGTCAAGTAAGGGTTTAGTTGCCAGAAGCCCAGAACCCTTCTCCCCAAAACACCACACACGGTTGTCATTGTCCTCAAATCTGAGTTTTTTCTTCAAACATCAATTTATTTTTATTGATATTTTTCTTGTTCTTGTATTGTGAGTTTTTTAGAGTTTGAATACATCAATAATTTTAAATAATAACTTTAGATTCGTATTAATCTTGCCGGAAATAATGAACACCAAAGTGAGGAAACGATCGATCACTAGATGCTTGTTATTTTAATTTTTTGTGTCTTTATGTCATGATGTCTGCTTAACATTCCATGTCAAAGGAAAGACATCCCCCTTTATCTTCTTCACAAAATTTCTTTTCTTTCTGTATTTCTTATGTTTTTTTAGATTTATATTTAATTAATGTTGGGGTTCGATTTGACAAAAGAGAAGAAGAAGGGAGTGAATTATATGGTGGCAGCGGTGATACTGTTTTTTCCGACGAAAAATTTAGTGGCAGATTTGAATATGCAGTTGGTCATTGACGATGGTAGATTTGTGGATAATGACGATCGATTTGATGAAAAAAATAAAATTGTGTACTTGAAAAAAAGAATGGTTGAAAATCGAGAAAAGGAGAAGGAGTTGTGGATGGTTGGAATGGCAAAATGGTGGTGGGAGTATTCATGGAAACAAAGAAGAAGAAGATATAAAAAATTACTCCCTCTGTCCCATTTTATGTGGCAATATTTGATCGGGCATGAAGTTTAAGAAATAAATGAAGACTTTGAAATGTTTACCAAATTGCCCCTTAAAAAAATAGTCATATTAAAAAGTAGACTCACTTTTCTCTCTCCTCATAAATGTCTTGGAGTACTATCTAAAGTGGGACCAATAAGGGTAAAAAAGGAATTGTACCTTTAAATACTTACCATATAATAAAATGTGACATTCTTTTTGGGACTGACCAAAAAGGAAATGGTCCCACATAAAATGGGACGGAGGGAGTTTTTTTTTGCTAAAAATTGTCTTTTTACCGCCTCTCTTTGTGTGCAATACACACAATTTGCCATGTCAGCAAAATGTATTACATAAATCCACATTTTAGTTTACTTATTACCATTATTCCCTATAAATTTTACAAATCTCCAAAATCCCTCATTTTCGCGCATCAGATTAGTGTATCTCATGCATCAGATTAGTGTATCTTGTGCATCAAATTAGTGTATCATGTATAAAATGTACATCAGATTAGTGCATCATGTATAAAATGTAATGTATCTTACTTAACGATTAATGTATCTCGCGCATCAGATTAATCTATCAGCGCTTATATTATTGTATCCGTTTGAGAAATTTCTGTAATTATAAACTTTTAATGGATAAATTGTAATTTTGCCTTAAAAATATGTGATTTCTGTAATTTGTCCATTCTTTATTGTGTAGGTGTTTAATAGGTATAATTCTTAATTGAGGTGTTTAAATAAAATATGCGAATAACTTTAACTTTAAGTGAACGCATATGACTTAAGCGTTTTTTTTCAAAAAAGAAATAGGAGTGCACAAAATATCACTCACATACATATGAGTTGACTAGTACACAAACAAAGTTAGTCAACTCACATATAATCTACGTGTAAAGATACTGGTGGCCTGGGGTTCTCCAGCTTGTTAATCTTCCTCCTTCCTGTTTTCTCCGTAATTTCCATCACACAATTAATATCAATCCTCTTTCATTATATAAATAATTAAACCATCTTCTTCTTAGTTAGTATTAACTACTTCATTTGAAGCCGGAAATTTAGCTACACGATGGCCGGTGGAGGATTTTTGATCACCGGCGCCGGGGGCACGGAATTCGAGGCTAAAATCACACCAATTCTTATCATCTCTGGTATTATGGCTGCTACTAGAGGACTTATGTTTGGTTATGATATTGGAGTTTCTGATAATTAAATTATATTTTTATTATAATCGTTTTTTAATTTTTTCTTCCTTGTAATAAACCTATTTTTAGTTGTTACCTTTATATTAATGATGATGATTATGACGTTACAAAATTTTAACACTTTTTAGCATTTCTTTATTTGTCTTTTCGTCGTTACTTAACCATCCAAGGTGTCAGTGTAAGAATTAGGACTTTTAGTAAGTGATTTAAAATTAAAAAAATGAATAATAATATAGAATGCTTTTTTTTTTGGTTGGAAAATACAGGTGGTGTTACATCAATGGGTCCATTTTTACATCATCGGAGTTGTACTAAATGCTGCTGCTCAGAATTTGGCTATGCTTATTATTGGAAGGATTCTTCTTGACTGTGGGGTTGGTTTTGCTAATCAGGTAATTATTCGCTCCTAATTCTCACTTTTTGTCATAATGACGAAGAGATATACACTCATATTATATAAAAACATATATTATTTTACAATACTTAATTATAAAGGATGGCTTTTTTATAATAGAAGTCTTGACTTTTATAAGTGCACATAATTTTTGAAACTCCTTTTATCACTTAAAAATTAAGTACTGTTCACAAGGTAAAGCGTTTAAATTAGAAGTAAAATAATGTATTTATAAAGAAAGAAAATAATGTAATATTTTTTGACCTATTAAATAACAATAAATATATTTTTTAATCAAGGTATTAGGTAAGAACATTTTGCATAGTTCAATTATAATTTTAATCCTTATATATTTCTCTGTTATAGTTTGGTTGGGATAAACCGTTCCTATAATTCCTTATAGGCATTAGAGTAGTAGTATATAATTAGATGGTAAATATCTCTAGAACCCTTTAATATGGAGTGAATATCTTAAAAGATCATTGAACTATGAGAAATTATCTAGCAGAGTCACTCAAGTTTATTTTGTATCACTAAAATCAGTCAACTTAACATTTTTATCTTCTAAAATCATTAAATTACATTTATCATAAAATCAAATTTGACATGGCAAATTAAATTATTTTTTATGCCATGTAATCATAGACCCCACAAATAAATAAAATTTAAAATTTCCCAAATTATTTTTTATTTTATTTTATTTTTTGAAAAAATTGAATCTACACCATTTTCATTTCCAGGCACCTTCTCTCATTGAGATGTTATTTCTAATACATTTTGAATAATTTTAAATTTCTTCCAACAATTCCCATTTACTCAAAATATAATTTTTACACCGAGAAACTAGAAAGAAAGTGTAAACCTCCAGTGGAACTCACTGAACTGGAACAATCCACAGAGAAATAACGAATCTAAAAGTCACCATTTTTGACATTATTTTTTTTTTTATATAAAAAAGGTCAAAATCCGCACCATTTTTAGTTTTTTTTTTAAAAAAAATTTGTTTATTCGTGAAGTCTATGTTTATATGAAATAAAAAACAATTTATTTTATTATGTTAAATTTATTTTAATGATAAATATAGTTGAGTGATTTTTGAAGATAAAAATGTTAATTTGAGTGATTTTGTTGAAACAAAACAAAGTTCAAATTTAATGACCTTTTGAGATATTAACTTTGATATTTTGTCAAAAGAATCTTATTTTTTGTTGGTCAAAATGGAAAGTTGTGGTCGGCCATGGACCACGGTGTCCACGTAAAGGGGGGGAGGGGGTTGGGTAGGTAAAAAAAAAATCTACCTTTCATATCTTTAATTTTGTTAGTCTCCATTTTAATTGTTTATCACGTATTTAATACCATGTTTGAAAATATAAATATATTTTAAATCTTGAGAGTTTAAATAAAAATATATTAAATTATTCTTTAAAATTCAGGATCTTAAATATATCATATAAAAAATAAAATAAAGAAATTAAAATTGGAAAAGTATAATTCTTTTAAGTCCAAATCCCACTAAGCTTTTTAGACTCTTTTAAAATCATAAAAAGTACTTTAAAAAAAAACATAAAATAAAGTTTAGGTTGAGACTGAAAGCTTTGTCCTTGTCCAGAAAAGTCCCCCATAGGCAGTTTTCTTGCATCTTTCCCACTTTGCAAAGCTATTTCCTTTGAATTAATAATTCATTCTTTTAGATCATTCCTGGATTTTCGTAAAGTATTTGATTGTCAATTTTTTTTTAATCACATCTTAATTAATAATATTTCATATGAACTTATAGAATTTGTTCATATAGAATTTTTGAGATGTCTATTTAAAGGATATATTCTTGAATTTAATTGAAATTGAACTCCTCTTGTAGAGTCCCACTTAGGGATGGCAATGAGGTGATGCGGGACGGAGGTGGGGTGGATTGAGTTTAACCCATAATTTTTTTAATCCGCCCAACATAATAATTTTTTTCACTTTCAACCCGTCCCACCCCGCCCCCGCATGAACCTGCATGCATATTTTTTTAAATATTTTTTCTTTCTAGTTAAGTTTTAAACTAAAAATAAAGTTCATAAAAAATAAATTCATTTTTTTCATTAACCAAGTCATATGAATTTAATAGAATGACTTAAAAAAATATTTTTTAGAGGCCAATTGGGAAACGTTTAAGAAATTGTATTATTTTTTATTTAACCATTTTTATTTACTATTTAGAGTATTTTAGTATCTTTAAAAAAATTATCTTAATAATTAATGCTTTATCACTCCTATAACATGTAAAAAAATATAATTAAGTTTGAACCAAAATCATATATACCTGTAACTCGCCCCGCCCCGCACGACCATTAACCCATCCAGCCCCACATAGTGTTAAACCTACCCTACTCCGCGCTCCATTGCCATCCCTAGTCCCATTATTAATGTACGTATATGCCACAAATTACCCTAAATTACAATTGAATCAAATGAATGAACAAATGGATAGGGATAATAATATTGTAGAACATGGGACATTGCTGGATAGTTAGTGGTAGATTATGGCAAGAGTGGTTATATGAGTTACATCCAAAAATAAAAGAATGATCCCATTCTTTTCAATTTATATCCACTTAATGTTTAGGTTTAATATTAAAATGTATAAACATCAATACCTACAAAATTTGAATGTCAGTTTAATGCTATTTTTCAAATTATTAGTAGTACATTTTGGGAAAGTTCATTTTAATTCTTTTTTGTTTTGCAACAGATATTCACAGGGATGAACGCCATTATGTTTTACGCACCTGTTATATTTTCAACGCTAGAGTTGGGAAGCGAGACAACTCTCTAACTTAACCGTACGTCATACCTGGAGCAGTCAACATCTTCTCCACCCTAGTCTCCATCTACTGTGTGGACAAGCTCGGACGACGAATCCTCCTCCTACAAGCCGGGGTCCAAATTCTTAGTGGTATTGTCTAGTGGTTAAGATCAGAACTTATTGTCTAGTGGTATCGATAGGAGTCTCACGAAATAGGTGTGAATTAAATTCTTAGTTCGCTTTCCTCTTTTTATCTTCTCTAATCCTCAAACATAAAGTAATAGTACTTGCAATTGTTTATCAACAGATAAGAGATCAATACACTATGGTGAAAATTAATGGAACCATAGGTAAATAAGAAACTGGCCGTATATGTTTTTTTAGGTGATGTATATTTGTGTGTACCTACTAATATATTCGTGTATATCATTTTTGTTTATCGATATATGTTCTGTATATCATGTATTATATCCATGAAACTATATATATATATACATATATATATATATATATATATATATATATATATACATGGACAACCAACACAAATTTCATTAGTTTACGGGCTAATTATGTGCCTTGCGAGTTTTCAAAATTACCATCCGTACTGAATTTCGGTCCCAAGATACATGTATTTGGCGCATTCAGATACAGGAGGTCAAAATTAAGTGTTATTTATTCTAAATATATTGTATCTAGTGGATTCACGTGTACGTGAGATACAATAACTCTATTGCTCGCTTCTCTCCTCTTTCGCTCACCTCTCTCCCTCTCTTGCTCACCTTTCTCCCTACGTATCTGTATTTTCAGAATGTATCTAGTATCAAAAATATATGTATTTAGTGTGATTCACATGTATATGAGAAGCAATAGATGCAGAGAGCCTCACCCAACATAAAATCTTCCATCACCAAGTTTGAAATCTTCCGATGAGGAGCTTCAAAACTCAAATTATTAAAATTGATATGTCGCAAACGTGGATTATTTCAAGAGATCAAAATAGATATCAAACGAATTGAAACATCGAAATGTGCTCATATCTAAATTTGAGTTGTTTAGAGAAAGATTTGAGCTGGTGCCCATTGAACAACTTGGAAGCTCAAATTTTAATATTCGATCGACTCAAAACATTGAGAGGAGCTCAATCTAAAATTTGGAAGTATTTATAGGAGATTAGAGTTGGTCGGGATTGAAATAAAAGTCAGCTCGTTGAGGAAGATGAATTGCTGAAACATATAAATATTGTATAACAATGTATATAAATATATACACATCTCGTATATATAGCTATATATACATCACGTGTATATAAATATACACTTTTTATATAATATTGATACATTAGATACTTGTGCCCATTTTAGTTGAAAAGAATTTTGGCCAACAGTACATTAAGTAAGAAGCCCAATCTAATCTTGGTGCTTAATTATTGATTGCTAGTTGAATAAGCTAAGCGAGCCAATATTTCTTTTTCTAATTAAGAACTACTTCAATGTATTATGTAACTAAACAGTTTTATGTTATGCCCTTCAATGACATTGTTCGTTAAATATATTTATGATTAATGTTGTGTTCTTTTTTCAGAAATTTCCATTAATTTTCCTCAGGGAAGACTTGAGGTAGGGGCCAAGATATTGGAAAGTTTGGTGAGAATGAAACTTTGAATTGTTGTGATAGCCTTTATTTCTTCTTTTTTTTTAACACAAAATTTATTTTCAATCAGTCTTTGTAAACGGACAGAGTCGAGTGACAATAAATGTGGACAACTAGCCAACAAGCTAATAACCACTGCTCTTCATTTCTTTTCTCACCATTTTTTAAGTTTTCGCTTATAATGAATAACAGAAACTTACATAAATTTTATTAATTGTTTAGATATACTCTAATTTTACAATATTTATGTTTTCTTCTAGGTCGGCTGACCCTGATCTTCTTTGAGTTTATGATATTCCCCGCTCGTCCGAACTTCTATCTTAACTTTAGCTACTCAAACTTAAATGATGAATGTTTTCTCCCCATCTTTCCAAACCAATTTACCTATTTGAGATGTCTCCATGAGTCTTACCTGTCTAGATACATATATCTGAAGATGTACGATGTCAAAATTAGGTGTAATTTATTCTAGATAAACTGTATCCAAGTGGATTCACATGTATTAGAATACATAACAAATCTCGCTCGTCTCTCTCCCTATTTTAGTTTATCAGGTATCAATTCTACATGTATCTTCCTAAATATATGGTAGAAAACTCTTAATAAGTGATAAGATATGTAGTATTTTGAAAATATAGATTTTCATTTTGATCAAGTATTCCCTCTTCCTCTCATCAGTCATCACCCCACCCCACCACTGTCACTCAATTTGTTTTAATTTTTTTTTTTGGCTTTCGAGTTTGTATTCGACATATATATAAATAGGTTGAAGTTTTGATTAATTTAAATTCACATTCTATATATAAAATCTATTTAAGAAGAAACACTTCATTCGAGATGCACAATTCAGATGAATTTCTTACGCTCCTTAACTCCGCCACTGCTTGCGAATATTTTTAATTATTTCATTAAGTGTTACTATATATCTCTCACCTACATGCACAGGCACCAAGTATAGGTTGATTTACTAATTAATTCCCTATGATAACTTTGTATATCTCGTACTTGGACCAAACTTGAAGGCTTTACTCTTCATCTAGACATACATCATTACCCCCATTAAGAAAATTTGTTGATCTTCATACCAAACAAACAAATTTGACCTTTAAACTAAAAAGCAACATATATACACTTTAATTTGTGTGGTATGATCCTAACTACCCACCCAATACCCAAACATCCTTTCCTTTCAAGTCTTCCAACTGTATTTCTCCCAACTGCCAACTATACATAAATGTTTATTCTATGTACCCACGTTGCTTTCAACAAAATAATCCAACTATAAAATTATCTCCATATAACATTAGAATCAACTATTAATATTTGCTTTAAGGGAGTCTGTCTACCTTTATCATTATATCCCTTTGGAATGTGATACGTGAAACGCGAAATACTTTGAACACACCATATACCTCACAAATAAGTCTTCTTTTTATATATTTACGTACATAACTAATTTCTATTTTGCTTTAGAAATATAATTTATTGATTCTAACTTATGTTCCAAAAGAAAATAATAATATTTTCTTCATATGAAAAAAACATGTTGTAACGGCTCAACCCGTTAGTGATATTGTTCATTTTGAGTCTAGGTCCGTATGACTTTAAAATGCATCACTACTGAAAAAGATGTGCTTACTTATAAATCCAAAAACACACTGTGAGACTTTTTATCTTAAGAAGCGATGTCACATACACACTCCCTCTATGGACATTTGCCTAGACTCAGTACTGAAATTTGTCCCAAGCTTGTTGCTTTGGGCTCAGATCCGTACTACTTTAAAACTTGTCACTAGTAGATAATGCTTACCTACTTACATATTCAACATCTCTCCTGTGTTTTATCGATATGCACTTCTTACTTTTCTAGGCATGATGAGTGTTGAGCATCTTGTATTCCTAAGATACTTAGAACAAAACTTTGAAGAACTTGGTAAGATACAATAAAGTTTAAGAACATTTTCACAACTAGAAAATTAAAACTAGTAGAGAAACTAGAATCAGAAATAGATTAGAAAAAATATACAAAATATTTTTTCTTAAAGAAGAATTGTTGTCAATTTGTGTTTAAAGAATCTTACTGATTCCAACAAACTTTGCAGAAACACGAAGTTACCAAAGTTTAATGAACCAGTGAAGAACAAAAGAACATAAAATTAATTTACAAATCTAAAATCTGTAACACATACCAGAATCTGGAAAAACAGAAAGAAGATCAAGCCCAATGAATGCACAGTGTCCCCTTAAGGAAATTATTCCCCTCTAGTATCCGAGGTTTGATTTGGAATATGTCCTCCCAAGATAGAATGATCTCAATCACCAATGTATTGATACCCAAAACGCTGGTGTCAGCGAGCCACTCAACGACAGTAAAGTACAGTTAGAATACTAGATTTAGTAGTAAAAGAAGAAGTCCAGAAATTGGTTCTTTTAAAATGAGAGGAAATCTCTCAATTTATAGAAAACAGAGGGTAGTGTGAAAAGGTTCTTATTGTGCCTTACCGGAAAGGTCACAAACCTTTGAAAAGTCACAATCTTTTGGAAAGGTCACCACCTTTCATAAAAGTCACAACTTTTGATAAAAGTCGCAACTTTTGATAAAAATCACAACTTTTCATAATAGTCGCAACTTTTCATCAAAGTCACAATTCTTTATAAAAGTCGCAACTCTTCATTTTCCATTCACACTTTTTAAAACCCAACGGACCACTTCCTTTATTCTTCTTTTTATTTTGTTCTTTTTGGGTAATCTTGACAAGGCATGACGACTGCCTCCTAGTAACTGTAGTGGTGCTCTTATTAAAGAGACACATCATTATCATTAGCAGCACAAATTTAATTTTCAAAAAAAAATCCTTAGTCCTAAATTCCTCAAGATATATATAACTGCTAGATCACATTCAAACTCTTCACTTCTCTCCTCTTCCTAAAAAAAAATAACTACTCGAAAAAAACCCAAAATAGTCAAATTCTTAGTACCTACCTATCCATATGGCCTTTTATATTCTTGAAAACATACCTAAAATGACTTTGCTTTTCTTGATTTTGGCTTGTTTTATGCAGCTTTGTTTTTGTGCTGTTTATAAAGTTGGAGAATCAGCTGGTTGGACAACTATTGGTAATGTTGATTACAAACTATGGGCTGCTACTAAAACATTTCAAGTTGGTGATGTTATTGGTATGTCTTTTCCACTTAGCTTTTGTTACTTAATGTTCAAAAACATGAATTTTTTTCTCTTGTTTCCAAAATTCTTGGTGATTCATGTACTCTTGTTGTTATTATGAGGATAAAGTTTTAAACTTTTGCTTAACCTTTCACAAAATTGTGGTCCTCTATTGAGAAAATTTAAAAATTCTTGTGTTGTTCATGAGTATGAGACATTTTTTCCACTATGTATTCGATACTCATATAGAAAGTACATAATTCCAACAAGACTTTTTTCATTCTTAAAATTGATCCAGAGATATCTGACTAAGGACGAAGAAAGGTAAATTATCACACTACAACCTTTGGTGAGCCATTTTGTTTCAATAGAAGTTATAAAATTGTTGGAAGGAAATTGAAACAGTTACTATTTGTTTTGACTTTAGGGAACCCCACTAACAAGAATGAGCCCCTTGTGCTTTCCACTATACACCCTAAATTACATAAAAATATGATTTTTTAAATGCTTTTAGGCACACATGCTCTGCATAATAATAGCCTTTATCTGTATTGTAGCCTGAAAATTTTAGGCACACATGACACATGCACTGCTCAAAGTAGCCTTTTTCTCTACTGTTGCTGGAAAATTTATAGTTTATTCTTTTTCACACAATAGGAAAGGTAGTCTTAAAGCAATTACTAATGTTTGCATTAAGGTAGACGGTCTATGTTGGTGTGCGGTTCTTCCTTGGTCCCTGCTAACGCGGGATGTTTTGTGCACCAAACTGTTTTTTTAAAATTGTTCTTTAGCGACAATTAATTAACGGTAATTAACACTCTTTGTAAATGTGTCTAAAACCTATAGCGATATTGAATCTAATAACAATTAACTGATGCTGATAAGGACTTTACCTCTCTTTGTTATGTTTAGTTATTGCCGCTAAAAGTTGTTTTTGTTATAGTGAAAACAAACACTTTTAACAGACAAGCACACATTTTAAGTTGAAATAACTACCAAAAGTTCATAATCTTTCTCTGTTTGAAATATTGTCATTTTGGGAGTCAATCATTTAAAATTTTAATTACATCTGCTTAGATAAAATTTTAATAACTATCGTACTACTTTTTAAATGAAAAAGATATATATATATATATATATCAAGTTGCATTTGCTTTTTAGGTGTAATAGCTTTTCCACTTAATGCACACCTATCACTATTATGTGGTTTGCTATTGAATTCATTTGAGTGTTGCACTTTCACGCTTTCATTATTGAAATTTGAAAGCCTCCCCCCCCCCCCCCCCCCCCCCCCACTACTAACCATGCATCACAAATATTGGTCATTTGGTTATTCTATGGGCGATTCTCTATAGTTATCTTTTAAGTGACTTGACTAACGAATTATTGGTGTATAGAAGTTAAGACTCTTTTCGTGACAGTTTTCCAGTACAGCCCACAATTCCACAATGTGATGCAAGTAACACATGCTGAATACCAATCCTGTAATGCATCTGCTCCTATTGCAACACACACAACTGGGAAAGACTCTATTACCATAACTGCTCATGGCCATCATTTCTTCCTTTGTGGTGTACCTGGCCATTGCCAAGCAGGACAGAAAGTCGATATCAATGTTCTTCGCGTCTCATCATCTGTGTCTCCATCTCAATCTCCTTCGTCGTTGAGTCACATCCCTGCTGTAGCAGTGCCTGCACCTTCTCCTAGTCATGCTTTTTACTGGCTTCCTAGTAAAATTGGTGTTGTTTTTGCTGTTGCTTTAGTTCTTCTTGTCAGTTTTGCTTGAGGAGGGGACAATAGTCTTTAGTTTTTCCTAAAGTTGAGAACACTCATTTCTCTTGTTTTTACAGAAATGTAATAATTGTAAGACAATTTTCTGTCAGTTTTGTCATGTGGCAATACAAAACTTGTACAAGATTGTATTTTTTGTTTCATATCATTTTATACATAAAGCTTGTCAATTCATTTTACATGTTAGGAAGAGTTGAAAGGATAAAATCTTCACTGTTTTTATGCCAAATCAAATATTTCAAGTATTCAACAATTACTCTTTCGTTTTAGTCGATGCGATACGATTTTCTTTTTATACTTGTCATTTTACCCTTAATGAAAAGCATTTACAATAACATTGATTGTGGACAGAGTTTGACAAATTAACAGAGATTGGATCCTGACCTAAACAAAATTTTTAATGTTTGTACACACACACACATACACACTCTATATGTTGTGTGCCATGTGTAAATATGTTTCAAAAGATGTTGAAAAGATTGTCTTTTAACTCTTTACCACTCATAATTTGGTCAAAAAACATTTAAATTCCTTCAATGGACAATAAATATGACACACAAAGAGCCTCAGCTGCAATAGGTTTAGAATTCCAAGATTATGTGGAACAGTGTCAACTTTTTTCCAACTATTGCTCCAAATGTTCCATGAAAAGGAGCACAGCTTTTCAACTAATTTCTCATACACCATTTGCAGGAAATACAAAAAATAAAATAAAAACTGAACTGATTGCTATAATAATCCCATGACTCTCAAGGGGAAATAAATACACTATACATTTCCTAGAATCTAATGACGATAGATTATGAAGTGAGATCTACTGCCACCAAATCTTGAGAGGGGACGCTGGAAGCTACTCTTCACTGCAGAAACAGCAGTGCATCGCTGGGATTCTATTTTAAAGAAGACCATCAAGAAGCGGCTGTTGTGCATCTCCTTTCCTCGTTATCACTCTATGGTTAGATTGTGTACCTCTGAATAACAAACAACAATGTCATGTAACTTGTTTCGATTTATAGGAGTAACAAACAAAAATGTCATTGATGGAATAATGACTCCTCTTTTTTCCATTTAGTCAGTAATGAGGTCTGCGCAAAAAAAAAAAGTACAAGAATGCACAGGCAATGCAACAGGTGGTTGCTATTACAACAACTTTCTTACAAGTAAAGGGAGTGCAATAGAGTTCATCAATCTGCTAGAAAATTGAACCAAGAAGGTGATAAACAGAAGAAAGATGACTTACATATGATGCACAACGGCTGTATATGATTACACTCACCTACTACCTTGTTCTTGGGTTTTTTTAGTTACTTGTTTTTATTACCTTTTTCCTAGGTTATCGTATTATTTGTGATTGTTACTATTCTTTTCTCCATTATTTTCAGCATGGCTTTTTCACCACTGTATTTCTTTTTTATACAGTTGTTTCATATGCGTTACTTGGGATGAGGGTCCTTCAGAAACAATCCCTCTACCTTCACAAGGTAGTAAGGATGCATACACACTATCCTCCCCAGACCCCACTTGTGGGACTACACTGGGTATGATGTGTTGTATGGCATCTGGACCAGCTGCCAGGCCTTTTTTTTCATTTATGAGAAATATTAGAGTATGATTAGACATTTTATCTAATTGTGTAGCAGCTGTCCCTGGACGCCTGGGAAAAATTAGGCGCACATCCACATAATCGAAACAGAATATTTTTTAAGCAAATCAAAACAAGATAGATGTCCATCAGTATGAATAAAGAAAGAGACCTTACACTAGTTGATTGGAGCTCTACGGCCGTTGGATCATCATTATCCTGCATTATAACGTATATATTATTAACAACAATTAAAAATAACTACTTTTTTCGAATAGCTGAGAAATCCCCTGGTGAATTAGCTGGTCCAACCCCAGTTGGCCCACAGGTTCGAAAATCGGGGGAGTATGTATCCACCCCTCTACCCTTAATACCAGACTTCGTATAGATGCATGGAGTGAACTGAAAAATCACAACTTTTAAATATAAATGAAGATAGGTGGTCTAGCAAAGGTACCTCAAGTATCAGATCTTTTCGAGTGATCATGCCAATAACACGAGCAGGACGTGGAACAACAAGTAAGTGCCTCAGTCCTAGTTGACGAAAAAGATTATATACCTGTACCAGCAACAGAATGTTAAAATTTTTGATCATTTGATGTTCACCATGGCTAAACTTGGTCTCTCGGCCAAGAGTAGGAATGAATTCTTGTTTTCAACCTTAGCCTACTTTTGTCATGTTGTCTTCAATTCCATGCAAGCGTTGACAAAATAATTCCTTGGAAATTAATGAAGGAGCAACAATTGGAATAAGTTACAACGTTACCTTCGTTAATGACATGTCTTCTGGGACAACATATGGAGACGGGTTTAAAAATGGGGCAAGATCAATGTACATCTCCAGATCATCAGGAGTGAAATGGATATCATGGAGAGATATCCCTTTACTAGAAACGGGTTTCACAAATTCACTAAGGTTGTGCCTGAGAAATACAGTATCTGTAAATTTTTCATGTAGTAGACAAAGACGCACCAATAAGCGATCCTCAGTAATAGTTAAACCGAGTTACCTGATTGGCAAAAGATCACCTCTCGAATCACAGGGTAAAGGGCTATGCTGAAAATCAACTTTTGATTGTAGAAGTACCAATAAATGACTGCATAAACAACAAGATAGAGTAAATATTTTGTTAAAGTCTACTGATTTCTGGCATTCAAAATCTCTTATCTCCAAATAAGGCATCAATATCAGAAAAGATCATCACTATCTCTCACCTTCTTAGTATAAGTCCAATAACAAGTGTCTCCCCACTTCTTGCGTGGTCAACAACCTAAAAATAATTGAGTCAGAAGAATGATCCAACATGCAGATAGCTTGCATTGAACAAAGCACAGGGACAAAGCTTAAACTTACAGGGAACCCGTTGTGGTCATTGCTCCTCAAAATAGAAACTATATCTGCAACCTTCACAACCCGAGGGAAGTATACAACCTAAAAGATGCAGGAATTAGGGGTGTGTTAGTGAGCTAGAATTTGCACAGAAACTGCACAGGTGTGGGTCAGAAGAGATTTTTCTTTTTTGAAATGGTAATAATTGTATTCATAAAAAAACACAAAGGTAGTGCTGGGATTCTGTACAAGTGAGCAAAAAATCCAAAATATAACCCTCTTCTAATCTTAGAGGGACTCTATGAATTCTAGTAAAATTTCTGCTTCTTATTAACATTAAGGTTACTAGTCACGGTCAAATCAGATGGTGATGAAAGTAGAGTTCATACTTAAAATATCATGGAATTGTTGCAATACAGAGCTGCTGCTTCACTTGCTTTAAGCAGAAATGCTAGTTTAATAACTACAACTAGAAAAAGGTAAAGAAACCACTAGTCGTCTTTAGCTCAATTCTGAAAAAAGATGACATTCTGAACAAACAAGGAAACAAGCATCTGCTAGTTGGAGCAGAACATGAGAAGGGCGCTGAAGAAATTCTTACGTTTTGATTCCCACATGCCTCTTTTGCCGTCATATAGCGCATTTGATACTTCGGTCTAGATTCAAGTAATGGAATTGCCCTTAATCCAGCCTGTTCTTCATATAATCCTTCATTAAACGCATCACCAACAGCCTACACATGGGTAACCCTTAGTCCTATGTGAATGAAAAGATAGCCGGAGAGAATTGTAAGCCAGCCAGTATCAAAGCGCACCTTTGAGATGAGAAGAACCAGCATTATTAGAGGTAAAAGCTTTAAGTTGTTTGTAATCTCCACCATGATGACGCAGAGAGATACAGTCATACGCATAGAGCCTCCAAGAAAAGATGCAGCACCTAGAAGAGCATACCTATAATTTCAACCAAAAAAGCTTAGTAGACTTAGGAGGTGAGTGAAGAGAAAGGAGTACCCAGTGCAAGATTAATCATGTGAAAAAAAAATCAGAATATCGAACCTAAAACCTTAAAGTAATGACTGGAATAGCTTAAGAATTTCTGATTAAAGTAATGACTGGAATAGCTTAAGAATTTCTGAACATCTTTTTTTCCTTGGATAAGGTAAGATAAAATATTTTAAACACCTACTAGCCTTCTCTTTGGGGGGAGGGAGGGACAGATAAGGTAAATTTTTTTATTTCAATTAATTCTGTCTAAAATGCAATCAATCATTTCAAAACTTGCAGATCTAACGACATCAAGCTGGTGGAAGATCAAACCACTTTCAACTGGTAATTTAGATTAATTGCCATCTACGACACGAGCCAGTCTGAACTGACTAATGTTGCAGAATCAGCATAACCGTTTATTTGCTTATTGATTAGAGATCCCGATGGACAACACCAGAGACTACACAATCCCAGCATATTGCAAAAAGAGAGTATGACACACCACCAGTAGTAACTAAAAAGAGATTATCTTGATGATCATCCACAGCATTAGTCAAGCCAAGCTGATACAATGCAGAAACACTCCCATTTTCTTTGACACCATTGTGATATGATGGTTCTGCAGAGGGAGGTAAACTGCAAGGGAGATTCTCAGAACGTCCTCTGAGACTAGGTCTAATTTTGTTAAACTAGAGCGGAGGCCTAGTAATTGACTCTCTTCTCGCACCCCCACCCCCCAATACACCAGAAGAAAAAAAAAGAGAAACAAAATGAAAATAGGAATTCCAGAGATGGTTGTGGTTTCGATCAAGTGATCCTCCAATTGTTTACTGTATCAAAAATCAAGAAGCATACTATGCTCTGTTCCTTGAACATCAGGGGATCTGCTTCAGTCAATTGTGATACCTCACCTCTTTAAGAAGTGACAGATGAGAGGCCAATAGTGATCATGTACTTAAATACTTGGAGGAACTCAGAATTAAGCGGAACACATTTTTTGAACTGAAGGGGAAAAAAAAACTTAATTCCAGTATGCCTATGTCAAAGCTTTCACCAGAGAATAAATCTATAATGTATATGGCTATAACGAAGGAGTAAATAAGAAAAAAATGCTTACGTCCCCTCTTCAATGTTCAGCTTCTTATAAAAGCTAACCACGAACATGCCAACAAGACGTCCATAAGTTGATCCTATCATGATGCCTGGCACAAACTGACCTGCTGGAACTGCAGTTCCAAAGGTTACCACTGCCAAGGTGTAAAACATAACCTGAGAGACAAATACACCAACCATTAATTTCCCACATAATTGTAACCCATCAAGACATGAGAGAGGTTTTTGCTATAACTTTCTTCCCTAAACTGCATAAACATCAGAAAAGAGTGCACTTGAGCACAGAACTCTAGCAGTATTGGCAGATAGGCATAAAATTTGAAGAGTTGAAAAAGACAAGTGTTTCCAGCATCAATTAAAGTTCACTCAACACACCCTGAGCACAACAATAGCATTGTGTGGCACTGAACACTAATTTGATTATAGTTTTAAAAAAAAGGAAGTTCAAGTGCAGATGAGAAAATCCTATCCACCCCACAAGAAACTCACATCCCGGTAAAAGGAAGAAGATTTGATTTAAACTCAAGATAACATCACGAAATTTTTTACAATGTTAAATTTCAGAAACAGTAGTTCAATGGGGATCTCAGATTCTCAATACTGATACCATAATTTGCTAAGTTTTTCAGCACATGAATTTTCATGCAAATTATCAATTACAGTTCACCCAAATGTAAAAGTCGGGACGAACACATAAAATACATGAAGCTATCATTCACACAAATGGGAGGGAGAAAGTTAACAAGTAGAGATACCAAAAATGTAAGTAGGCTTTGAGCACTGAATTCATGAGCTGTCTTCGCACTGAATAAATTTCTTATAGCGTCATCCTGCAGACATGTATGATACATAAAGCTCCATCAGTGAAAAGGAAAATCCACTGCTTTCTATTTAAAATAAACACAGGTTCAGGAATTGTTTAAAGACCTGAGTGTTGAAGAATATGGTTGCGAGGTCATTGTACTCCTTGTTGTTCTGACAGTAAAACTGCAAAATGCACAAAATCCAAACATCACCAACAAATGAAGAAAGCAAAATTGGATATCAAGAAAAATACAGAAGCAAATAACAATACAACACACACCACAAAGGAAAATGAAACATTTCACGATATTTCAGTGAAGCCTGGAATCGGATTTGAACTTTCAGCACATAATTATTATTTTTTCTTGAGAAAATACTGTATAGTACTTATTTGGATGTTAACTTTCAGCACATAATTAATCAAGCCAGGATCGTAAATCAACTGCTAGTCCTGGATGGAGTATGCACATAACAGATTTGAATGCACTTTCAATGGCTTACAGCAAATGCCTAATCATCATAAACAGGTTCTAATTTAGAACTTTCTACTTGGAGCTAGAGGAATAAATGTTTCACCTATCTAACAAAACAGAGACTTGAAACAAACACGACAATAGAATCGTGGAACCATATCCAAGAGACGGTACACATTTTACTCTACTTTTTCACAAGTGATTTATATGTACAACAGTACAAGCACCCAAGCAGGCCCCAGCCTGTATTGAAGAATGATATAAGAAGTATCAATAATGACCATTGAAAGAATAGATTAGTTAAGAATTAAGACAGTTGACTCTACTCTTCCAGATGTCACAGCTTGTGGCCCCCATTAATAGACATTGATTGCTTGATATGCAATAACATGTATGTGGCTATGTGCATAGGATTTAGAAAGGACGACCACTTGCAGCATAACAGATTTCAAGCTTAAAAATATGATAAAAATAAAATCATAAAAGCAAAGTAACAGAAATTAAATGATTGAATAAAGATAAAATAAAACAGAAGTTATAAGTCATAGAGGACCTTACATTAACATAATTGCCAAACATTCCTGGTGCTTGCGGACATTCAATGCCAGAGTTAGCATCGGCTTCAGGGCACGGAGTACATCTTCTAAAGAGTGGCAATCCAAATGAAATAGCTGAAGTTATCACAGAGATGAGACAAGCTTCAATAATCTGAGAATGGCAGACCACAAAATTAGTTCATCGAGCTTAGCAAGGAAATGCATACTCATTTTCAAAGACGAGAATACACAACTGTGAGATTTTTTTTTATTTTTTTATGAAGTAAGAAATTCTTGTTCTTAATAAGTTATCTTACTTTCACACGAATTCCTTTCTTGTGCAAATAATTTCTACGCCAGTGTGTCATATAGAGGGTAAGCTGATTGAATAACGCTCCTGCAAAAGTCAATGTGTGACCAATTAATTTACCGACCATATTCTTCTGGTATCTCAACATCTTAATATCAACCATACATACCAAGGAGACCTCCTATAACTCCAATAACTGCCATGGGCAACAACTCCTCAAAAGAATAGTCCTCTTGACCACTGAGAGAATTGTAAGAGGTCAAAAGTGTAACTAGGATACAGTGTAGAAGACTTAAATGAGTTCGGAATCTAACCCAGAGATATCCATATAATGAAGCCTCCAGCGCCAAAATGACCACAGTTTCCATCTTTACACCATCCCATTGCTGTACGGACAACAACAGCTACAATTGCAGAGGTAAAGAAGACCCGCCACATTAGTTGACTCCTCCACCTTTTGATCAATAATGAAACAACATATGATCAGACGGCATTTAATTTTTCACATTGCAGAACATGCTAACGACTACTCAAGTGGAAGTAAAAGCATAGTGTTGTTTATGATTGAAAGAATAAAATAATTCAAACAGATTATAGTTCCTAGTAAAGAGCACCACATTCAGAAAGGTACAAAGTGAAAGCTAACCATGTCCGTGCTTTTTCAAAAACCAGTCTACCAGCTAATATGACGATTAATCATAACAGCAATGGGCTTAACATTGATGGTTTATATACTGCTCATTAGCAATGTCAGAAATAGAAGTATGCAGAAGTAAAAATTGCTCAACAAGGAAGATATCTCATAAATTGCACTAGATGTACATGAAAGAAGCTCAAAGGAGAGATGAGAATTACCAAGAAGTGACCTCTTCAAGAGCAAATAATACACCACCTACTGGAGCTCTAAAAGCAGCAGCAACTCCAGCAGCACATCCACAAGTCACCTGAGTCAACAGATACAAAGGAGTAAGGACTTCTTAGAGCACAGAAAACCCCTCTCATCATGAGAACTTTTTTTTTTTTTTTGAGAAAAACTCATCATGAGAACTTTAAAAAACCAGATCTTAGCTTTCATCTCCAAATCTTTTTAGCACTTCTAAGATTCATAAAAAAGTTGACACCTTAAGTAAAAAAGAAGAAAAGAACACATTTAGAATGTTCAGCTAGATTAGTACCTCAAGCTTTAAACGGTCTAACCTAGATTGGAAAGAGTGATATCATTTTTACAGATTCTCACAGATCCTTATCACAATTATATGGATTGATATTAAATTACAGGTCTAGAGATCCTTAACAAGATTCTTATATTACAAGTTCAGAGATCCAAAAAGACAACAGTCACTCACCAAATCACGACGATCCCGTTCACTGCTAAAAACTTGGAGCCACCTTGACTGAAGGTGATATTTTGTGGTTCCACCCTGCAATTACATCAAAATACATGAACATTCAGCATGATGTTTGGAAGTAAATACTGAACATATTTTAGATGATCACCAATACAGAACAAGTATCAGATCTTTGATTCAAATGACCAGGTAAAACAAACAGAACATAGAATCAGCAACAAATATTTCATTGCGAAAACTCAGAATATAAGATAAAATTTGGACTCATGAAAAATCAAAATGTAAGTGCAGTAACAGAGCATAGAATTCAGTAACAAATGTTCCATTGCCAAAACTAAGAAGATATAAGATAAAAGTTGTATTCATGAAAAATCATTAAGGGAAATGCAGTTATAGAAGAAAAAAATAGGAGTAATACTCACTTGTCCAAGCAAAGAAGCAATACAAGCACCAATATGTACAAGAGGCCCTTCTTTGCCAAGAGCAAGACCACCTCCCACTGAACCTATGCTTCCAAAAATCTAAAAGACCAAGTAAGAATAACAACAAATTATCTGATTAAGAGTGATAGAGAATCCAGATCAAAGCTTAGGTGTGCTATCATACCTTTCCAATCAGAGTTCTGAAAAGAAGGATACCATGTGTGTCAATTCCTACACATACAGACCAAAATGAGTAACCCAGAAGATATTATCCTAGCCAGAGATTTAACAATTAATACCAGAAAGTACAAGTGTACCATTTAGATAACCCTTTATTTCAGGAATTCCTGATCCTGACGCTGCTGGTGCAAAGCACGTGATAATATATACAGAAGATAATACTAGAACCAGGTTGATCAAAATATACACCAGAAATCCAGCAAAGTATGACTTCTGAATAATTTGAAATGTTAATGAGAACTTCCATCCCGCAAAATTTTCAACGGAAAGATTAATGAAAACAGCAGCAAGTCCTGTGCCTGAGAGCAAAGGAATAGGAACTCAGTTCATGAGAGAGCGACTATTAGATCAAATGCTTATTGAAATACAAAAATAAAAGAGAATAAGATTACTAGAACGAAATGGTAGCTAAGTCTTGCTCACTGAGGCATGTTATTAGTTCTCATAACTCCACCATTTCAGAACACAACAAGAAGGGAATAGAAATCACAACCCTCCAAAATATTAATCACCAGATTTTCCATAATTGATATAAACTCATGGCTCACCAATCACCCATATAGGCATATACTCCTACAACAAGATTGGTCCTAGCATCCACGTTGAAGGACGGGATTCAGATGATGAACTAAGCTACTCTGAAACTTCCAGCCCATGAAAAGAGAACCATTCCATCTGGAAAAGGGCTTTTCCTAGAGAGAGAGAGAGAGAGAGAGAGATTACTTCTGAGGTGCTAAACTATGATAAAGCTCCAAGTTGAGCCAGAAATATAATCATTTGGCAAGTTCCAAAGGGGCACTGACAAGTTTATTTTCTCAAAAGCTATTCTACGCACCAAAACCAAGGATAATGCACATTGCATTTGGAATTTTACATGAGAAAATTGTAACAAAATTTTTCTGATCAAAAAGTCCTGCTTAATAGTTTGGAAAATGATGAATAACTCACGAACTAAAATATGAAGCATTACTCAACATTTGAAACCGCCAAAATGGACTTTAGCTGTTTAGCACTATAATCTCATTTGGTTAAATCAATTTTTTCTTTCTTTTTCCTGAGAAATGGTAAGGTTAAAATAAAGTTTTACCTTGATGGCTTGTATACAATCATTCTGAAATACGTCTGACTATCACAATAACTATTTACGCTATATAGTATATACAATGTAAGTTCCAAATCTCAGAAATATTGCAATATTCTTCTTTAAACGTGAGGTGCCATTCATGAAGAATAAGCTAACCCCAGCACAGTAATTAATGATTTTTAAGATATTCCTTTACAATAAAATGAAGGACTTTGATTATAGGGAGTCATTTATGACCGAGTAGAGGCTAATCAAAGCAAAAGTAGAAAATTTAATTTCTCAATTTTTGAATATTAAAAGCTCTCGTCTATATAATAAATCAAATACCTACCCTAGAAGGCAAGAGCTAGCTAGGGCTCCCAAAACAGAAACTGAACAAGAGAAAATTTTGTCTTAGCTTTAGATTTATATTTGTCTTGGCTTTACATTTATAAATAATAACATCAACCAGGCAAAGACTAATCAATCAATCAACTACTCCACAATCCAAATTAGTTTGGGTCGGGTATATGGATTCTCCACCTCAATTTTTCTGTTCCATTTTATTCAGGACATGCAAAGATTAACAAAAGATGCCTTTCCAAGATCGCCAGTTCTCTATTGCTGACGATATAAGCAGGTAAAATAAACAACCTATTCTTCCTCCAATAATGTTTCAGCTAAAGTTTTAATATGGACAACAGTTATATGCCAACCTATTGACATGCACCATTCAGGAGTCAACAAAACAAAATAGTTCATATGACACATGTCACATGTGATTTTGGAAATTTATTTTTTCTTCTCAACTCTACTCTCTGTCCCTTTATTTGTATAATGCCGCCTTACTATCGATGACCTAAATATTAGAAGGATCTGCTCACGCGCAATCTTGAATCGTGTGAAAATAGATCCTCCAAATGTCTTATACGAAGGCTAAACAACTGAGTTTTTTCTTGCAACGGGCACCAGATATTCAAGATTGCAACAATTACATGGGTATTAAACTACCAAGCCACACTTTAAAAGTTTGGGAGAGGGTAATAGAAATGAGAATGAGGATGAGGATGATGAGGGATGTGTCTATTTCCAACGATCAACTACGGCAGCCATTCAACTTTTTCTAAGGACATCGTCAGAGCAATATACAGATACGAAAAGAGACTGGCATATGGTGTTCATAGACTTAGAAAAGGCACATGACAAGGTCCCTAGGGAGATTATATGGAGATGCTTTTAGTCTGGAGGTGTAATTGTGGCATATACTAGAGCAATTAAAGACAAGTATGATGGATCCAAAATTTGAGTAAGAAGTTCTATAGAGTGGATGTTACACCAACAATGTTGTAGGGGGAAAGTATTGGTTAGTCAAGAATTCACATGTTCAGAAGATAAATGTAGTGGAGATGGAGATGCTTAGGTGGATGTGTGGGCACACAAGGAGAGATAAAATTAGGAATGAATATATACTAGGCAAGGTGGGAGTGGCTCTATTTGTGGACAAGATTAGGGAAGCAAGACTGAGATGGTTCAAGCATGTAAAAAGGAGGGGAGGAGCACAGGTGCTCCAGTGAGGAGGTTCGAGAATAGGTTTAAGGAGAGGTAAAGCAGACAGAGTAAGAATTTTGGAGAGGTGATTAGACATGAACCATTATGGACCGGCTTTCATAAAGCACCTTTGGGCAGCAACTATTATTGGGATCCAATTTCGAGATCAATTTGACAATGTAACTCTTTAAGCAACGATCTTTTCTATGTCAAATCTCTTGATACGATACAAAAGACAAGCATCTTACAATTTTCATGATCAATTGGATCCTGCCATCAAAGTAGGTACCAGAGAAGATCACTATGATCGTTATTGTAGTCGTATTGAAGAGATGTGACAAAGTGATCAGATCATTGCAGGAACCTGTAGGTGGCTTTAATCTTTTGTGATGGAAATGCACTCTTCACCCCAACTTCTCAAAATAGGGGCCTAGCTTGCTTCCACGCGTGACACATTTTTAGCGCACTGAGGACATGACCCTAAATAGGAAAACATGGAGGTAAAAAATTAGGGTAGAGGTTTAGTAGGTAGTCGAGCGATCTCTCTCTTTCCTGTGGGAAAGCATGGTTCTAGCTTAGAGCATCTTGTCTGCTCCCTCTCTACTTATCAGTATCTTTATTATTTTTCTATTATTATCCTATTCTTCAATTGTATTACTATTGATGTTTCTTTAACTTGGGTTATTTTTATTATTTTGTTGTCACTACTTTTCTTCTACCATATTTCCACTATATCTTTTGTTCTTGTATTTGCCAAACCTATTTTTGAAAATACTTTTCTTGAACCGAGGGTCTATCGGAAACAACCACTCTTACCTTCCTCTAGGTTAGAACTACTCACATACAGAAAACTGGTATCATAAAATTCCATTCCTTCCCACACTTCCATGTGAAGCAAAAAATTAACTCCAAACAATTTTAATTTGAAGTAAATGGGGTACCAGGGACAAGAACATACCCTAGATAATCTATTTCTACAGGGCATAAAGAGAAATAACCATAGATTAAGTTGATTAAAAATCTCACCAATTCCAATTAGTAACGCCAAGAACCACTTAACCAAAACAGCATATCCCATATAAAGCTTTCCTCTTTTAGCCTGTCCATATAAAACACACATCAAACACAACTTCAGCTATCTTATTTTCCAAATGTAAAGCAATTAGCCTCTCTTTTTTCCATTTACAATACTAGTATAAACTATAAAACAAGTATATTTAGAACAATAACTGAGCATTTCTGTCCTAACATAGAACTAGTACTTTTTTTAATAAGCAGCATAAAGCTGTTATCTTTTTTGTTGAAACAAAACAGAAAAAAGACTAGAGCTTTAGAAAAGACACACCTGCTCTTCCCTATAAGCAAAATTTTCAACAACTTCATAATCAAGACTTTCCACAGTGCTCCCATTGCCCTTTCTTGATGGACCCACCTCGCCAACTTCCTCCTCCTCTGTCGCCGGAATCCGTGACCACATCAGCTTCGCCGTCTCCACCCCGTTTTGAAAATGATCTGATAACATCTTCCACCTCCCTGATACACTATATATATTGTCTTATGAACCCCCAAAACCTCAAAAATTCGAGCCCCTCGTCGAATAACCCCAAAATTAGAGGCGAATTTTGAGAAAATTGGGATCAAGATTGGGTTTTTTTGGTTTTTGGGTGTGAATGTCACTTTTGGGTGATGAGGAATTCCTTTTCTTCTACGAGAATAATGGAGGAAAGTGACGGATGCGTATAGGAGTGAACTTTGATTCGTCAAATAGATGTATTTTTCCCTGTGGATTCTGCCAGTCCGGTGAGTCCACCAGAAGTTTACTCTCTTTTTCTTGGGGTAAATTTTGGGGGAGATGGGAGTTGTTTGAACAAAATCAAAATTATGCAAAAAAAAAAAAAGGAAATTTTTTAAAAATAAAATAAAAAGAAATTAGTTGAATTCATGTTAATTTAAGTTTAAATATTTTAATTTTCGAATCATACTTCATATTGCAAATTGCAATTATAATGGAGTTTATTCTTTGACAGATTCTTTGGTTATAACAAATAAGTATAAGCATGAAATAGCAAAGAAATTTTTATAAATAGTTATAGTTTACCTAATTACAATTTAGAGTAATAGTTTTAGTAAATAGAAAGACGAGGAAGATTGAAAGATGTAGAAAGATAAGTAAATGAGATCGAAAAAAATAGAAGAGAGACGAACAAGTTGAAACATAACATGTAGCTTAATTTTCTTATAAATAAAATCATGCACTACTATTCTTTTATAACTATTCATCAACCAAAAGACTCATTAGTGGACATATCATATATGAGCCACATAATTATTGTTGCAAAAGATACTTTTATAAGAGTGAATTCAATTAATCATGCACTACAATTCTTTTTATAAATATAAAAGTAGTGCTTTTATATTTAGGATGCTATCCAAAAGGGTCATTGAATATATTTTTAATAATTTTGATTTTTTTAAACTTTATTAAAATTAAGTACTTTTGATCACCATCAAATAAGTAATAGAATTTAATTGTTAGATTTTATGAAAATTGTGAAGAAAAAGGATAATAACATGAATACCACATTTTGAGGTGTGATTTTTACATTTTGGATTTGATATTTCAACTTCTAAGTGCAATTTTTGTTGTTTTTGTGCGGCTTTTAGTGTTACCATTTTTGAGATTTAATGAAACCTTTTTGGTAATTTTAGTTACATTTCTTTTCCACATTTTCTATTAAATCTAATATTCAAAGTTATTAAATATTTGACAGAAATAAAAAGTATTCACTTTGATAAATGTAGAGGACTGAATTGCTCAGAAGTATATTTTAAATGACAATTTTGAATATACCTCAAACATAATGGACCAGTTCAATCACTTTCTTGATCACATCATTTTGCTATCCTTTTATTTTTTGATAAGGTTAATAAAAGTGGAAATGGACTAGGTAGCCACTTTTATGATCGATGTTAAATAACGCAGTTAAATAGCAAAGAAAGAAGAAAAAAACTGTAATAATGTTTTTCCTTCTAATATTTCGTAGTGTGTGTTTCTATCGATACGAGGAATATATATATAGAAAGTAGGAGTGTATTTGTAATCCTTCAAAATCATCAAGAAAATCTTCAAAGTCGTGAAGTGTGGATTTGCTATCGGACATCCACATTTCATTATTTACAACAGTTGTAAACGTTTTAATACTTAACCACAATTTAAAAGAGCGTTGATATTGCTTATTCTTCCTCTCACTCCTCAAATTTCATGATAATGTATTTTGAAATTCAATTTTTTAGTTCAAAATATTTATTGAAATTTTGTTACTTATTTAAAAACTTCGGATATTGTTTCCTTAAGTTCAATTTTTCAGTTTAAAACTTTAAAATAATGTGTCCTAAAATTTAATGTTTTAGTTTGAAACTTTAATTATAGTTACAACTTAAAAGACAAATGTGAGTGAAACTTCTTGATAATTTCCGTAGTACTATGCAATGTTAGAATTGGACTTTAGAACTTTGTTATTGAATTTTACTTGTACAAGTTTCAAATTTCTAGATAGTCGGTACAATTTTGAACTTCAAAATAATTTGTATAAAATTTCGAACTCCAAAATAGTGGAATTTTACTTGCAGATTTCAACTTCTATAAGTTTTTAATTCTAGGACAGTGTTTTGGAGTTTCAAATGATATAACTCGACTAGTAAAGATACCATATAACTTTGTCAATCAAAATTTAAGTAGATAAATAAGTAACATATTTTGTCCCGCTCTCGTATTTGTATTGAAAAGTTTCGCTTTGGGGGTAAAGCGATGAGTTCATACACCAAAGCTCATATCCGAAACCTTAATTAAGAATGAAGAAGTACTTATCGCTCCACTATCACCTTTTACGATATACACAATATCTTGGCAAGCAGTGTTGACGGTTTTAAAGGTGTACAAATGAACAAATTATTGTGACAAGAACATAATGACAAAATACAATTCAAATGTACATCCTTTTTTAAGAAACAAGCTCAAAGGATATAAGATGACATCGGTTAACAAAGGATTCCTAGTCCAATGATAAAAGTTTGTGTTTTCATTAAAAGGTAAGCTTATACATTGAACATAAAATTGTATAAAAACTCATGTGTTAAAATATATACAATCATATAGTAAACACTAAACACGTTAAAAAAATAAATCAAATGCACGTACAACTTCTTTTCATAGTGAACTAACTTAATCGATGGACAACGAAATCTATTTTATCAAGTGGTGTTACCCGTAATTATTTATACCAATTCATATATTACATTATTTATAGCGAATTGAATGACACCACTTGACATAAGGTGTATCTGCCCCTCGAACAAGCTAATTCATGTCATAGGGGTGTACATGACCGGGTTGGTTCGGGTTTTTTAAATATCAAACCAAATCAAACTAATAAAACTCGGGTTGGTTCGGATTTTTCAAATACCAAACCAAATCATTGGGCCGAATTTTTAAATCAAACCAAACTAATAAACCTAAATTTTTTATCCTTCGGGATGGCCCAGTGGTTTGGGCTTGGGACTTCCATGTTGGAGGTCTCAAGTTCGAAACCCCTTGCCAGCGAAAGCAAGGGGTTTGCCTTCTGGGTCGAGCTCATCCCACTGAGCTTGCCTAGTGCGGGTTACCTCTCCTATGTGGTTTGCGAGCTATTGATGTGCGCACTCAAAGGGTAGCGACTGCGGGTTTCCCTTGTCATCAAAAAAAAAAATTTTTTTTTTCAGGTTTTTGGATTTTTCCGGTAAAGTGCATACAAACATATAATTAACTTGTACTCCAAATATTTTTTTAGTCCAACCAAAATACGACTATCTAAGGTGTTTCTTAATAAAATAACACAAAATATGAGATGAGTGATGACACTAAAATATTCAATAAAAAATAATAATGAAATCATTATATAAAATAAATCTTGCAAAGTCATAATGAAAATGATCATAATTTGAAAGTACAAAATCATGCTAAAATCAGTCTAATAAGTAGGGGTGTACAAAACCGAACCAAACCGCAAATCGAGTCAACCCAAAAAAAAACCCGACTAGTGATTTGGTTTGACTTGGTTTGGTATTGGAAAAAAAACTTGACTATATTTGTGTTGGTTTGGTTAACTAAAAAAAACCAACCCGAGACCAAACTAACCCGACATTATATATGTAATTTTAAAATTTTATTTCATACATAAAAATATTTACTTTGATAAAATTTTAAAATATTTCTAATACTATTTCATAGTTTTTATCTTTTAATATATTATTTTAAGTTTAAAACTTAGAATTCGAAATGGTCCAATAAAGATTATAGTTCATAGATGTTGATAATTATAATAAAACTTAAATCAAAATCAAATTAATACTAATGCAAAAAGAAAATCAATTCAACACTAAGAATGACAATAATATTGAATATTTGTTCTTTAGTTTTACATTGGTTTAGACAATTAAAATACATAATTTAATTTTAATTTTCCTTAAATATTTGTAATGTAACTAATACTTATTAAACTTATTTTAGTATGATTTAGTACTTTTAAATTATGATCATTTTTATTATGACTTTGCAATTTTTATTTTATATGATGATTTCATTATTATTTTTTATTGAATATTTTTGTGTCATCAGTACTAATCTCATATTTTGTGTTATTTTTTTAAGAAACACCTTAGATAATTGTATTTTGGTTTGACTAAAGAAATATTTGGAGCACAAGTTAATTATATGCAAACTTTACCGAAAAAAATCCAAAAATCTGAAAAAAATCCGAGGTTTATTAGTTTGGTTTGATTTATAAATTTAAAAATTCGACACAATGGTTTGGTTTGGTATTTGAAAAACCCGAACCAACCCGAGGTTGAAAAACCCGAATTTTATTAGTTTGGTTTGGTTTATAAATTTAAAAATGAATTAATTACTTGAGTGGATCCTTTTTAAAAAATAATTACTTATTTTAGATATACTCTTTAATTATTACCATTTATAGCAATATAAAATAATACTATATATTTTATTATATTTTTCTCTCTCTCGCCTCTTTCTCTTTTTTTCTCTATCAGTTTTTTAATTTTTCTCTCTTGCTCGCTCCTTTCTTTTAGTTGCTCTTTCTCTCTTACTTTCTTTTTGTTGTTTTTTTCTTTTTGCTGCTCTTTCTCTCTCTTACTGTTGCTTTTTTTTTTTTCATTTTGTTTCTCTCTCTACTTTCTTCATAGAGTAGTGAATGATTCATAGAATGAATAAAATTTGTATCAATAATTAATTAATTAAATAAATATTTTAATCGTAACAAATGAAGTGACATAACAAATTGCAAAATGAATTAAATTTGAATTAAAAATGTATTACACACATATTAAAGTTGGATTAAAAATATATTACACACAATGATCTATAAAGTAAATTAAACTTGTATTAATAATGAATTAAACAAGTAATCCAATAGTAACAGATAAATAAAAAAATTACAAAATAAATTAAATTGCTTTAAAATTGTATTACACAATATTAAAGTTGAATTAAAAGATAGAATTAAGAATGAATGAAAAACGCAACTAACAAAAGACAAGACAACGATCTATAAACTGGATTAAACTCATATTATTCATGAATAAAACTTATATCATATGTATCTTATAAATTATCTTTGCTTTTATCACTAAGAAAATGAGCGATGGTTGCAATATGTATTAAAAATGTATTGTGCATATCTTATAAATGTATTATTAGTGTGTTACCTAAATTATTCTTGTTGGTATCCGTAAAAAATGAGTAAAGTGTACAATACGTATTATAAATGTATTATTCATGAATAAAACATGTATTATATGTGTCTTATAAATTACTTTTGGTTTGTATCACTAAGAATGTGAGTGATGTTTGCAATATGTATTAAAAATGTATTGTGCATGTATTATAAATATATTATAAGTGTGTTACCTAAATTATTTTAGCTGATATCATTAAAAAGAGAGTGAAGTTTGCAATATGTATAATAAATGTAGGATGTATTGTTCATGATTTCAATACAATTACGAAACATATATATCTAATACAACTTTAATACAAATGCGATATAGTTCCATAGATTTCATCATTTTCGAGCTTCAATCCAATATTTTTCCTAAAGTCAATTCTAAACTTAACCAAACCCTCTTAAAATGGAGATATAAACTCCAAACGATATTTTCAACTATTTGTAAACGAAAGAGAAGTCAACGATTCGTAGACTGAATAAAACTTGTATCAATAATTAATTAGACATGTAATCTAATTGTAACAAATGAAGAAACATAATAAACTGTCAAATGAATTAAACTTGAATAAAAAATGTATTACACATATATTAAAGTTGAATTAGAAGCGAATTAAACATGAATGCAAAATGTAGCAAACGAAAGAGCATTATGTAATTTGTAAACTGAATAAAACTTGCTTCAATAATGAATTAAAGAAGTAATTCAATCATAACAAATCAACCAATAAACTGCAAAATGAATTAACTTGTATTAAAAGTGCATACACAAATATTAAAGTTGAATTAAGTATGGATAAAAAATGTAACTAATGAAACACCAGACAATGATTTATAAAGTGAATTAAATTTATATCAATAATGAATTAAACAAGTAATCTAACAGTAACAAGTAATAAACAACAAAATGAATTAAATTTGCATTAAAAATGAATTATACAATATTAAAGTTGAATTAGAAGAGAAAATTAACAATAAATGGAAAAACGTAACTAACGAAAGACAAGACAATAATCTATAGACTGAATAAAACATGTATTATTCATGAATAAAACATGTATTATTCATGAATAAAACATGTATTATATGTGTGTTATAAATTATTTTAGTTTCTATCACTAAGAACATGAGTGATGTTTGCAATATGTATTACAAATGTATTGTGCATATGTTATAAATGTATTACAAATGTGTTATTTAAATTATTTTGGTTGATATCACCAAAAAGGAGTGAAGTTTGTAATATGTATTATAAATGTATTGTTCGTGATTTTAATACAATTTTAATACAATTATGAAATATATCTAATACAACTTTAATACAATCGCAATACCGTTCCATAAACTTTACCTTTTTCGAGTTTTAATCTAATATTTCTCCTAAAATCAATTATAAACTTAACCAAACCCTCTTAAAATTGGGATAGAAACTCCAAACGACATTTTCAACTATTTGTAGGAACAACCTATCCAAGCTAAGGTCTCAAGTTCAAAACCCCTTGCCAGCGAAAGCAAGGGGTTTGCCTTCTGGGTCGAGCTCATCAAACCAGGTTTGCCTACTGTGAGTTACCTCTCCTATGTAGTTTGCGAGCTATTGCATAGGAGCGGGAGTTTTACCCAAAGGATAGCGGTTGGAGGTTTCCCTTGTCTTCAAAAAAAAAAAAACTAAACACAAATTCGTAAAAATCAAATAATGAATTCAAAATGAATCTTTATAATGACCATCAATGGTGAACTCTTGTTTTTGTAATTTTAAAGATTTGAAATTTCTATTTGAGAACATGATATTGTACAATTTTTTTATTTTTATATTCCTCTTCTCGTCGTGTTTTTGGATAAAAATAGTGAAATATGGGCAAAAACTGATTTAAAAACAGTTATTTGAATGAAAATTTTAAAAAAAAGAATTAAAAAAAATAGGAGGAAGAGAAAGAATGACACAGAAAGAGATGACAAAGAAGAAGAAAAAAAAAAAAAAAGAGGAAGAGAAAAAGGGCAGAGAAAGAGGCGAAGGAAGATAAACAGTACTATTTTTTAATTCTAAAAAAATGTTATATTTAGTTAGAAAAATTATATTGCTATAGATGGTAAATATTTTTATAATATTGCATATTTATGTGATTTACCCTTTAAAAATTTTACATAAATAGTTTGGTTTGATATTTGAAAAACCCGAACCAACCCAGTCATGTACATCCCTACTAATAAGTATTAGTTACATGATTAAACATTAAAGAAAATTAAAATTAAGTTATGTATTTTAAATGTCTAAACCAATCTATATATATATATATATATAAATCTGAATCTAAAACCGCTGATGTGGCACCCTCCAATGGCCAGCATTTGCAATTATCTATTTTCTCCTTCTTTTTGATTTTCTTTTTTTTTGCTTTAAGTTTATATTGAATATTAATTAAAGCATAGTATTTAATTCTCTCATTTTTAAAACACAAACATAAAAGCTGTAATATTGCATTAGTGCCGTATTAGTATCACTATGCATTGGTGTTGCACGTTTTTTTGCAGAAAAATTGATCTCTTCTCCTTCCCCATAATTAACATATTATTAATAGGTTAACATAGAAAGCATTAGTGTTGCACCTTTTTTGCCCAGAAAATTCATTGCAATAATCTCCTTCTCCTATCCAATAAATAATATTTATTATAGGTATTAAATATGGCACCTTTTCAATTCTGACACTCAATAAAATGATATAAATTTAGGAACAAAGCTCCAAAGCTTCCCCACTATGCTAGATGAAAAACTCATGATGCTATATTTCATTAGGTAATATTAATTAGTATTTTTATTGGATAATTGTATTGACAAATTTTCTTATATGAATCGAAGAAACATGATTTACTTATTCTTGGTTATACATAGTTTTAGGTGATCTTATGCATGTTTATTATTATGATTTCTATTGTTGCACTGACAATTTCTAATTTTTTATCTTTGTTTTATATCATTTTCTCATAATAATTATATATCTTTTCTTTAATTATTTAGAATCATTTTTGCTATACGCAGGTTTGTTCAATCAATTATAGAAAGTGAAAAGAAAAATGTGTCAACTGACTACAACAACTATTCAAAGTGTTGACACCCAATTTTGACCCTCCACAATATAAATTAATCATTTCGAGCTTCTCCAATTTCAAACGATTTAAAATTATTAGTTTTATAAAATTTCTAAAAAAAAAAATAGAATAGTAATGAAAATAAATAAATAATAATAATAATATAGTTTGCAAGATTTTTAAATAGTTTGTCACTTTTTATAAATCTTAGATGATATATATGTTTTACATAATTATGTATATAATTATTATATTTTATGAATATTCAAAAACCGTCTCAAAAAGAGTTTGTTTTATATTCAATTAAATTAATTTGGTTTAAAGTATAAGTTATTTATTTTATTAGTTTAATTATTCTTATTTTATATTATTTTGTCTTATTTAATTTTGTTGATTTGAAAAGCACATTTTATTTAAGTTACGTTATTTTAGTTATGGCCATAGTTTTAAAATAATCAGTTTTATAAAAGTAATAAAATAAATATAGTTTGCAAGCTAGTTTAAATAGTTTTGTCACTTTTTAAAATAATATATATGTTTTATGTAATTATGTATGAAATAAGTGTATCCTATAAATATCCGAAAATCATCTCAAAAAAGAAAAAGAAAAAAAAAAAAAACATTTTATATTCTTTGGTGTATTTTAAAATGATGGCTAATTTTGAGTTAATTAGTTTTTGTTATAAATTCAAAATATTTTTTTGAGTTTCTTTATGTAAATTTTGTCAATATATATATATGTATGTATGTATGTGTATAATTAGTATATTTTATAAATATTTGAAAATCATCGCAAAAGATTTTATGTCTAGTTAAATATCTTATTAATTTACTTTAGTCTAAGTTATAGTTATAATTTCGAGTTAATTAATTTGTAATTAAATTAATTATTTTGTAATCAAATTAATTATTTTATGTCATTAAGATTAAGAAGCTCGTTAATTAATTTATGAAAATTTGTCTTGTTGCAAATTTTAGTCAATTGCTTATCCTATTCTTAACCATTTAAAAGACCAAAAAATGGGCCCATTCCCACGACCCAATTCCTTCTTATTTCCATTCCAAAATCAGCCCATTTCCCTTTTTATTCCTCAAACCCATTTCTCCACAATATTCCCAGCCCACCCATACATGCCACAATACAATAATACACTCCCAAACAGCCAAATACATACATAACAATACAAAAAGACCTTCCAGCCGCCTCAACCCACTCCAAAACAGTACCCAGCCCCTGTTACTCTTCTTCTTCACGCGAGCACCGGCAAGCAACGTTCAAATCCCAACAAATCCGGAAGTCTCGTCCAACTACCCTGCAACGCCCATACTCACCCCATCCTTTCTACTGTTTCCGGAAAAAGAGGGATTTGAAATTGAAATTTTTAATCCGTTTCCCCTCTAATGGAATTCATTTTTCTCCTATATAAAATCCATCTTTGTTTTCAGTTTAGGAGAGGAATTTGGAAAAGGCACAAAAAATAACTATTACTTACAAAATACACTTCAAGAAAGAGAGAGGAAGAAAAGTTAGAAAATTTTACAAAGAAAAGAAATTCTTAAGCTATAAAGGTCCCTCCGAGATACGCTTAAAAATCCATTTCTCTTCCTTTATCTTGTTTGTTGGCTGCTGGAATCTGCAGAAGTTCACTAGAGTTCCTCGTGTGGTGGAAAAGTCAAAATCTAGCTCGTTAGCTATCCCATTTCGCTGCATCTCGACAGGTAATACTCATTTTTCGGTTCGAAATTTCTTTTTACTCTTAATGTGTTGCTATTAGATTCTTGACTATGTGAGTTGTTTATATGTTGATGTTTGGGGATAATATTGACTTACTGTTGATTGTAAATCAGTGTAGTTGGTTTAGTCTGCTTCGAAATATCGATAAGAGTTAGGTTCTTCGTTTACTTTATCCCCTGTTTCATCTTTTGATATCGATTGGAATATGTATATAATGTTGTTGGTGGGTTGTTTGGTGGCTGTGGCTATTTTTCTCGTCTTAGTTTTATTTTTGTCGTCGTAAATCTGCCATAATGTGTAAGTGTTTGATGTCTCACCCTTCATTCTTTCACCTCAAGTTAAAGGAATGAAACAAGACATCAATATTTTAAGTTCTTAGTATTTTACATTCGTCGTCTTGAATCTGTAATTAATAGTTGCGACCATGTTAACTCCTTCCCCTGCTCTGTCTGTCTGCAATATAGCATGTATGTGACAAATTAGCCAAGTTTCATATTCGGGTTCGAGTTAAAAAATTCTTCCAAGGTATATTGGTGTCTTGTTCTTGTATGTGCTTTCAAGCATGAGTTATGTTCTTTTCTTCTCTTGTGAGGGCTGTTATAGATTGATTCTTATTTCAGAAAATTATAGTCCTAAAGTTAAGAGTTTCAATTTATTGTAGTTTATCCTTAAATGCACGCCTCATTGTGTAAAAAATCGTGCTAAACTTTGTGGTATGTCCTATTGCCTATGCTTGCCTCCTTTCTTTATTTGAAGTTGTGAAAAATGCTAAAATTCCCTCTCTCATTCATGCCTAAATTTTCATCAAAAATAGTAGCATGTTGTACTAATTCTGTCTATTGCTTTGCCTCTGTTCAAAAATGAATAAAGTTTGTTTTATTAACATGCATGTCTATTACTGCCCTTTCTTAGTATGAAATATTGATCCTATTTTTGCCATTGTCTATGGATCACCATGTGCTAGGAAGAAGTTTGCTTTGAAGGTGGTTGTTTACTTTAGTTTAGATTAAATTTCTGCCCTATCCTTTGATCCTGGAACTTTGTTCCTCTCGTTGTCGTATAATGGTTTATGTTGTACTTTAAACCTAACAACATCGATTCCAATAAGTCTATTTGTATACCTTTGTGCTCTCATCTTTGAAGTATGTCGGAATAGATTTATTAATAGTTGTTTATGCGTTAGTTTCAAATAGTTCGAACTTGAGTAAATGGGCTTCCCTAAATAATTACATTGGTTCGTTCATTTTAATCTTATCATGCGGTAATCTCATGGCATATGGATAGCATGCAAATTGTCTGTCGAGGCTTTTTCTCTATGGTAGTAGCTTATTTTATTTTATTTATCCATTCTCGTTATTTTTTTTTTTTTTTTTTTTTTTTATTGTTTTTATTTATTTATTATTATTTTTTTTGAAAAATATCATTCTTTTCATTAGGAAAATTGTCAACTTAGTTACTGCCTTTAAAAAATAAATGATACGCATCTATCATTTTCTACATCTTTGGTTATTTAGCTATTTTAATGGTGTGATTAGATACAAAGTATTCTTGCCGAATTCCCATATTATCTTTTCTTAAAGCAGTGGGTATATTTCTACTATTTTGGCATACTCTTCCATTTTTTTTATTTTATTTTTTTTATTTTTTTATTTTTTTTTGAGTAGTTCGTATATTAACTCCTTTGCTTTTCTTCTTTTGTGATGCATGTAAATCTGCCTTGAGTCCCCAAGGACTTCACTATTCCCCTAGCATTTCGATTTGGGCCTTCAAAGCTCAAATTTTCTCTTCTTACTCGAGTCAGCCTCCATTTTATTTGAATGTCGGGAGAGCCACACAAGGCTGGAATTTAAACTTCCAAGCTCTGAAAAGGGTCGAAAACAAACTGTTATACATACTGTATACACCGTACACAGACGGAAAATACAATATACAGGTCAAAAACGCAGGGACACAGGGCTGATGCAAAATACATGTATTCGGAAGCAAGAAATACATGAAAAGGGCTGATATACATGCCGATATACACTGATATACATCAGCTGTATACCAAAAACGGGATTGAATAAATCCCCAAAAATTCCAACGAATTTGGCCCAAAAGGAGGCCCAAATTCATTTTCTTCCTTACTCTTTAATTATATAATTGTGATTATTTATTGTTTATTGTTTAATTCTAACTTTATAATCGTAAATCAACTTAGTCGAATTCCCCAAAAGACGAACTATCTCTCTGTGTTGTTTTGTTTCTAACAAAAATCTTATTTTTATCAACTCTTGTATTTTCATTTATATCTTTAGTCAATTTTTTTTTTTTTTTTTTTTTTTTTGTTTAGTTTAAAATAGTTTTTTTTTTTTTTTTTTACATAAACCAAAAACCGACTAATTTAGTTTTGTTAAAATTCTTATTACTTGTCTCTAATTCAAATATTTTAAATAGGGTCCCATTTTCTTAAAAAATAAAAAAAATTGCTCTTTGTTTAACTATTTTCTCAAAGTTAATCTAATAATGTTAATTATTATTATAAAATAATACTTAGTCATTTGCTCCAAAAGTTAGTCAAAACTTTTATCCTTCAATTAATTTAAAACGATTTTTTATGCTTTAATGTGTTAAATTGGTTTAATTTATTTTAAAATGAACTAAATAAATTCTAATTAGTCCAGTTTTTATTGATTTTCTAATCACTTGCACCTTAATTCAAATGGTTCAATTAAGGTCCCATTTTCAAAAAAAAAAAAAAAAAAGTAAAATAATATAAAATGTGTCATTTATTTAATTATTTCTTAAAAGTTAATCAAATATATTATAAGTTATTATTTTTTATGTTACATTATTATTTTTCTAACAAATAGTCAAATATATTTTAAGTCAAGTCGCAGGTCAACCGCATGTTAGCGGACACTTCGAATGCTTAAACCCTTCTCGAAGTGTAAATTGAACCCCGAACCCTCTTTGGTATTTTCAAATGATTTTTTCTGTTTAAATCTTTGAAAATTATAAGTTTTCTTAATTTCTTTAAAAAATTAAGTGGCGACTCTTTTCTAAGTATTTCTCAAATTGTTTTATACATAGAACATTTCAAATAGTGATTTTTCTACATATAGAAAGATTACGGCGCAACACAAAGTATAAAAGAGATATTAAACCAAGGTTTGTCGCTGCATGAATGAGATTTGGTATATTTTAAGAGGAGCAAATGGACTTATCAAACTATTTATTATGAGTATCTCAAATATATGTTTTTGATTATGCTTGTAAATATTATTATTTAAATATCTAGAAGGTTCAATTTTACTTAATAAACATCGTGTATGTGTTTCGTTTTTTTTTTAAAAAAAATTATTGATGTTTTTTTTTTGTTCATTATTTTATGTAAAATATTATTTTTTCTTTGTGTGTTTTCGTAGTTGGTTACGAAAATGATAAATTGTTCATGAATAAGAAATTAAGAATGCTGAAAGGAAATTTTCTCGCCGTATACACTTTAGTTGATTATTGCTTTCATTGATATTATTTCTAGCCATTTAACTATTAGAAGGCAGGCTTAATCTTAGTTTTAAAAAATAATGCCAATAAAATTATATTTTCTTCTGGATAAACTTTATTGGTTGAGAAATGAAATCAAACTTAATTTTGACATATTTAAAGTTTCAAATTTAGTTCCAACTTAAAAAAGAGTGAATTGTGTTTTTCAAATTAGAATGATCTCATTTTAGTATGTGTTGAATTTGTATTTTACATGAGTAATTTGAATGTAATTTATTATAAATAGTTTAACAAATCAAAAAACTTTAGTTGAATTATCATCACAATTTTTTAATTTATCAAAATATATGGGAGCTTGTAATTTAAAAGCTATAGCTATATATATTTATATAAAGTTGGACATAAACAAGGTGATGTTACAACTCTATAATCAACAACCATATTTTTAATTTTTTTTTTTTACCATTCTCCTATTTTCTTAATCTGTTTTTGTTATTAAAATAAAAAAATAATAATCAAAGGTCACTAATTAAAATATTTCTCCTCAATATGCGTTACTCATTTTTTTTCAATTACTCATTGTTAAGTACCACTTATTGTACTTAAGTCTCTTTAATTTGTTAGTGCCTATCATTTTAATTTAAAAGTCTAACTTTGCCTAAATAATTTGTCAATTAATTAGGAGAAGACAGTTATTATAGAAGACAAGGAAAGATAAAAAACGTTAGTTTCGAATAAGTAATGAAAATATTAAAGTAGAAAGAAGCAAATTTTCTTTTTGATTATTTAAAAAATAGAGCACAATATTTAACTAGCAACGAGAACTAGAGAAACAAGAAAATAATTCAATAAAATAAATAATTCAACATAGGAAAGATGGAAGGAAGTAACTAAACAAAAAGAGGAAGTAGGATTAGGAAAATAATATCTCAAATGGTCACTCAACTATGAATAACTTTCTCAAAAATTCACTCAACTATGAGTATCATAGTTGTTTTCTCAGAAAGTCACTCAACTTTGTTTTATAACACAAAAGTCACTCAATTATGTGTAGTTATCTTAGAAAGTCACTCAACTATGAATAGTTATCTTAGAAAGTCACTCAACTATTAGTATTCTACATAAAACGTCACCCAACCAATTTAAAGAATTTTTTCATTAATTTTTGTTGACTTGAAATTTTTATTTTAAGCTAAATTTTTAAGAAATAAAAAGATCTTCATTATAATTTTTTTTATTGACGTGTCCCACTAAAATTAAGTAATATGTAATATAACAAAATTTATAACTATAGTTAGTAAAACAAACTTATATCTAAAGTACCAATATAAATTATAAATACAAAAACACACAACTCAATTACGCATTTTATATAAAAAAATTTAGCTTATAATTGAGTAATCAATTAATTATATATGTCAACGTTTGAACAATAGTTAGACAATAACAAAGATTCCAATGTTTCTAATTATATGAGAAAAATTAGAGTAGCAAATTATGTCATATTTGAGTGATTGCTTTAAATATTATTTTAAATGCATATAAAATGAAGTGATCTTGATAAATATATATTTCTATATAATTTTAGTGGGGGCATCAATAAAATGATTAAAATTGACACTTTTTTTATTTTTAAAAAAATTTAGTATAAAATAAAAATCTCATGTCAACAAAATTTAATGAAAAAATTATTTAGACTGGTAAAGTGATTTTTCAAGATAATTATTCATGATTGAGTGACTTTCTAAAATAACTACACATAAGTGAGTGACTTTTGAATTTATAAATAATTTTTATGACCGCGCAAAGCGGGGATATGTTCACTAGTGTAAAACTAAAGAACACAAATTCAACATTATTGTCATTCTTAGTGTTGAATTAATTTATTTTGTTAGCATAGTATTGATTTGATTTCAAATTGAGCTTTATTAGAGTTACTAATATCTATGAACTATAATCATTTTTGGACCATTTAAAATTCTAAGTCTCAAAAAACTTAAAAAAATATGTTAAAAGATAAAAATTATGAAAACGTACAAGTAATATTTAGAAATTACATCAAAGTAAATACTTTTATGTATAAAATAAATTTTAAAAATTATATATATAATGTCGGATTAGTTTGGTCTCAGGTTGACTATTTTTAGTTAAAACAAAACCAACCCAAGTATAGGCGGGGTTTTTTTTTCAATACCAAAACCAAGTCAAACTAAACCGTTAGTCGGGTTTTTTTTTTTCCGATTTGACTCGATTTGCGGTTTGATTCGATTTTCGGTTCAATTTTGTACACCCCTAATTCATGAGAAGGATTTGAGAAGAGTTGGTTTGGTTGTCTACATGGGTGTACCAAATCAAACCGCAAACCAAGTCAAACAAGAGAAAAAACCCCGACTAAGGTTTGGTATTGGAATAAGAAAATCAACTATATTTAGATTGGTTTGGTTTTAACTAAAAAAAAACCCGACTACACTTGGGTTGGTGTAAAAGCATTTTAAAATATATATTTATACTATGCCATACCATTATCACAAAAGAGTTGCATGTGCAATAATAGGTTCTACATCAGAATATGTTTTACACTCCTTGTCAATATTAACTACTTAAATATATAGTTCCATTGTGAGATGGACAATAATTCAACAGCATAAGATCACAGTATTATTTTTGCCTTTTCACAAGATTTTATCTGGAGAAGAATTGGATGTTGAGAGTTGTGCATACATGTCAGCTATTTCTTTAGCAAAGTATGTTCTTGCTTGTGGCCTTTTTATCTGAAAAAAGGACAAGAAATACAGAAAAGGATTTGAGCAATGGAGACTTTATCTAGTTGTCTAATAATCGCGAAACAACACTTACCTTGTACGTTGGAGTAAGCAGATTATTCTCCAAAGTAAAAGGCTCAAGCACCAAAGTAATAGCTTTTGCAAATTCAAAACCTCGCAACTGCAAATTGTTTGCCATGAAAAACATGTTGAAAAGACAAGGAACTACATTTCATTGCAGGGGAATTCAAATTACCTGTGCTTCCTTTCCAACGGTATCCATGTCTTTCAATATTGCAGCCTTTGCTCTTGGATCAGTGCAGAGCTGTTTCACGTCTTTATTCTGCTCTCGCCAAGATAAATATAATCACATTATTCACATACAATACCAACAAATACTTATAATTCTCTTCATATTTCAAAAGAAAAGCTATCTCTCTACTTCTTACTCTGCAATGCTTTCATAAAAATCTAATGAGAACTTCACAATTTTCATTAATGAAGTTTGGTACTTTTCATGACCATATGAACATTTCGTAAGGAAAGTTGAATGGGGCAAAAACAACTTGTGTACGTGGAAGAATAAAGGGTGGACACGTGGCACCAACAAAAGACGCTCGAGAAAATTGGTTCAGTGGAATGGTCAGGTACGAGGATATGTTTGGCGAAGATCGGATTCGATTAGTTTCCGGGGTCACAAAATGAGCATCTTTGAGAAAAAGGCGGGAAGTCCTAGCCTGAGGATAGAGAAAATCGTTCCTGATGACGTGGCAAAAAGGACAATAGCACAGATACACCAGATATGATCGTTCGATACCTCGTCCACAACAGAGGAATAATAGTTGGCACAACTAACAATATTTCCACGTGGATGGCAGCCATTGGCCATAGTACTTAAGGGCTCGAGTGGAGCTTTTCAATTGGTTGATGTATTATCTTTGTAAACCAATATATAGGAGTTTGATCACAATTGAAAGGATTGGATTCTGAACAATACAAAAGGAATACACTTATATTCTTGTGCTCCAAGTTTTCATATGTTCACTAAGTTTTATCTCATAGCATTTACGATCCAGGAACTGAGATCAACATCATTCTAACATTACTGGATCCGGTGCAAACACGCATCACCTGAGCTCTATTGCTCCATACAACTTTATTACTTCCGTTTATTTCTTGAACAAGCACATTTAACTGCTAATAACTGGACCTAAAGAGTTAAATCGAGATGTGTATCCTGGACCTCATTACAAATTCAATTGTACCGTTTTCCCGGTAAACAAAAGTATCAGCCAGATAAATTGAATATTCAGATTCCAGATTATGTCTTGAATGACTATGCTACACAAGTGAAAGCATACTTCTTACATTCCAAATGTCATGTACGATTGCGGAAAGAAAAGAAACTAACTAAAGCTAAAATAAAAAGTATGATATTATGATTTTACAAGATGTTAAGAAAGAAAGTTTTGTCGTCAATAAAGTATGGAGTTATTTCTTAAGGAAATATGCTAGATTAGAGGGAAGAGTAAAGAGCAGAGAAGTGAAATACTGAGACAAGACAAATAATCAAAGAGGGATCTTTCCTTTAGTTCTGTAAGGAGGTGAAAAGATAACGGACTTGGTTTGTTCTTTTTAAAGATTTTCTCCCATCTACTCTCAGGACGTGTATATTCCAAGGAGAGGAATCAGTAATGCATATTTTCATCCTTTCATTCACAAATTCATCTTATGTGGGAGACATAAAGAACTCGGTCACCCCTCCTGTTTTACACAGTTAATTGCCGAAAGTAAATGGTCTTTCAGGTTCCCTTATATTTTCTGGTCAGCTTATGTTATGATGAATATTGTTCTGATCTTTCTCATCTCTTTCCTTGTATAACATATAGTGTATAATCTGTGCAGTTTTTCATATGAGCAGGTTGAAGATGTAAGAGGAATTCAGGGTGTCACCTTGATGCCTTCATTTATAGCCCATGCTTTAAACATGTCTGGGTCCACGCAGACTATGGCTACCAGAGAGGAACTTAGGCTGTCACCTGACAAAGCAGACAAGAGTACAGTAGATCTTCTAAAGGTGCCATACATATGGGGGGGGGGGGGGGGGATTCTCTGCGACGCCATATCTTACCATGTATAAAGCAATGTGCAACATACTTGCTCTTTGCATAAACATTCTCGATTTTTTCCGGAGCTACATATTCTCCCTGTGCCAACTTGAAAATATTTTTCTTCCTGCCAACAAATAGCAAAAGATAAAGACTTTCTACAAGCAGCCACTGACCTCCATATACCATGCAATTCAGTAAAGTGGATTATAGTTACAAAGAAGCAACCTTATTTATTCTCCATGTTCAAGGAACATAAATTAGATTGCAACAAAGGAAGAAAAATTACTTCACAATACCTCTATAAATCCTAAGGATCATTCTAATAATTCCAAGGCAAGTACTATTAGCTATCCTCTCACCTATCAATTATCTTTAAGCGCCCCCCAGGTAGCCACACTCCAATATCTCCGGTGTGAAGCCATCCATCTTTGTCAATCATTTCTTGCCTGAACAATGTGATTGGATAATTTCAAAATTTAACTTGGACGTGTCCCTGCTTATATGCAAACTACAAAAGGGTGAATAAGTTAAAGAAATGCCCTTACGTCTGTACTTCATCCTTGTAGTATCCCTGGAACACTATAGGGCCTCTTACACAAATCTCACCATGGGGATAAGGCTGATCTTCATATGTATAGTTCATTTCAGGGACATCAACAAGCTTTATTTCTAAAACATGAAAACATAATTAGTCCTTGTCCAGTCATAAGACAAATGGAAAATAGTACTTGCTTGGAGTCGTACTAACCACATGCAGGATTAGGAGAGCCCACATGACCAGATAAGATATCACTCTGATCCATGTTACTTATAGTACAGGAAGTTTCGGTCATTCCATACCCTTCTATAACTTGGCAACCAAAGCATCTGAACAATAAAACTGCTTAGCTCATTTCACACAATAAAAGTACCTGGTCTCAGTTTATGTTTCATAAGTTGATCATAATTGGAGAAATTTGATGAAGTTAAGCATGTTCAACTCACACCCGCAAAAAGTCCATTACATCAGGAGATAATGGTGAAGCTCCTGAGACCATATAGCGAATTCTTCCTCCTAGCCTTGATTTTATTTTGTTGAATACCAATCTATCCCAAAATGGGGATGGATTCTTTCCTGGAAAAGTAAATGTGAATCTATATATATCACAGCAAAGAGAGATGTGTCTTCCTTCTCTTCATAAGTTAATCCTACTAGAAATGCAAGAGAGGTTAAACCTACAGAGCTGTTTGGAAGGTCAAGACTATTAATTAAAAATGCACCAAAGGCGCAATCCAACTAAAAAGCATCAAAACTGAAAGCCATGAAAGCACAAATTGTTATCTTGCAAGCTAGTTAGAGAAAATATAAGCCACCCCCCATTCCCAACCTCATAAACAAAGACCTTAATACCACCAAATGAGCAGTATTACAGGAACAGAAAGCAGCTTTCCTGTCCGCTAAAGTACTTTACTTTCTCATTTTCCCTTTTCTTAAAATAGTCAACAAGTGAGTCTTCAGTTCACAGCAAAGTTTTCCAAGGAGTTCCCACCTTTTTTTATCCCCTTAAGTAGCTTCCCTGCCCAAACAAAAAGGCACATGAGTTTGATTCTTCCCCACTTTTCTGTTATTTTCCTTTCCTCTGTTCCCTTGTTTTTCATTTTATTTTATTGAGTATGATGACATGAAATGAGTTTAAATGACAGTGGGATTCATATGAACGACCCCAACTTGTTTGGGACTAAGGTATGGTTGTTTGTTCCCTTTTCCCATCTTACCGAGAAGAGGGAAATGAATTTACAGATAAGGAGATGTCAAGAGTCCATATTAAAGAGCTGCTTCCAAGGTATTTGAACTTCATACATTTACTCACAAAATCAATGAAGTAGTAAAGGGCTAATTCATATAGAATAACACATCAGCATCAAAACAAAACTTATCAAGAAGCATTATGATTAAAAAAGAACTACCTCACTGTTTAATTGAGGGCTGAAGCATTCAGTACAATCTGCCTAGATCATAGTGTTTCATTTCTAGAAAGTTGTGGCTATGTCATACTACAAGTGGTTTAACATGAATCCACTGACCTATCACTTTGGTAACAGCTGCTAAATTGATTTCGAGAGATACTAGATGTGGACGGTGGACTTGGTAAAGGGACTGACTGCAGATCAAGCTACAAATTGTAAAGAAATGGGTCTTGGACCTAACTCAATCCCAAATCTAGATTGTGAGGGGAGGACTGCCCAAGTCCATATAAGGAGTCAAAATTCACCACATCCCACCCGATGTGAGACTTAACACCCCGCTTCAGACCCAGGACTGAACATCTGGAGCGTAGACAATTTAATATTGGAGCCCAACATGGTAAATCATAAATTGGGAAGAGTCTGACTCTATTACCAAGTCCATACAAGGAGTCCAAATTCACCATATCCCACTAATGTAAAACTTAACACAAATAGTTGTTGAAGCCTCATCTTCAGCTGACACAGGGCCAAACCCATGCAAGCACATGTAGCATACTGTTGAAACTCTTACCAAATTTAATAGTCCAAACCCATGAGAAATGAAAAAATTACCAGTCCTAAGTTAGAACATGCAGTAATAATGTTTCGAGAAATTTCACACAACCGAAACACATTTTTGTCAGCTTTAATCAGTATTATCTGTGTAATGCTGCTGCACTGTCAAAAGCTAACTGAAAAAGGTTCTTGTCACTTCACATAATGAAAAAATAATTCTTGTCAATTGTGAGACAATTAGCAATTCAACAGGACATTAAACATATGTTGGAACATAATAGAAACAAAGCGTATCTTAACTTCTGTATGCACCGATCTCCATGCTAATAGACCTCTATGGGAACAATCTTAAATCCTAAAGAAACATTATATGATGCAACCATGATAAATAGAGGTCCAAGGTGCACAGGTGCATCCATCTATTACTCGATAGAGGTAAAGTTACCTCACCATTAAAAATTGCTTGCTTCTTAGCATTATAAGCAGCATTAAATATTTTCTCTCTCAGAGAACCAGATGTCTTCACAACATTCATAATGCTGCAAAAGGAAGTTAATTGAGGATCACATAAAATTAAAATTACAACAAATAGCAAATCAGCATCAACAGTCAATTACCTGGCATATAATTTATTGTATAACCGAGGAACGCTGCAAAAGACGGTGGGCCTTAATACAGCCATATCATCCACTAGTTTCAGATTATCCTGAATGTATAGTAAAGTTAAACAAAGTATTTCCTTAGAGAAGTGTGAAGACATTGCTTAGAATATTGTAGACAATTGATTCTCAAGACTTACTATTTTTTATCCAAATAATATCTCCTAAATGTCATTATGCAAAAAATAAAACCTCTTACCTTAAGGAGGTGCACATTTTCCCTCCATCAACTTAAGTTTATAACTTGTCCTTAATAATTTTGTGAAAAATCTCCCCCCTTGAAAGTAGAAACACAAATACAGCCCTTACTTCATTTCTTTTACATTTCCCTTTTTGTTTTTCTCCTTTTTCACCACTTTCATACTACCAAGCTACTTCACTGGGCACGGTGAACAAGACAAAGGGAGAAATATAAAGAGAAAAAATTAGACAACAGGGTGGAAAAGAATAAGGACAAGGAGGGATGTGGATATTCAGGTGAAGAAGAAACAAAAGTAGCAGTAACCAGCAGGGAAGTTAATGGAAAGTTGTTGTTGGCGAAGAAGCAAGAGGAAGATGAAGGGAAGGCCTTAAGAGGATATGATCAGGCAGGGAGAAGAGTAAGACATAGAGTTATTGCAACAGGAAAGGGGAGTTTGGGACAAGGAGGAGAAGGATAGGGGAATTCACTTTCTGGTGCAATGGTAGTAGAAGGAAAGAAGAACAAAACAACAGAGACGAAAAGGGGAAAAATAAACTAAACAAGTTCAGAATAAAAGAAAAAAATTAAGATACATAGAATTTTCCATTTTTCCCGAGGGATACTTGCAACAGCATGCCCAAATGGATAGTCCAAAAACTTTAAAAAGTTTGAGGAGGAAAATGCTATAAAGTTTAATTAAAGCTGGTAACTCCCGACTTCATTAAGGTTTAAGGTGCTTTATTTTCCTTTACTTTTATAGTCCTATTTCTTTGATTTCACAAGTATGCAGTATTCCTTAAGAAGGAATTCAGAAATTAGAAACAAAAAGGAGCAGAAAGGATGACAAAGGGCAAACTAAGTAGCAAATATTATGATCAGTAAAACTGAAACGAATCTGTAACAAGCAATTCACGTTATCTATATAAGTTAAATCTCTTGCACAGTGATATCATTGACTTACAACCTACAAATTCACATATTTATTCCAGCAATGAACAGCTTTATGCTTTTCCAATATCCTCCAATGGTTGTATTAGTTGTATTTCATGTTTTCAAGCCATTGTTTGAAAAAATTAAGTCACAAAAATTACAGATAGATTTGGACGAATCCGAGCTAGAATAATCCTTAGACTTGACAGATACAGTTCATGAAAGGACTGCTAAAAGAAAATCCAGAAAGTACTCTATGTTAAGTCTCATACTCCCTGATAGAATCCAGAAGCTCCTCCAAAATAGACCAGCAATACTTGGGTAGCCCTCTCAAATATATGTGCCAGCGGAAGATATGAGATGTAACTATTAAATTTAAGATAAAAGTTTCAGAAAAATCTACAGTTTTCATTAGAAAGTTTCAACTGAATGTAAGAGATGTTTAGCTCCTGAACTTTCAATAAAAAAAGTGATTCATGCAGATATTTGGGCTATTATAATCACTAGTACTCACATATCTGAAGAGTATAGATTGATGCCAATACTCATACCAGCAACATTTGCAATCAGGTTTCCATGGGTCAAAACAGCACCCTATCAGTTAGATAAAAGAAATGCAAGTTGCTTCAATTCTGGAAAGCAATAACATTTAGAATTGAGTATATAATATTCTGCTGTACCTTTGGGGTCCCAGTTGTACCACTCGTATAGCATATCGTAGCAACAGTCTCAGGTTTTGGTGGGCAAAAGGGCTGAAGATTGCTGAGACCCTGAAAGAAAATCATTAACTAATACTATGAAACCTTAACAATCAAGTAGTGAAGTACAAATACATTAGTAGGCATTTTCAGTGCTGCTAGTGAAATTACACTTATCGATATATCTCTTGCAACTCCACCCATGTCATTAACTGAGATATGTGAAAGATCATATGCAGCACAAAGCTACCATACATACTATGTTCACATCTCTGCATCTTCTCACTCCTACTAGGCACAAAATCTAAAACTCTCATACCATAAAAATACGACTTCGAGTATATATAATCACCTGACTAAGTAGTGTTGAATATGATATGATCTCCACTCCAGATGACGGTGGAAGTGATGGAATTCTCCCATCTACTGCTCCAACTACCTACACCATACCCAAGCCAGATGAGGACAGATGAATTGCAGATCAGCAACATCATAGTTATGCACCACTTCAATCACCATAAAGGGACAGCGTTGCATACCACAATTAAATGCAGCGAAGGAATCTCCGATACGAAGCTAAGCAACTGCAATTTGAAGAGTAATCCCATAAATAAGAACCTCAACAGTGACTTCAAGGAAAGCAGTGTAGAGAAGAGAAAGGTCTATCACGTACATCTCTTTCTATTTCTCTGCATTTAAAGTTTGCCAAATTCCAGGATGTTGATGTTTTTTAAGTTTTTTAAAATATATAATCCACCTATGACGGTGGAAAGTTAGGCTCTTTTATTAAATCAATGGTCAGGAAGAACATAAACAAAATATGGCCAGTAGAAAGTAGATCCAAAACATCAGATTCTCAATCCAAATGCGACAATTATAGCAAGTAAACAGTGTTCCAATATTCTGTCTGCAAATGAACAGTTAACCTCAAAAATGGTCTAAAGCCTATATTGGTAACTGCTTGATTCTTCCACTTCCATGTCACCTCAACAGAACTTGCAAGTAAACTCACATGATTTAATGTTTCTGGCACACAAAATATAGCTTCAATTGCTGCATGGTTTGCAATATATTTTACAGCTTCTGGACCTACAAATTTTATGGCTTAGGACTTTTAGCAACATTGGTAAGATATTAAATGAATTTTTTTTTTGATAATGTCTGAAGACCAACCAAGAGTATCGTATAAAGGAACAGAAATAAATGAATACGCAGAGCAGGCATGGTCGACTATCAGCCATTCTGGTCGGTTGATAAAATATAAACCAACACAAGATCCCTGTCAAGAAGTGAAGGAATCAAAATGATCAGTATATAAACAGAAAATATTCACTTCCTTTAGTTTTTCCTAAAAATGAGAACAAGTAAATTTCGAAAGAGAACAGAAGGCCTTCCAAATTGGTTTAAGAAGTTGATAAAGTAAGTTGCCTTTGGAATCTGATGACAAACTAGTGCAGAACCTATTGCTGACCGTGCAGTATCTGCCTCCTTGTATGTCATCCATTTGTACCTGTAGTGTATGTTACATTGGATGAGTATGCCATGAAGATAAATCATAAGCTCAATTACAGGCTTCCAGTGGCTAACATACTCTCCTACTGTTCCATCTTCTTGAACTCGTGATCCTAAGTAATTGCAGTCTGGAAACGCCTCAACCGATCGCCTAACCAGACAAACAAATCAAAACAAAAAAGATGAAAAACAATTCAAATAGTGGTGAATTTTCATGAAAATAAAAGGAAAATGGGGAGTCAATCAGGCAAGTTTGGTTGCTCACACAAAATTGTCATGTAAGGTACCAATTTCAGGATGATCTGCAAATCTACTAATAAGCTTCACCGGAGAGCGAGCAGATCTGGATTTAAAATAATTCGAGCTCAGTAGTGTGTCGAATACATGAAGAGTTTGAACTAACTGTTCTGACCTGTACACATTCCATTTTCCTGTCTTCAGTTCCTCAGGGAGCGCATTACTAAATCCTTGCTCTGGTGACAGTACAATAATTAGCAAAGAAACCAATGCAGAGGAGATAGATAGATAGAGAAACAGAAAACAGGGTAGTCTGATCACCAAGTAATAAGCTGAACAAACATGCTAGCAATGAGTAAAATGGAGGTCAGATCAACATGTAGAGGAATAGTGTAATACGATATCAGTAAATCCAACAAATAGCTGGACATTCGACTTACATTATCAGGCTGCATGCAGATGTTCTCCAAATTTATACCTGGTATGGATCTAGTATGATATAAGGAAGCAAAGTAAGATGTAAACTACTTTTGAAGGACCATTTGCTATCTATTTAGTTTTGTTTGGCTTGGGGACGGGGAAGCTCTTTAGCTTTCCCTAGGGAGTTGGAGAAGCAAGACTGGGTACCAAGATATCTGGGATAACAGTTGGAATTATCCAGATATAGCAGTATCTCCTTTTTCAACGCTGCCTAGTTGACAAAAAGAGGAGAATTTAACCAAATACAAGCTAGGTAGATGTCAGGCATGGTTCTATAGGTCAGCTTGCCTCATGTCCTAAATGACAAACCAAACAACAATTATTAGGAGAAAGGATTTACTCTTCATAGTTGGTACTACAAAGAATACAGATAGTTTTTGGTGAATCTTTGGTCTCTATTCAGGTACCTAACATGCAAAGGATCATTTTCTTCAAGACTCATAGTGCTACTCATTATCTCCTCTATTAACAGCACTTCGATTCAGCCCTGATAATGATCAAGTACATTGGTTGGAAATGTGAATCTTCTGATCATCAATGTTCATCCCCCAAATCTACACAGCTGTAGAACAAGTCAAACCTGCATATGTTAAATTCGGACTTTATGTTGATCGACTATAGCCTAAAAGGATAGTGATGTGGCACATTGTAAATGGCCTGATTATGATTGTGGATGATTTGAGACTCAATACAATACACAATTGGCCTATTGATGTTAGGCCCTCTCTACAACTACAAACCAACCTTCCTTCCCCATTTTGTTGAGCTATTCGAAGAGACCTCGGTAATCGGTGGAAGTGAAAGTTGATCTCAGATTTAAACGCGGATACAACTCATGCTAAACATGGAGTTGAAGAGTATGTGTATGTTAATCTCAACTAAAGATTGCAATTTTTTTGTTATATCCAAAATCTTTTAATGATTAATTTGATCTTACAGAGATTTAGCTTGTTTTATTTTCCCATATATAGTCAGTTAGTTACACAAGAGAAAAAGTGCACCTGAAGAACTATCTTCTTCTTTTTCTTCTCTTTTCAGTTGAATGCTACTTAAGAAACTGAATTTTCAAAGAATGTATATACAGCTGCATTCTCATTTAAGAAAAGTGGGTGAGCAAGAATACCGAAGAAGAACTCGCCGGCGGCATTTCTACGGCAGAGAAGTGACGCCTGCTCTTGTTCAACGGCGGCGGCGGCGGTGGAAGTGAGGTGGTTGCGAATAGTTCGAAAACGACGTTCAGCTTCGGAATCCATCAGTTGAAACGACGTCACTGTGATTGTATGTACTGTTTTGCCACCTAAATTCAACTACAAATGCATGTTACTGTTACCTAAGGAATGACATCAATGTGCAACTTCAATACACTACACAAGTGTAAATATAATACTAGTTATTTTAATTGTAATTTAAAGTTTATTGTTGTAATCTTTTAAAATTTATTTGATCAAAGGTCATGTGTCAAAATAATATGACATTCCTATCTAAGGCAAATAAAATTGTTTCATGGTGTGTTTCGACCAATTAAATATTGTCATATCATCGATTGACCAAAAGAAATCTTGTTCGTATCACTACTCTTTCGCTATGTCATCACTTAAATCTGATTGACCGAAAAGAGGCATGTTCCCATCATAAATCTTTTGATAACTATAAATAGGGGTTCCATAATTCAAAAATCACACCAAAATTTTGTCAAGAAGCCAGAGAAAGCTTGTGGATCAAAAGTCACAGATTTCTCTACAAGAGCCGATGCAATTTTTATTGTTTACGATGTCTGACATGCCCAATGAGACCAAATTTGTCCTTCATCTCGTCTCTCGATACAAATCAAATCTTTGAATCTGAAGCCACAAAGCCGCATAGGTGGAAGAATAATCAGTATTTCAAGTCTCGTCTTTGAGTTTCATCAAGTCTACACTCCGACATACTTTGAAGTCGGGGACATTTGTAGACATTGAAAATTTGTGAAACTCTACAAGATGTGTCCAATCTGATTGCTTGTTTCTTCAAATTTTATTTATAGTTAATTTATTTTCCATATGCTTAATATTTGTTGCAAACAATTGTATTGTTAAAACTATGTTAGGTTGCTACGAAAAAGTTTCATTTTATGTGACGATATTTGGTGTGATTATGTTTTTTTATTATTATTGATGATCATGGTGTCCAATTTTCATACATCTTGACTAATTCCATGTGATACTTATCATCTCCAACTAACAACAGACATGTATCACCTAACTCTATCCACCAAGGCTAGGTCATAGAACAAATCACCTACTATTTTTTTCTCATTTTGTCTTTACTTATTATCTAGTAATTTTATTTTATCTTTTTACCTTTTTAAATTTTATTTTATAGTATCTCTATCTCATACCTAACTTTTCTTTTAGATTTATTCTACAAATTGCTTATGTATGACATCATGTAACAATCGAAAATGATATAATCTTCCAAACACTATATTCATTAAATACAACAAAAACAACATAAAATGGTTTGCCTACTGGGTCGAGCTCATCGCACTAGGCTTGCCTAGTGCGGGTTACCTCTCCTATGTGGTTTGCGAGCTACTGCATAGGGGTAGATGTTTTACCCTGTGCACACCTAAAGGGTAGCAGCTGCGGGTTTCCCTTGTCATAAAAAAAAAACATAAAATGATATATTATGAAGCAATATGTCCTACCATCCGAACAAAGTGTTAAGAAATACTCGCTCCGTTCCATTTTATATGTCATCCCTTTCTATAAATAGTTGGTCCATAATACTTGTCATTTCATAAAACCAATGCATAAATTAGCATATTGTTCCTTTTTTACCTTTGTGAGTTAACATACATTTGACCAACTTAGAAAAGTTAAGTAAATGATTCATGTTCATTGGTTAAATTAATTAATCAAAATAGATTAATTCATATTCATTGATTGAAAACTTGAGTTCCAAAAAAATAAAATAAGGTAGAAGGGTAAAGTTACATCATTTCTTCATGTAAGTGCAAAGTAAAAAGGTGACATATAAAATGGGACAGAGGGAATATTAATTATGAGGGGTTTTAATTATTTTATCCTTACTTGGTATTTGAAAAATCACAATTACATCATATCATAATTAAAGTGCTTGTAGTTTTCGAAACAATTATTACCAAGAATAAAATTGGGGGGGGGGAGGGAATTAATTTTTCTTATATATAGTTAAGTAAATAACACGAAAATAAGATGTATAACATGCTATATAACATAACAAATTCAAATATGGAGTAGCACTACTTAGTTGTGTAAAAAAAATAATTAACATTTTCAGTTTGTGTTAATTAAGTTAAGTCATGGGTATAATATATGTGCGTCTGTATTGAAATGTGTTAAGGGGTTCGTTTGATATATGAAATGAGATAACCAATAACAAAATAAGTAGGATGGGATAATTAATTCTTGTTCATGATTTCATGCAGTGTTTGCTCATGAAATTTCTGTGAGAAAAGTACACTTCATGGGTTCTTATAACTTTTGTTCAACAAAATTCAATGTAATAATTATCAGATTCTCTTCCAATATTGTCTTTCTCAATTTTCATTAGTGGAATTCGTCTAAACTTTCATTAGTACAAGATGTTTCTTTTTTCTAATTAGTATAATATTTATAGTTCAAAAGACGTGTTTCATTAAAATGAATTAGACTTTATACACTATTCTATTTGATAATGTTAAATAATGTAATTTTCTCGATAGATATCCATGTCGATTTTTTGTTAAAGACCAATTTCTTTGCATTATCTTTCTGGTAGTAAGATAGAGGAGATGTTTTTGGTATTTAGATTAATCTATTGATTCCATATTTAAAAATGAATTTCAGTCTCTTCTTTTGTTATAACATTTTGGATTAATATTACATTGTTATCTTCCGGTGAAGTTCAACACCCTCCCCCCCCGCACCTCAAACATCATGTTTTAACTTTTTATCCCCTGAATTTACTAGTGAGCTATATTATATATAAACATTATTGTTCAGATTATGTTACATAAATAAAAATATCTATAATACATTATTATCCAGATTCTGTAACATTAATAATAAATAAATCTTATATTATCTATTTTACATTATTATTCAGATTTTTTAACATAAATAAAAAATCTTTCTTTAATACGTATAACTAATCTAATAAATATTGACATTGGAATGTAAGTCATTTTTCGAATTTAAAAGAATCTACTATATTGTAATTAAGTGGACCACATAAATTTCCCTTGAGAGGCAGCTATATAAACCACTCTCCTCCTTCTGTTTTTACTCACTTATTCTTCTATATAAAAAAATATATATTAAAAAAAATTATTTCCTTTTCACAAGATGCAAAAGAAACTCGAGATGAGGTACATTATAGGGGTGTGAGGAAGACGTTATGGGAAAAGTACGCGGTTGAGATCAGAGATTCTAGCCGGAGGAGAAATCCCTGGCTTGGGACTTTCAATATGCCGGATAAAGCTGTTAAGGCTTACGATGTGGCGGCGAGGTTGTTTGACCGTCGCTAATTTCCAGAGGATAACCTCCAAAACACCACTTAAAAAGGATTGGATAATAATAACTATTCCAATCCTATCCTCCCAAACTTGAGATAATCTTTGGTGTTTTGGAGGGTTATCCTCAGGAAAATTAGTGACGCCTTCTAGCCTAGAAACAACCTTGTCGCTGCATCATAAGCCCTTGCAGCTTTCTCTGGTGTTTGAAAGTTCCAAGCTAACGGCTTATCCTCCGATTGGGATCTCTGATCTCTGCCGTGCACTTTTCCCATGACGTCTTCCTCACACCTCTATAACATAGTCTTTCTTCTGCATTATCTGAAAAACATAAGGAATTTTTTTTTTCTTTGTGTATATAAAGAAGAAGGGCCGACTCAACAAAATTGGGGGCCTAAAGCGAAATTTAAGGGAGGGGTCCTAATATTTTATTTTTTCATCATATATACTTTTATTTAAAATCTACTTTTCTAGTTTTTTTAGATGCAAAATCATTAGTTATTGTTTTATAATCGATTTGTTTTAATATTTCCTTTTCATTTGATAATATAGCTTAATCCATTCAATCTCTCTTGAGACATTGTTGATCTTAAATAAAATGTAATCGATTTTAGTTTCGAAAAACTTCTTTTGGCTGAAGCAACGGTTAGAGAAACTGTTAACATAATTCTATAAGCAATATGTGTATTTGGAAAAGAATTAAGTCTTTGATTTGATTGCGCATTTTCATTAGATCATTATCTTCTATATGTATTATTTCTCTTAGCACTTTCAATTCAAAAAATAAATTTAAACCATCAATAGCAAAATAACTATTATGTGTTAAAGTTCAAGGTTAAGACAATGTTTTTTAAATTCTCATCATCTAGTGATCTCAATTTACCACTAAATAAGAAACATAAAATATTTTCATATGCTTCAATTGGTTCAAATCTATTTTGAAGTGAAAAAAATAGTTTGATCTACTATATATATATCTTAAGTAATCAACTCTAGTTTCAAGGGATTTTGTGATTTCGTTATCAATATTTTCATCAAATTATTTTTTACGAAATTCAAGTTCTATATTCACTTCATATGCAATTTCCTAAGTAGAAATCACAACACTCATAGTACATATAATTTTTTTTAAAATGGGGCCCCCCAAAAATATGGGACCCCAAGCGATTGCTTTAGTGGCCTAGGGATTAAGACGGTCTTGTAAAGAAGAATCAATGGGCTTAAAAAAGGAATCTTTTGTGTATATTTTTTGTATCTTTATGTTATAACAGAATTTAGCGTATCACATGGTAAAAAAAATTGCTTTCATTTTTCTTTCTAAAATTTTACATGGGAAATAAGAGACTTGAAAATATAACAGATCAGTAAAAATACATAAAATTTTGTTAAGAGATTATGATAAATGAATTTGCTTATTGCTTCTAGCTGTTGATAAAATTCAATATTTAGAACAGTTAAAGGATTTTAGTAAATTTATTCTACAAATATAACCAAAATTAAATATGTTATTAATTCACATTAAATAATATAATCTATTCAAACATTATATTCACAAATAGCAGAGCATAATACAGTATAACACGATATGTTATGAAATATTGGATAACAACTATACAGACAGGGTGTTGTATATAGGAAGATCTTCTGCAAATTATTAAAAACAGTGAAGGATAGTAAAGGGAGAACAACAGAATGGATGGCATGCTGAAGGTGGGGTGTATACAAATTGGTACGAACGATAAAATCTATTGTTTTCAGCTCGAACAAAATATATATATAATTGAAAGCTTTTCAAAATGTATTTTTGGTTCTACAGAAGAATATGTTTTACACTTGTTGTCAATATTAACTACTTAAATATATAAGTTCATTGTGAGATGGATGGACAATGTTTCGACAGCATAAGACCACAATATACTATTTTTGCCTTTCACAAGATTTTATTTGGAGTGGAATTGGATTTTGAGAGTTCTGCATACATGTTTGCTATTTCTTTAGCAAAGTATATTCTTGCTTGTGGCCTTTTTATCTGAAACAAGGACAAGAAAAGGATTTGAGCAATGGAGAGTACTTTCTCTAGTTGTCTAATAATCGCGGAACAACACTTACCTTGTAAGTCGGAGTAAGCAGATCATTCTCCATTGTAAAAGGCTCAAGCACCAAAGTGATAGCTTTTGCAAATTCGAAACCTCTCAACTGCAAAGTGTTTGCCATGAGAAACATGTTGAAAACAGAAGGTCATTGCAGGGGAATTCAAATTACCTGTGCTTCCTTTCCAACAGTATCCATGTCTATCAATATTGCAGCTTTCGCTCTTGGATCAGTGCAGAGCTGTTTCACGTCTTTATTCTGCTCTCGCCAAGATAAATATAATCACGTACAATACTAACAAATACTTATAATTCTCTTCACATTTTGAAAGAAAAGCTATCTCTCTACTTCTTACTCTATAATGCTTCATACAAGTCTAATGAGAACTTCACAATTTTCATTAATGAAGTTTGGTACTCTATATAACCATAGGAACATTTCATAAGGAAAGTATCAGCCAGATAATACATTGAATTTTCAGATTCCAGATTATGTCCTGACTACCTATGCTACACAAGTGAAAGCATATTTGTTACATTTCAAATGTCATGTACGATTGCGGAAAGAAAAGAAACTAGAGCCAAAATAAAAGGGATGCAATTATGATCATAAGGAAAATGATCTTTTTGGTTCCCTTATATTTTTCAGCCACCTTATGTTATGATGAATATTGTTCTGATACTCATCATCTCTTTCCCTTTATGACAACTGTACAACATAACCAAATAGCGTAAAATCCTTGCATTTTTTCATGAGAACAGGTTGAAGACTTAAGAAGAATTCAGGGTGTCACCTTGATGCCTTCATTTATAGCCCATGTTTTCAACATGTCTGGGTCCACGCAGACTATGGCTACCAGAGAGGAATTCAGGCTGTCACCTGACAAAGAAGACAACAGTACAGTAGGTCTTTTAAAGGCGTCGTATATGAGGGAGGGGTGGGTGTGGGGAGAACGATTTTCTGCGACACCATATCTTACCATGTATAAAGCACTGTGCAACATACTTGCTATTTGCATAAACATTCTCAATTTTTTCTGGAGCTACATATTCTCCCTGTGCCAACTTGAAAATATTCTTCTTCCTGCAAACAAATAGCAAAAGATAAAACTTTCTACAAGTAGCCAATGATCTCCGTATACTGTGCAACTTCAGTAAAATGGATTATAGTTACAAGCAATCTTATTTAATGTTCCATATTCAAGGAACATAAACAAGATTGCAACAAAGAGGAAGAAAAACTACTACTACTTCATAATCCCTCTATGAAAGGCAAGTACTATTAGCTATCCTCTTACCTATCAATTATCTTTAAGCGGACCCCAGGCAGCCACGCTCCAATATCTCCGGTGTGAAACCATCCATCTTTGTCAATCACTTCTTGCCTGAACAATGTCATTGGATAATTTCAAAATTTAACTTGGACGGTTCCCTGCTTATATGCAAACTACAAAAGGGTGAGTAAGTTAAAGAAATGCCCTTACGTCTGTACTTCATCCTTGTAGTATCCCTGGAACACTATGGGGCCTCTTACACAAATCTCACCACGGGGATATGGCTGATCTTCAGATGTATAGTTCATTTCAGGGACATCAACAAGCTTTATTTCTAAAACATGAAAACATAATTAGTCCTTGTCCAGTCACAAGACAAATGGAAAAAAGTACTTGCTTGGAGTCGTACTAACCACATGCAGGACTAGGAGAGCCCACATGACCAGATAAGATATCACTCTGATCCATGTTACTTATAAGACAAGAAGTTTCGGTCATTCCATATCCTTCTATAACTTGACAACCAAAGCATCTGAACAATAAAACTACTTAACTCATTTCACACAAATCAAAGTATCTGATCTCAGTTATGTTCATAAATTGATCATAATTGGTGAAACTTAATGAAGTTTGTTCAACTCACATCCGCAAAAAGTCCATAACATCCGGAGATAATGGTGAAGCTCCTGAGACCATCAAGCGAACTCTTCCTCCTAGCCTTGCTTTTATTTTGTTGAATACCAATCTATCCCAGATTGGGGATGGATTCTTTCCTGGAAAAGTAAATATGAATGTACAATTTATCACAGCAAAAACAGATGTGTCTCCGTTCTCTTCATAGGTCAATCCTACAGAGCTGTTTGGAAGGTCAATACTATTAGAAATGCACCAAAGCCGCAATCCAACTAAAAAGCACCCTAACATGAAAGCACAAATTGTTATTTTGCGAGCTAGTTAAGGAAAATATAAGCCATGCGCCATTCCCAACTTCATAAACAAAGACCTGAATACCATCAAATGAGCAGTATTACAGGAACAGAAAACAGCTTTCCTGTCCATTGAAGTACTTTACTTTCTAAGTTTCCCTTTTCTTAAAATATTCACAAGTGAGTCTTCAGTTTACAGCAAAGTTTTCCAACGAGAGGCCACCATTTGATCCCCTTGAGTGGCTTCCCTGTCCATAAAAAGCCTCAGGAATTTGATTCTTTCTCACTTTTCTGTTATGGTCCTTTCCTTTTGTTCCGTTGTTTTTCATTTTTGTTTTATTTAGTATGGTGATGATGTGAAATGAGTTTAAATGAAAGTGGGGATTCATATTGCCGACCTCAACTTGTTTGGGACTGAGGTGTAGTTGTTGTTGTTTGTTCCCCTTTCCCATCTTACCGAGCAGAGAGAAATGAATTTACAGTTGAGGAGACGCCAAGCGTCCATATCAAAGAACTTGATACATTTGCTCACAAACTAGTTTGTATAGAATAACACATCAGCACCAAAACAAAACCTAACAAGCAGCATTTTAATTAAAAACGAATTATCTCACTGGTATAATTGAGGACTGAAGCATTCAGTACAAGCTGCCTAGATCATACTATTTCATTTCTAGAACGTTGTGGCTATGTCAAACTACAAGTGGTAAAAATACCTCTATTTCTCGATAGAGGTAAAAATACCTCACCATTAAAAATTGCTTGCTTCTTAGCATTATAAGCAGAATTAAATATCCTCTCTCTCAGTGAGCCAGATGTCTTCACAGCATTCATAATGCTGCAAAAAGAAGCATCTAAGTTAATTGAGGATCACATAAAATTAAAATTAGCACAAATAGCAAATCAGCATCAACACCAGTCAATTACCCGGCATATAATCTATTGTATAACCGAGGGACGCTGCAAAAGACAGTGGGCCTTAATACAGCTATATCATCCACTAGTTTCAGATTATCCTGAATGGAGAGTAAAGTTAAACACAGTATTTCCTTAGAGAAATGTGGAGAGATTGCTTAGAATATTGTAGACAATTAGTTCTGAAAACTTCCAATATTTTACCCAAATAATATCTCCTAATCGTCATTTGGCAACAAACTCCTGACCTTAGAAGGTGAACATTTTCCCTCCATCAACTAAATTTTGTGGCATTGCCCTTAAAAGTTGATTTACAAGTTAATCTCTTGCACAGTGATATCTTCCCATGGTTGTATTAGTTGTATTTCATGATTTCAAGCAAGCCATTTTTTGAACAAATTCATGTCGAAAATATTAAGCAACAAGAATAATATACAGTTTTGGATGCATCCGAGCTAGAATAATCCATAGACTTGACAAATACGGTTCATGAAATGACTGCTACAAGAAAATCCAGAAAGCATTCTAGTTTAAGTCGCATACTCCCTGATAGAATCCAGAAGCTCCTCCAAAATAGACCAGCAATACTTGGGTAGCCCTCTCATAAATATGTGCCAGCGGAAGATATGAGATGTAACTATTAATATTCAGATAAAAGTTTCAGAAAAATCTATAGAAAGTTTCAGCTGAATGTAAGAGATGTTTAACTCCTGAACTTTTTTTAATAAAAAGGTGATTCATGCTGATTTTTGGTTGGTATTATAATATTTAGTACTCACATATCTGAAGAGTACAGTGTGATGCCGATACTCATACCAGCAACATTTGCAATCAGGTTTGCATGGGTCAAAACAGCACCCTATCAGTTTTGGTAAAAGAAATGCAATTTGCTTCAGTTCTGAAAAGCAATAGCATTTAGAATAGAGTAGATAATAATCTTCTGTACCTTTGGGGTCCCAGTAGTACCACTCGTATAGCATATCGTAGCAACAGCCTCAGGTTTTGGTGGGCAAAAGGGCTGAAGATTGCTGAGACCCTGAAAGAAAAATATTCACTAATACCATGAAACCTCAACAATCAAGTAGTGAAGTACAAATACAGTAGTGCTGCTAGTGAAATTACACTTATGGATAATTATCTTGCAACTCCACCCATGTCATTAAATGAGATATGTGAAAGATCATATGCAGCACATAGCTACCATGCATACTAAGTTCACATCTGTGCATCTTCTCATTCCTACTCGGCACAAAATCTAAAACTGCTCATACCATGAAAATACAACTTTGAGTATATGTACCTGACTAAGTAGTTTTGAATATGATATGATCTCCACTCCAGATGACGGTGGAACTGATGGAATTCTCCCATCTACTGCTCCAACTACCTACACCATACCCAAGCCAGATGAGGTCAAATGAACTGCAGATCGGCAACATCATAGTTATGCACCATAAAGGGACGGTGTTGCATACCACAATTAAATGCAGTGAAGGAATCTCCGATAAGAAGCTAAGCAACTGCAATTTGAAGAGTAATGCCATAAATAAAAACCTCAACAGTGACTTCAAGGAACGCAATGTAGAGAAGAGAAAGGTGATCTATCGAGTACATCTCTTTCTATTTCCCCGCGTAATGCTAGCCAAATTCCAGAATGTTGATGATTTTAAAAGTTCTTTAAAAATATATACCTATGAAGTTGGGAAGTTAGGCTCTTTTAAATAGTCAGTATTAGGCTCTTTTAAATGGTCAGGAAGAACATATACAAAATATGGCCAGTAGAAAGTAGATTCGAAACATCAGGTTCTCAATCCAAATGCCACAATTGTAGCAGTAAAAAATTGTGTTCCAATAATCTGTCTGCAAAAGAACAATAAACCTCAAAAATTCTCTAAAGCCTATAATTGAAACTGCTTTTCTTCTTCCACTCCCATGTCATCTCAACAGAACTTGAAAGTAAACTCACATGATTTATTGTTTCTGGCACACAAAATATAGCTTCAATTGCTGCATGGCTTGCAATATATTTTACAGCTTCTGGACCTACAAATTTTATGGCTTGGGAGTTTTAGCAATGTTGGTTAGATCTTAAATGACTTTTATCCCGATAATGTCTGAAAACCAACCAAGAGAATCATATAAAGGAACAGAAATATATGAATATGCAGAGCAGGCATGGTCGACTATCAGCCATTCTGGTCGGTTGATGAAATACAAACCAACACAAGATCCCTGTCAAGAAGCGAAAGAAACAAAATAATCAGTATATAAACAGAAAATATCTACTTGAATTTTTCCTAAAACTGAACAAGGAAATTAAGAAAGAGAACTGAAAGCCTTCCAAAAGGATTTAAAAAGCTGATAAAGTAAGTTACCTTTGTTATCTTATGACAAACTAGTGCCGAACCAATTGCTGACCGTGCAGTACCTGCCTCCCCGTATGTCATCCATTTGTACCTGTAGAGTATGTTACATTGGATGAGTATGTCTTCAAGATAAATCATAAGCGCAATTACAGGCTTAAGGTGGTTAACATACTCTCCTACTGTTCCATCTTCTCGAACTCGTGATCCTAAGTATTTGCAGTCTGGAGACGCCTTAACCGAGCGCCTAACCAGACAAACAAATCAAAAAAAAAAGATTAAAAGAACAATTCAAATTGTGGTGATTTTTCTTTGAAAGTTATTAGAAAATGGGGAGTCGATCAGGCAAGTTTGGTTGCTCACACAAAATTGTCATGTAAGGTACCAATATCAGGATGATCTGCAAATCTACTAACAAGCTTCAACGGAGAGCGAGAAGATCTGCATTTAAAAGAATTAAAGCTCAGTTGTGCCTTAGAATACATAGAAGAGTTTGAACTAACTGTTTTAACCTGTACACATTCCATTTTCCTGTCTTCAGTTCCTCAGGGAGCGCATTACTAAATCCTTGCTCTAGTGAGAGTTCAATAATTAGCAAACAAACCGAAAACAAGTTAGTTTGATCACCAAGTAATAAGCTGAAACTAACATGTTGCCAATAAGTAAAATGGAGATCAGACCAAGATATTGTCAATGTCGATGAATCAAAGATGTCTGTTTATGTTTGATCTCAGTTTTAAACGCGGATACAACACATGCTAAACATGGAGTGTAAGAGTATGTGTATGTCAATCTCAACTAAAGATTGCATTGTTTTTGTTGTATCCAAATCTTTTTGATGATTAATTTGATATTACAGCATATATGGAGATTTAGCTTGTTTTATTTTTGCCACATATATAGTCAGTTTAGTCACACAAGAGAAAATAGGTGCACCTGAAGAACTATGAGACTTGGTTCTTTTTCTTCTCTTTTCAGTTGAATGCTACTAAAAAAAATTGAATTTTCCAAGAATGTCTATAAAAAACCGATAATCACCCTTATTCTTTTAAGATCTGATATATCCATATACCTCGTTACAAATGCGACTCACGTATACCTTATGGTTACATAAATAGATCAGATATCCATTTCTGTTTAACAGAAGTAGAAAAAATATTTTGAAATTGATTTTTTCTTTAGAAAAATTCATATCCATGTAGAAATATATTTGATCTTTCTAGAAAAATTCAGGGATATGTTTGCTTATTTGTTCAGGTGAATTTTTTTTTTACTTTTTTATTCAACGGTTAATTTGAGTTTTACATATCTCGCTTATAAATCTATTTTCATTCTTTAGTGTGTGAAAATATTAAGAAATAAAAAAAAGAAATATGAATGGAAAAAAGTAAGAAAACTTCAACTCTAGTGTTTGTGTGGTTATATCGTTATTTATTTTTTCATATCTTCATAACAAAAAATGTAGTATTTATGATCAAATTACAAAAATGAGTGAGAAAAATTGATCATCCAAATTAGCCGTTGAATCAAGAAGTCAGAAAAAGTCACCCATGAAAGGAATCAAATATACCCCTCAACTTTGCTAGAAGAATCAAAATATAAATTTTAAAATTATTTTTTGCTTTTGTTAGACAAAAGGTATATATGCATCATTTGTGTAACGATAGAAGAAATATATGTTAGCTACTTTTACAACGAGGATATATCATAACCTTTCCCTAAACACTGGGAAAAAAAATCCTATTTTTACATAGAGCAACAATAACAAAACAGAGTATAAAACAAATGAATATATAGCTGCATTCTCATTTTTAAAAAGTGGGTGGGAAAGAATACCGGAGAAGAATTTGCCGGCGGCATTTCTACGGCGGAGAAGTGACGGTTGATCCTGATCACCGGCGGCGGTGGAAGTGAGTTGGTTGTGAATAGTTCGAAAACGACGTTCAGCTTGGGAATCCATCAGTTGAAGCTTCTTGTGATTGTATTGTTTTCCCACCAAAAATTTGCTGGTGGTTTTTTGGTTAAGAATGCAACTACAAATGCATGTTATGTTAGTGTTACATAAGTTGACAATTGTAGGTTTGCGTTGCTAGTTTAAATATAATGGTATTTTAATTTTATTGTATCATATAGTTAAATTTTTATTTTGTGTAACGATTAATTTGATGTGATTGTGTTGTTATCTTATATATTTTTTCGCTCATTTTAGTCTTAAAGGGGTTATTTGATATGCGGAATAAAATAAGTAAACATAAAAATAAGTTGGATGGAATAACTTCCAAACTCTTCATGATTTCATGCTTGTTTGCGTTGATATTGTGCTCATGAAATTTCTGTGGGAAAACTATACTTCATGGGTCTTTTTAACTCGTGTTCAATTTCAATGTTTTTTGTTGTATAGGGTGTGTTTGGTTTGAAACATAAAATGTCTTCCTAAAAATTTTCTACTGTTTCGTAAGTAGGGGCGGGGTTAGTAACGGTTCAAGGGGTCCATTCGAATCCCCTTCAACAGAAAATTATACTATTTATCCATGGTTAAAAATATTTTCTATGTGTATATAAATTATAATAGATGTTGAACCTCTTTAATTTTAAACTTCTTATATCTTGAACTTTTTTAGTGAAAGTACTGCCTTCGCTACTATTGATAAATAAGTAAAATTTATTATCCCAAAAATATTTATGCGTAATCTAGTAAAATACTATTGAAATAGGATAGGGTTGTCATAGTTGTAATATTTTCTTAGTAGAAAAGATGATATTATAATATTTGAAACTATATACATCATGGCAACAAAGTGTGATATATTTCTAATTACGTTCGTTTCTTTCTTTTTTTTCGTAATCGATGTTCGATATTTATTTTGAAATTCAAGTTATTTCAATTCATTGAAAAATTTCATTTTAGGATGAAGCCTTCACTAAGACAATTTCATACCGGAACTCTAAACCAAAACTAATTCTAATTAATCTCCACCATAACCTTTGACGATAACATGTCTTTATCTACTTAACAAGGGTTGTGGTAGAGTGGTAAGTACTCCTTCATCTTTAACCAAGAGGTTTCGCGTTCGAGTCCTCTTGGGTACGGAGTTGCCTTTGTTAGCGAATGATTTACCCCCGTGGGACTTTTCGACATAAATCTGAATTTAGTCGCACTCTAATTGAGTATCGGACACCGCGTGAAGAAAAAAAAAAACATGTCTCTATCTACTATAATCAATAATCTGAGAAAAAAGGAAAAGTAGATAGATATTTTCATAGGTTTGGCATAAAACCAAATAAATAAAGTGAAAGTAATAGTGAACATTTAATAATATAGCCACGTAAAAGTGTATATATTCAATTTGGTTTACCAACAATCAATGACAATAAGGTTTGCTGAAAGCTACGCCAATTTGGTTGGAAAATAAATGTGAAGATTGGATAGCGTGGAGGTAGGAGGTTCATAAATCATAGTTAATTTCAATATAACTTATCTAAACATAATTATACGCCCCCTAATAGTTTGATTTTCCTTGCGCAAGAAAATATAAAACTAAATATTAATAACAACATCAAGATTCGAATTAAAAATGTTTAATTTTATGAAATTTCTAAAGATGATCAAAAAAGGGGAACATTAAAATACACATATAAGATGAAACCTATCTCAAATCTTTATAAAACTATGTAGAGCATCAAATGAGACTAAAGTTAGAAAAAATATAAAAATTGAAAGTAGAAACGAATTGACTGATTATTGTTGTCAAGCTCACCAAAGGGCAAAGAGGTGTCACCTTCTTTAGAACGGTGCAAAAATCGAATCGACCAATAAATTGAACCGAAAAAAATGTTATTGGGTTAACAAGGTTTTTAATTGTTTTATAAAAAAAATTATTGGGTTATCGATTTTAGTATTGGGTTATTGGTAAATCGATAACCCATCAAGACGATAACAATTTATTACTATACCCTACATAAATATTAAATATTAATAATTTAACATAACTAATATTAAATCAGTACTCTACACTACGGTCTACACACTTCACACGTCACAATACTTTAACTTTACATTAGAAATTCCATATTATGTTTTGGTTGTAACTTGTAATTGTAACATTCGTACATCTACTCTTATTGATGCAATTTCTCATTATATTTTTTGTTTCACTATATCAAAGCATTTACAGCTGATTTGTTTGTCTCACTGTATAGCGTCAAATTGTTTGAGAAGTGAGAAATCATATATTTATTTATGAGCATTTTCTTACTCGGTAAACCGAACTGTTAATGACCAAAAATCGATAAAGAAGATTTTATTAGTTTGTTATTAGTTAAGCGTATTTAAAAATAAAAAAATGATAAACCAAACTGATAATACATAAAACCGAATGCACACCCCTTCCCGTCTTTGTTGATACATAAATTCAATATTTAAAATTATTAAAAGATATTTTAATAAATTTATTTGATATTGTACAATAGATACAGACAAAACCAAAAATAAATATGTTATTAATTCACATTTACAATCTACTCAAATGTCATATCCACAAATAACGGAATATAGTACAGTACAACTAAGGGTGTTGATAGTTTGATTTGGATTCGTTATCGATTAAAATCAAAACCAAACCAAGTTAGTCGGTTATTAAATTTCTAAAAAACCAAACCAAATGAAAAAAATAACCATCGGTTTAGTTTGATTTTTTTAATTATTTCGGTTTGAAAGTAATAAATTTGTTGAGGGCATATGCATCTCGATAGACATAGACACCTAATACATGAAAAATTCATCGAAAAGCTACTGTGAATTCAATTAAACAATACTAGAGTTATTACCACACGAACAAAGAGTTTCAACTTAGAGAAAGTGTGATTATATAATGTGAGGCATGGTAGGTAAAAACTAAAGTAATGGATTTTGATGGACTTGCTCTTAGAATTTTAATAGTTGGGCTAAAATTTAATTGTTGGCCTTAAAAAATGACCTAAAGTTGAAGACTTAAGTCCATTAAAATTTAACAAAATATTTATATTTTACTTATGAATAATATATAAATAATTATAAAATATAAACTTATTCCTGTCTAATAAAACACTATTGGATCAAAGTGAGAATAGAATTGGCTGGGCCGTAGAGCCGTGGAAACGCTTGTTTTTCCCACCTTAGCTCCATGAAAGAATGTTTTACTGCTGAAACACAGAAGAATTGAAATCTTAAATCAAAACAGTATGAACAGCAAATTCGGATACTCACTAACAAGAAGTACTGAATTCTCTTTCATACAGGCCCTGAAAGGAGAAGGAAGGCTGGAATACCAACGGGCTTCAAGTTGACCAAAAACTCAAACTAACAGTAATTACATGAGATTGTGATCTTCATTCTAAAACAAGAATACCATTAAAGGCTGAGGTTCCAATAATTAATGAACACTTTAACAGTGAAAAAAGAAACAATTTACAGAGCATGAATTTCTTTAACTATTTGATCAATTAGATGAACAGGCAGAGACAGAGGCATTCCTCCACAGATAATTTCAAACTAAAAATTTCCAAAATGAACCTATATACTGAATTGATCCCCAAATTAATACTATGCATGATGGTAGAATCTACAAATACATCTACCAAGCCAAGACTGAAAAAATGTTGATATCGTCTTTTTTGAGATGCTCATGTTACTGCTCTCTCATAATCTCCTAAAAGAGCTCCATCAACTGTTGTGCAACATCTGCAATAAAAAACATATATAGGGTGAATCGGACAAGCTAGTGAAGCATTCTGAAGGGAGATTCAGCACATACAATGCAAATTCCTTATATATTAACAGAAGAAATCTTGGGGCCGACATTGTTGCCAATCAAAAGATTCATGATGACATTCAGAATCAGTTTCTGTTTTATCTCAAGTCAAGTCTAGCTCTCCATTTGAAGAGCCACAAAAACTAGATGAAAACTAGAACTGGTCCAGTTCCATCCTGTGTTGGGCATGATTGCCAGTTTCAATAGAAGGTAAAATCTGGGATTTCGTACCTAACTATATAGCGAAAGTGGACAAAACATGGTGCTCCTTCATAGTGGGGTTAAAACCTCAGAAGGGGAACACAAATATATGTAGAAAACAGTGGTAGAATGTGCAATTTAACATGCCAAAAAAATTGACTTTAAGCATTGAGTCAAAAATGTTAACAATTTCAAGACACTTATCTTTATATTAAGCATTAGTTCATAACCTAAATGGATCAGAGTCTGGTGTACTCCCAAACCAATCATCATCATGATCTTAATCTTAGCTTGAATCTATCTCCCAATGAATATTAAACATCGCCTAATTGAAGTCAAAACCGGAGAGACTACAATCCAAAAGGATTTGTCCTACTATGATTCAGAAAAGGAAACTGGAGGTCTCAAGTGGTTTGGGCTTGGGACTTCCATGTTGGAAGTCTCAAGTTAGAAACCCCTTGCCAGCGAAAGCAAGGGGCTTGCCATCTGAGTCGAGCTCGTTGCACCGGGCTTGCCTAGTGCAGGTTACCTCTCCTATGTGGTTTGTGAGCTATTGCATAGGAGCGGGGGTTTTACTCTGTGCGCACCCAAAGGGTAGCGGCCGCGGGTTTCCCTTGTCATAAAAAAATAAATAAAAATAAAAATAAATACATGCAGCCAATACCTAGCAATTACTTTATGTTCTGTGATGTATAAATGTATACCTCTAAGTACATTTGGCGGTGTTTGAAACTCTTTCCAGACAGAATGATGTGAAGCAAAATCCATGTTCAGAAATTTTGATGCAAGATATGCAGCCCCAGCAGCAATCTGGTAAGGCTTGAACTGCAGCCAGAGTGAACTTCGGAGCCTGCAAAAGGAAATCGACTAAGAATAGGAGATACTAATGCTACACAAAATTTACTTCCCTGAAGACTAAATGGATAGGCAACATCTGCAGCAACACCATATCACTTGTTAGCCATATTTCAAGAACAGCATCGGATCCAAAACTTTTCAAAAAGGTACATTGGCCAATAAACAGTAACAAGAATACAAGTCTAATACATTTACGGATCCATTAACAATTGTTTTGAGTCATGTGGAAAAGCCAAAAGAGCAAGCCGAGGCAACTTTCTCTTACCAACTACGAAAGCAGCAACCGAGTTCTTCTGCACAGTGTTGAGAGAGAATGAAATATATAACAAACATGTTGTACCCATCTAGAGAGCACCAACTCCTACTCCCAGCTCCGCTGCAGCAGCATAACCCCAAAATATATGCACCTCATTTACCAAAATAGATAGACAGAAGAAGCAACAACTGTTGCAATCCTTTTTCACTATGATCCACAGATAAACGACAAAGGAACTTGTGGACTTGCCAGCTTTGGCCCTCACTTCTAGTTTCACTCGTACTGTAGTACATATAAATAATTTCCTACCATATCTACCATGAATGAACTAACAAAATTGCCCAGAAAAGAGACTCCACCATTCCTTGACCAAAAGTTGGTCCTAAAAACCTAAACAGAACACCGACAATTAAGGCTAACCACAGCTCGATGTTAGGAAGACACTAACATGTAGAAAACTAGTGCCCAGTACAACTGCAATATTTACCAATAAGACATTTTTCCCAAGTAAACTTCTCTGGCTACGTGGCATTCTACAATCTTTGGAAAATATGCTACCCAATCCACCAACCAAGCCAAAAGGAGAAGACAGTGCAAGGAGTGAAGGCTTCTCATCGGGAGTAACACTATAACATATGTCTGTGTGCACCTTATCCATATAGTTTTTTAATGAAGTATGTGCGCGCGCATGTTTATATATATATAGGGAGGGGGGCATATATAGATTTGTATATGGTCTCTGAAACTACTAGTTTCAGAAGAGCTTTATAAGAATAAATATATTGAATTTCTTTGACTTAATTGAGTGAACAAACTTTCACCCACAAAGATTGATAAGCATAAAAAATGTTTTCAAGCCACTATGGTGCTCACACTTCAAAAAATAATAGATAGGTACATATATAGATAGTAAAGAGGTGCAAAATATTTAATGAGTAAATTTTACACATTAGAGCTCCACCTCACCATAGCAATTTTCTCTATGCATTACAAGGCCTTGCCATAAGAACCTTAAGAGAATGCCTCTGCTCTGAACAACAAACTTGAAACCAAGAAAAAAAAGTAATATAATATATATATAAATATCAATCTATTAAGTAATATAATGACTTCTTTGTTGTGTGTGTGGGTATATATAATAAAATAAGACTTGGGACATTGATTTTAAGTTACCAAGTAGTTGAGTAAAAAGTGCAGTGACACTTCCTTTCATTACCCCAAAAACTACTTTGACCTCAGCAACTCTGTCATCCCATCTATGCCAGTGCAAGTGTACTTTTTTTTTTTTGAGAATTAAAATGCTGTAGAAGGGATTCGAGCGAGTGCAAGTATACTTGATTATAGTAGGACTTCCAATTTAGAGTTCCATCAAGCAACCAGAAGAGATAAAACACTAGCATTTAACACCACTAATCGACTCCCTGGTACGAATCATTGCCACTTAAGTGCAGTATCCTAGCACAGAGACAAACTACCAAGATCGGGTGCTAGCCATACAGCAGCAAGGCAATGAAAGAGGAGGGAGATTAGGTCCTCCAATATGTGCTCCGTCGAAACGAACCAAGCTTGTCCATTGGAGTTGGTCACGTGTCCTGTTAAATTAGGTCTGCTCTGATACCATGTTAAATTAGGTCTTAGGCCTAACTCACACCCCAAAAGCTAGCTCAAAGGGAGGAGGATTGCCCAAGCCTTATAAGGAGTCCACCCATCTCATTAACCACCGATGTGGGACTTTTGTCATTCTTTAACATGTCCAAATGGAAAATAATGAATAGGCTAATGTCTTTTCAGAGATCAAGAAGAACAGAACCAGGGGAAGGACAGAAATCAAGCCTCATTATTCAATTGACGCTTATTGTAAGGGAATAGAGCAGCGCCTACTCAGATGCAGGTGTAAATGTTAATACATCTGTCAGTTGGACGATGAATTATCCTACCAGACAAACTCGATAAGCTGGATTCAGCATGTGACTAGTAGCTGAAGGAGAGAAGATCAAGATGATCAAGAAGAGAAGTAGGAAAAAGTTCTGGTAATTTCTTCTTCTTCTTTTTCAAAAAGGAGAGATTGGGAGCACCGAATGGAGTCTGGGAACCAAAACAGCAAGCCCCAGACCATGGCACACTTCATTAATAGAGGTAGGGAAAGAAGAAATGGTACCAGAACTACTAATTACAGAAGCACGATAATCTTTCCAAATTATCAACCCAGAAAACAATAGTCTACTCAGACCTGCTCAGCAACAAAGGTTACTATACCTTCAGGATGTTACTCTTTATTATACCATGCTTAAGGAATAGTTTCTTTGCTCCAACAAGAAGAGTACTTCTAAAGCCTGTATTGACCAGTTCCAAAACCTGGACTACCCATACCCCACCATTGAGGTGTCGAGAAAACACCACCAACCCTTAAAGAGTTCCCGGTCCAAATCACTAGCATCCTACGCGGACAACCTGTGGAATAGGCTACATGAAGAGAAAAAGTGCATGAGGACTCCACATCATTTGAACATGAAAAACATAAAGTATCATATAGCAAACTTCTGGAGCATCTTTGACATTCTTCTAGGTCAATGGCCATATTACTAAGATGTCAGCATGGAAAAGCATCCACAAGAAATGGCTAGTTTTAACTTCAGACTGTAAAACAAAACATTTGATGTACAGCATATCAACCGCCAGCAAATATCATACAGGAGAGCAAGCTAATCCTTCTATAGACCCTGCAATTATATGGCAATCCAAAAGATCAATATCACAGGCCAGAGTAGCTAGAGCAGTCAAGGGAGAGAAAAAACCATATTTACACGAGTTACAAGCAGTTGTAGACCTAAAATGAGTAGTAATTTGGATGAGAACTTGTCATCCAGATACCACGAAATATTGAATCCCTTTAGATCATTTTGGTTGCGAATCTACGACCTCTGGAAAAGAAGCTATAATACCAAAATAAAATGCAAGGCTCCAACAGAAATCAACTTTGATTCCCGAGGCACATTATCAGACATATAGAGGTTAACTAACTTACCCTTCACTGACAAGATGTAGTGCCAGATTCACCAACACTGTTTCAGAGAGCCCTAATTTTTCAAGGGTGGATGTAAGAGATTCATATGGATGTTGCACAGTCAGTTCAAAATTTAGAGTGGTCAATAACATCTGTTCAGCCTCAGTAATGCGTTCACGGTACTGCTCAAACCAGTCCTGCAGAAAAACACCATTTAAATGGATTAGAAGTATGCTCAGAGCTTCACAATCTTGCCAAATAAAGAATATTTGGATGATCAATAATGCACAAAGACAAAGGATAAATCCTAACCACGGGTAGAAAATATGATAGAACTGCAAGATCCTGCTTGTGGAAAATTTCACATGAGACCTTCAGAATATTGTTGAGAGGCCTTGCAGTCTCTTCTGACTTCGCCGCAAGAAAGAGAGCAGCAGTAGCAATCAACTGCATACATAAAAAAATACTAACAATTAGCCAAGCATTGAACATAATGAAGCAGAAAGTTAGAGGACCAAAAATATAGCAGATTTTAGCGCATAAAACAATCCACTTACAAATCTGTCATGACATGCATGTGATCGCCTCACAAAGAAGCGGTGACACAGAACCATGGCAGTTCCTATAGTGGTTTGTGGCCTGCAAGCAGGTACAAACAAACATTAGTTCCATCGGATAATAAATTCATAGGAACAAGTAACTTATGCTAGCAATCCTCCAGAGAAAACTAGGAAAAGACAAGTCCCAAAAGCTTAAGAGCCTGTTTGAAGTAAAGTTTTAGAACTTGTGTAAGATACAATGGATTTAAGCCCCAAACGGAAACTTACAGGTCCAAGCGAATTCCAAGGTTCTGAAGGAAAGCACAATATGAGTATCGCAAATGTGCTTCATGCATTGCATCAATACCATCTTTCCTGGATGGAGAGCATTTCTCAATTTCCTCTTTGGACATAAAGATATTATCAGTTTCGGTATCTTCAAGCCATGAGCGGTCGCGCTTAGAACAAGTGGGTGCGCTTGCATCAGAACGAGGTCTAGAAGTAGTGGTAGTAGTGGCAGAATTATTGTTACGGGTTGGATAGGCGTCATCATACGCTCTGGAATTCCTTAAAGGAACATTATAGCATGTGCGTTGTTGCTTTGAAGGAACATCTTTACATGCATTGGGTGCTTGAGAGTACCTGCCAGTGCTTTCCCAACCAGAAGTTGAGCACTTCCTCCTCTTCGAAGAAGGTTCAGCCTCAGGCTTTATGAGATTATCATAACTGTAGCTATACTCGCTAAAATTTCTACCCACGTCATGGGAACTATTAGAGTTGAAAAGATGGGTATCAACAGTGTTATAATTGTTGTAAGCAGAGGAATGGACCATTCCTCTACTCTGGTTTCTGCCATAAAAAGACCTGGAGTCTCCACGAAAAGGGCCACCTTGTGAATAGTAAGTCTGGGCGAGAGCCATGATTCCTGTTCAGTTCAAAAATAAATATCAGTACAAACTAAATTGCATCAATTTCTCCAAACAAAGAAACAGACTTCAATCTGGTATTCTCAGTGCCCTAACATGAAGTCCTACTCTCTTAAAGCATAAAAGATACAAGAAAGACTGAAACTTCCATACTAAAATTACAGTTTTTTTCAAACAAAACCAAAATATAGTAGAGCAAAACAAATTAAGTCCTTACTGCAAAGCCAATTCCATCTACAATCCATTAACTGACACAAAGCCAAGTTCATCAGCCCGCAGACATGATCGCTGAATCTTCGTATCCTAACTAAAACTAGACTCACATAGAACTACAATACGAGGTAAACTCAAATTAATTTTCATAAATACCATGAAACTGACACCAATGGTTTTTTATCTATAATCTCATGAGACAACAATCAATCATCTTAATTTATTTGCATGAAAAAAAACACCTCATTCCACATCAAATTTAGTTTATAATTCACAAGAAAAAAAAAAAACCCCACCAATCTATCCAAACAAGTACCCCTGAATACTCCGAAAAAAATCCCAAAAAACTTCAAGTTCCAATTTTCCCAAAATAACTCACCAAGCCGCAAAAATTACTCAAATTCATAAACTTAAGGATATTATCATCATCCAAAAGAAAAGTCGGATTAGCTCATTTACATATATTAGAAATACCAAAACTATCAAAGGAAGTACCAATCTTGCAAGAAAAAAAAAAGCCTCGTCAAAGCTACGTATCACATAGATCCTCAAGAATCACAAAATTTAAAGGTATGATTATCAATCAAACGATAAACTAAAGTAGATAAAGATCTAAGTGGAAAAAAGGGTAATACCTGAATATCGCAAGAAAAAAGAGATCGAAAAACTCCGTTTTGGATCGGAAGAATCGGCGAATTTCACAAAGTAATTATGAGATGATGGAAAAAAGTTACCGGTGATTGCTTGAGATTAGGGTTTGGAGAATTGGTGAAGATGGAAAACAAAGAGAATGAGAGAGAAGAGAGAATAATTGGGTAATTTATTTGGAATTTGGGAAGGAAAGCGGTTATTGTGCTATCTCGAAGACTCGAACTACTCGGTTTTTCTTTAATCATTTTTTCGATCCATACGTCTATCCGATTAATTCAAATTCGTATTACATAAATCATACGGGTTATTAGCAAGAATTATTTTCTATCAAAGATATTTTAATATTCAACACTAAAATTTAAAATCTTAAATTAAGGATGAAACAATCATATTCCCGCAGTTCCGCATGATATCTTTTGATAGTCAATGTATATATCTTGATGACCTTTGAAATATTTCCTTGTTAACTTTGTTTATTTATCTCTCACTCGAGATTCGACATAAATTTGTGTATTGTAATACCTATTTTCTGAAAATAATGCTTTTAATAAGATTTTTATTCATTTTCATAAATTTAATAATAAAAATATATCTAATTAAAAGTGAAGAATCTGAATCATCTCACCACAATTCATCTTGGTAACTGTTAATTATATTAGGTGAGTTTAGCTATTATTAGCCTACAAAATTGAAATGAACGAACTACAAGTATCTTTTTATTTAAATTTTTTTTTTTTTTAATTCTATACAAATTTGTCATTCTATATTTCTATTTAGGAAAAAAATTTATAATATAGTTAGGTAAAATCTTCTCTAGCACCCCTACTTTGATAGTTTAATTATGCTTTAATCTTTAAGTAAAGGTATACCTAACCTAATGAGAAGACTTGTCTTTTCTTTATTCTTCATTTGAATGATAAAATTATGAATAAATTAAAAGAAACAAATACAAATTATAAGATTTAAACACTATCTTATTCGGATACAAATAATTATGATAATATCAACAAAATTATTCCTATTTGTTATTAGCAAACATATGAATCTTTAATTCATATTATAGATTTCTGTTAAAAAATTTAATTATTATTTTTTTGATAAATTCTCTCTAGCACTCATAGTTTGACTCTTTCCTAATATTTAAAAGAATACCTAATCTAATTGGCCTTCAGTCAACATTTTTTTTTCTTTACTGAAAATGATAAGACTATGAACAAATAAAAAATTTAATTATTATTTTTTTTTCTAATCCTCCGATCCCACTCTGATTCTCTCCTAATCTTTAAAGATATACCTAATCTAATTGGTCTTCACTCAACCTTTTTTTTACATTGAAAATGACAAGTGATTAAATACAGGTCTTTTAATATGATTTTCTACCTTGTTTGTGTATAATAATATCAATAAGATTACAATTAACTAGTAAAGATATGAATCTTTTACATTATAGATATATGTTCTATAATCTAATTTCCATTTACATTTTTTTGGGATAATTAAAGTCCAATATATCTGAGTGATCTTGTTTACAAAATAGCCAACAAATGTATAAATTTTGTATATTTGAGCTATTATGGTAATTAAGTTTGGTCGAAGGGACAAAAAAAAGAAAGCAGCCCAATAAGATACACTCATATAAGTTTGGCCCATTAGTTTGGATAATTATTGATTGGGCCTAGTTGAGTACTTGTATAACAAGGGTGAGCAAACAAACATGGGCTGAAAGGCAAAAGCTAAGGGGAAGTTGCCAATATATACTATTCGTCCATCTAGTTTATCAAATATCGCTGAAGTATCCACAACAATTCTCAAGTCGAAATGGAGCTCAAGTTGTGTTTGATTATAGAATGTACATGAAAGGAGTAGAGTAGAGTATACACTACCTAAGATTGATGCGTATAATTGAATGATATGACATTGTTTATATGGTTAACTTAGTAGGAACATTATCAAAGTGTCTGATTGAAACACTTTATTGGGAGTTGAGATGTTTAATTAAAAATGAGTTAGTTTGAATGTCAAAATGAAATATCTTTGATAAGTTTAAGAGGCTGATTGTGTATTAAGATTAACTGTACATAGAGGGGGGGGGGGGGGAGGGAGGGGAGGGGGATGGAACTGCATTAAAGCTGGTTAATTAAGTTGTGGTGAAGTTGATATAGGGAGAAGAATATAAGGAAGAAGCTAAGTGAATAAATTGGAGAGACAAAAAGAGAGATTTAGTTGAGAAATTTAATTGAATTGAAGGAAGGAACAGTACTATAGATAAGTTGTAAATAGAGGGGGCAAAAGTACAGAAAAGGGAAAATTGGAGTAAATATTGCAATCAGTGTGGAATGCTTATTATTCCATCCGTTCACTTATACTTATCACTTATTCCTAAAATAGATTTTCATTTTTACTTGTCACTTTTGACATATAAAAAAAACAATAATTTTTTTCCATATTTTACTATCAACAATAAATAATTTATTTTCCAAACCATTTTCTAACATTTAGTAGGAGATACTCCTCCGTCCAACAATAGTTGTCCACTATATTATTTTGGGATGTCCAACAATACTTGTTCACGTTGTGAAATCAATTGACAATTTTACACTTAATTCCTAATTTACCCTCATCATTAATTATAGTCATATCTCTATTACATCTTTCAAGACATTATATTTATTACTCCCTCCATTTCATATTAATTGAATTTTTGAAGCATTTTTCATTTTTCAAATTAACTTAATTGTTCAGCTCTAAAGACTACTTTTAGGGTGTGTTTGGTATGAAGGAAAATGTTTTCCTGGAAAACAAGTTGATTTTTGACTTATTTTCTCATGTTTGGTTGGTGAGTAGAAAATATTTTTAGTGTTTGATTTATGAATGAAAAATATTTTTGAGAAATATCTTTTATTTTTACTAGAGTAGAAAATAATTTTTGAAATTGAAAATAGTTTTTAAAAACAAACTTAATTTTTTTTGGGGGGGTGGGGGGGTCGAGGGTAGGGGTGAAAAATTGAATTTTTGAAGTTGAAAATATTTTTGAAAAACAAACTTAAAATTTTTTTTTTTTTTTTGGGGGGGGGGGCTGGTAGGGCGTGGATGGGGGTGAAAAAATGAAATTTTGAAATTGAAAATATTTCTTAAAAACAAACTTGAAATTTTTTATTTTTTTTGGGGAGGGGGGGTGAGGGGCTGGTAGGGGGTGGGTGGGGGTTCTAGGGATGAAAAAATGAAATTTTGAAATTAAAAATATTTTTTAAAAACAAACTTAAATTTTTTGTGGGGTGGGGGTGGGTGCGGGGGGGGGGGGGGGGTTGAAGTTGAGAATATTTTTTAAAAACAAACTAATTTTTTTTTTTTTGGGGGGGGGGGGGTTAGGGTAGGGTGGATGGGGGGTCGAGGGTAGGGTGAAAAAATGAAATTCTGAATTTGTAAATATTTTTTAAAAACAAACTCAATTTTTTTTTGGGGGTGGGGGGTGACCTGAGAGGGGGGGGGGGGGTGATCGAGGATTGGGATGAAAAAATAAAAATTTGAAGTTGAAAATATTTTTTAAAAATAAACTTTAATTTTTTTCTTTTTGAAGGGGGTTGGGGGCTGATAGGGGGGTTGATGGGGGAGGGGGGGGGGGGCGAAGGTAGTGGATGGGGGTAAAAAAATAAAAAATTGAAATTAGAAATATCTTTTAAAAACAATTTTTAATATTTTTTTGGGAGGGGGTGGGGGTAGGGGTGAGGGTGGGGTAAAAAAATTGAATATAAAAACAAGCTTTAAAATTTATTTATTTTCGGGGGGGGGGGGGGGGAGGAGTTGGTTGGGGGTAGGGACAAAATAAATTGATTTTTTCAACAAAAAAATAATTGTAATTTGAAGTTGGAAGAGAGTTTTGGAAAATGTTTTCCTTAAGTTTAGAAGGGAAGTCATTTTCCTTAAATTTGAGGAAAATGAGTTGATTTGGAAAACATTTTCCAAAATATTTAGCCCAACCAAACATGAGAAAATTGGAAAACATTTTCCGGAAAATGTTTTCCTTCATACCAAACACACCCTTAGAGTGTTATTCCAATTTTACCCTTCATTTGAATTTTCAATGTGATGACTTCAATAAATTTGACAATAATTAATAAGGGTAAAAATGGAAAATTATATTTAATTTATATCTTAATCTACTTATCTTAAAGGATGTGAAATACCTTGAAAATTCAGTTAATATGAAATGGATGAAGTATTATATATTCAAAGGGTAATATATATATATATATATATATATATAATAAAAGAGAAGTGATATATGGCCAGAGTAAACGGATGGAGTATTTACTCTTTGTGGTCCCAAATAAGCATAATTAAGAGCATGAAATTTGGAGCCAATAAACTTTAATTTTCAAAAACTTGTACACTACTCTCAGATCTAATTAAACCTTCTTGGCTTTTCCGTACCACGAAACCAATACTCATTAATTATTTTTTATTAATTTCGATGTATTTAAGGTAATTAATTGAGATTAATCACCGATTAATTAGCATTTCTCCCTCTAATTAGTGCTTCAAGTTTATAACAACTCTTCGTGATTACGAATGACTACTCATAGTGATAGGCAGAAAATGCATGTCTCAATAATTAATGTTTGCTATTAGAGTATATGCTTTGACTTCTAAGTTTTCAAATATGGAACAAAAGAGATATTTCCACCATCCATCTTTATTTGTTACGTATATTAAAAATAGTTATTTTATTTTATCATTTTGTGTCTATTTTATTTTTGTTATTAAATACTACTCTCTTCGTTCTTTTTTATATGTCATCCCTTTCTATAAATAGTTGGTCCATAATACTCTCATTTCATAAAATTAATGCATAAATTACCATATTGTTCATTTTTTACCCTTGTGAGTTATTAGCCTTGAAAATATAAATTTGACCAACTTAGAAAAACTAAGTAAATGATTCATGTTCATTGGTTAAATTAATTAATTAATCAAGATAAATTTATTTATATTCATTGATTGAAAACTTGAGTTCCAATAAATAAAATAAGAGTAGAAAGGTAAAGTTACATCACTCCTTAATGCAAGTGCAAAGTAAAAATATGACATATAAAAAGGAACGAATGGAGTACTATTCACTCGCCCACATTTAAATGAACTATATTCAATAATGGTGACATAGTAAAATTATCATTATTTCTCAAGGATGATGTTAAATCAAATATGGCTAAGTAAAGATGGACGAAGGGGGTATATATGCTCAAAAGTTGTAGTGGAGTATGTAGCAAGATTTTTAGGTTTGTTTTACTAAATTATTTTTATTATTTATGCTCGATTGAAGTTTGACTATCATTATTTTATATAATTATTTAATGTTAAAGGTAAAATGAAAAATCTATTTTAACGTAAGAATCAAATGGAACGGAGGGAAAAATATGTATCAATGCATATAATTAACAGTGTTTTGGAAGTTGCAATTAATCATTTTATTAATGAGATTGCTTCATTAAGCATGTGACACTGTTGAGTTTTCCCCTTCAATCAAGACTAGATTTATAGTACTACTTTCTTAATCACAAAATTAAGGATTAATTAATGAGATTAAATTAATTAGTTTTCAGAACTTGTTTTCGTCTTTATATGCTTAATTCGGAACTGGTCTTCATCGGATACCAATAATCTAAATCTAAATCAGCAATTGATCAGAAAAAAGAAAATAAACTGAAAAACAACTAGAGAACAACCCATAACATAAATTTTTTTAAAAAAATATTTTTTTTAGGGGTGTCAAGCAACCCTCCTTCCTCGAAAATTTTACTAAGTATATATTTTAATACTATGCATAAAGATATATATATTAAACGAAATGTCATTATTTGACAAAAGCTATATATTGACGTGTTGGTTCAGTGGCTGATTTTGTTGTTTGAAGTAGATCTCTTCTAACTTAAAACTAGTTTAAATCAATGAGTCAAGGATATAACCTATTTATATGTACGATGATATATTTTTCCTTCTATAAATATCGATATCATTTTAAAAAAATTCTACATACGCTACTGTGTATCTTAGTTATTAATGTTATATATGGAACATATGAACATTTTCATAATGGGTTGCAAGTAGCTTTTGTGAAAAAATTTGATCATCCAATCAATTTTTTTCAAAGCAAAGAATACAATAATTTGTTTACACTCTTTGAAATATCCTTACACAACAGATGACATACAAGTGAAAATTAAATAGTATCCTTCCGCACGTATTAAGACTACAAGATAAAAAGTAAATTTTATTTTCTAATAATGTCGAATTAGAATAAGACAAACAAATTAATATCGAGGGAGTACAAAATATAGATATGTTCATTGCCAACTATCAATTGTGACATCTAATAAATTAAGTTAAACTTGATATTCATAGGGGAACAGAAGTTTAAAATTCCCATCTAATTAAAATAATGTTGTTGTAGTACTTTTTTAGCATGCTAAATATTAATTCTTCAATTCTATATTTAAACTTTCATGCATGTGATATTAACCAAAGCTCAGTGGCAGCTATGATGCAGCTGAACTATAAACAGCTAAAACATAGTTGGTTTATGGATTTTTTTACCATCAAATTGTAATTGATTTTAAGCTAAAGTTAGCTGTGTTAAGCAGGTCCAAATCCCATTGAAGATTGATAATAATCATTAATTAGATTTGATACAATGCAAATACTTAATTATATAAAATTATGTCACAAAGTGTTACACTTGATTGCCACAGCCTACAAGCTTTGCCTTTATTATGCATGCATATATTACTTAACTTGATCCCATCATAATCCTACTGTCACTAATTAATTAATTACTAAATATAGTAATGGTTTTTTTTTTAGTAATTAGTTTCATAATAAGGTGCTAATCAATAATCACTTTCTTTATCGAAGAAAATTAAAATTAAAAAAAAAAGTGATTTTATCATGAGATAATAATTGTTAATTGAGTGAACATCTGAATCAACTCATTGAGCTATATGTATGACAATCGAAGTTAGCACATGAGCGGGTAAATCTTAGTATGTAGCTTAGTTAATTGACTATTTCAACTTTTACTTCGTCAATGAGAGTTCAGTTCTCACTTTATAATCCCCTCCAATATTTCTCCTTAAAAAAAGAGAGAGGAGGAGAAGAAGATGTGTTATTGTATGGTAATTAGAAAAGTATACAAATTATTGTAGAAAATTTTATTGTATATAGTATATAGCTAGCTAGGATAATCTTAAAGATATTTGTTATAGATTGATAAAATCATTTTATCTAAATTCTTTTGTAGTCACGTGAAATTAAATTAATGAGGAAATAATTGTCACATATATATCTTGCCTACCAGATTGTCGTCATGCAATATAAATTATATGTAGCATGCACTACAAAACACATATAATTATGGTTGTTATTTTCTCTTTACACCTATAAAGTAAGTAGTTCAATTATGTACATGTATAGTAATTAATATTATATGTATGTATCTGGCTCACATTAAAAATAAAGTTAGAGGCTATATTACAAGTATATCTGTCTATAACAAGTGAATTAAGGCAATGTAGCACTTTCACCGTCTCAATTTATATGATAACAATTGACTAGATTCAAAATATGAAAATTAAATGATGAAAAATTTAAAGATTTGTGTGGTTATAAGTTTATTTTCTTATGAGTAAATTGTCTTTAGTTATAAAAAGCTGACATTCTTTTGAAATCGATTAAAATTAAAACTATGTCACGTAAATTGTAATAATGAATTTTTTAATTATGACATGTTAAAATATATTGATCTATCATAGTCTAAAAATTTGAAGATAAATTAATCCTTAGAATGGTCCCCTCATGTACTCACTAGTGCTAAGACATAAATCCAACAGTAATTTATTTAGGCCCTCCACTTTTAACGTCCAAGTCACGTGACACCTTTGAGTAAATGCAACAAGAGCCCTCGTAAAAAGGTGTGTGGAGCCTTGAATTTTGAACTTGAAACCTCAAGATAATTTCGAATCTCAAAATTCACTAGTCAATATCAAGTCTTAATTTCAAATATTCAAAATCTCCCTCAATATATACATTATATCTTTATATATGCAAAAATATAATTCTTACTAAATAAATTTGAGTGAACACCATCGTCCCTGGAATCCGCCCCTGCACATGCATGGACTATAAGACAGATGCACTTATATACTATAGCTGAGAAGTGAGAAGGACTTCTCAATATATTATATGTACATCTCCCATGTGATTTTTCTTCAGAAAAATTCAAATCAATTCCCCACCATCCCCTCTTTCATTTATGTATACTCTAATTCTCACCACATTTATGAATCCTCCAACCCTATCTCCTGTTTTCTGGATTTAATTTAACTATCACCTTTTGGAGAAATATCTATCTAGAATAAGTATTATTGTCTGATCACTATCAAGGGGTGCAATGAAATAAACGAAACTTTTTTACTTTTAATAATACATATCAGGTTCAAATCCTAGCTAGGAATGAAGAAATTTCTTATAGGAAACATAACGATTAACTTTTTTTGTGTAAGTTCTATATATATAGAAAATATCTGAATTAATCGAAAAATTAAAGCACGTTCCAAACATACCATATAGTTATACAAAAAAAAAAAACTTTAATTGTCGTCTCGCTCACCACCAAAAAAAACATGAAGAATGAATGTGATTTTCTATTTTGTAATTAAAATTTTTGAATTTGAACTTTAAAAATGAAGAAACTTTTGATTGAGAGCACCGCACATTAGATAAATCTGAATTAGTTAGATAGTGGACTCCAAATAATAAATGGTTATAAAGAAAAGTTAGATTGTCCCTATATAGGATGAGATAATTAGTTGGATTTTGTCGTGTTCTAAATGGTAATTAAGTTAAAAGCCAAATTAACAGTTGTGTATACAGGTGTATGGCTATTATCTTCTTAATTGTGATTAAGTTAATGCCAACTTAACAGTTGTATTATGACATTTTTTTTAATGGTTAATAAGTCCGATTTGTCGGTTCGGTTTGCATCGAGTCAAATCAAATGTTAATTCTAATCTCTTTTTGGAATTAAATGTGTTCAGTTCCTTTCATTTTTTCAAAGAAAAAGAAAAAGAGAACACTGATGATAATTATATATACCTAAATTACTTGCAACATTTTGAAACTACATTCAGAATATGAATATAAGATTGCGTATACACTTTTTAATAATTAATCATTGATTAATTGATTTGTATTTTCTCGTTGATTTGTTGATATTTGAGGTTAATTATTTAGATAGATATAAATATCTGATAGAAATAAGTATTTATCAAGTATTGTACTCAAAAATAAAATTTAATAAAAAATAACTTTGTTATTTATAAAATATTACCCAATTTCGATAATTGAAAATTTAAACAACTTTATTTCTTGAAATATTATTATTATTAAAATTAGTAATTTAACAAAAGTATTCCCTTCACTTGGATAGTCAACAATATTTTTTAATGAGAAATTAGTACACTATAATACTCATTCTGTCCACTAATACTTGTTCACTATTGATTTTGCACACTTATAAATAGAAGGATAATTTTATTATATCACTCTTTGAATATAATTCCTACAACAATAATTGTCTACTATACTAATAATAATTGTCCAACAATACTTGTCCAATTTAGAAAATCAAAAGATAATTTACCTTTTGTGTCTATTTAACACTTGTTATCAAATATTATTTATCATCTAACATATTTTTCATAGCATTAAAAATTTAATAAAATCACAGGATAATATAGTAATATTACCCCTATTTGTTATTGTTTCTTAAGAGGTGTGTCAAGTCAATAGTGAACAACTATTGTTAGCAGATGGAGTAATAAACACACTGTCTTGAAAAATGAAATAGGAGAATAAGAATAACTATAATTAATGATAAAATTGAATTAGAAACTAAGTTTGAAATTATCTATTAATTTTATAAATTGGACAAATATTATTAGACAACTATTATTGAACAGAAGGAGTATCTGGTCTAACTTTTTATCGAATTTAAAATGCATTGATCTCTTCAATAACTTTTTCAACTATCTCTAATTTTAAGAAAAGTTTGGAAGAAAATAAAATAAATATTGACCATCATTAATTAATGTCATTAACTACTCTGCCCTCTGTATACTTTTACTTCCGTTATTTCAAAGTAGATTTTTTTTTAAACGTATCAAAAATAAATACTCCTTTCATTCTAATTTATGCAATATTTTTTGGATTTTAAGATTCAAACAAAACTATTTTTAATCGTAAATTTTTCAAACATCTTTTAAATAGCTTTAGTTGTCAATTATTGTGACTTATAGTACTGTTTAAGTAGTTTATAAATATATAAATTTCATTTCAAAAAATTTGAAGATTCAATACGTAAATCATCGGTCAAACTTAAATAATTTGACTCTCGAAAAATAAAAAATGCCACATAAATTGAAACAAAGGAAATAATTATTTTTCCTCATATTTTATTTATTATTTAAAATTAATTTTCAAAACCTAATACTCCTAAATAAGCATCAATTAATTGGAATAATGTGATAAAATAATTATATGAGTACAAGTTTAGATATGATAAGTAAAAATAAACGCTGGAAGTGATTTTTAAAAGGGTAAGTCACACCCCCAAAAAATTCATTATTAATGTAGATGGGAGGACATAAGTTGCTAAAACATTAACCCAAAGTTCAATCTTTAATTAGATCTACAATAATTATTGTTCCATCAATTATTTTATTTAGAAAGTACCAACACTCCATTTCTTAGAAAAAAAGCTTAGACCCTTTTTAATTACACTTTCCTCCACAAATTAAAGTCTCAACATGTGCTCCATATAAGAAGCCATTTTTCTTCCACTTCTCTCCCTGCCTGCCCTTCTCTTTGCTTTCACCTCCATAGCCTTTGTAATATCCATAATGTAGTTTCTTTACATAAAAAAAAAATGGGAAGAAGAACAGATAGAAAACCTAAATCTTACACTCTTCCTTCTTCTCCAACTCATTCATCTTCATCTTCTGATTTCGAATTCACCATTCCCCTTTCTCCACGTAGTCGAAAAATCTCCCCTAACATATGCCCCGCTGACGAACTTTTCTACAAAGGACAACTCCTTCCACTCCATCAATCCCCTCGTTTGTCTATGGTTCGTACTCTCCTTCTAGCCTCATCCTCGACCTCTTCCTCCTCTGATACCACAACCACTGCTTCCCGTGACTCCACGGGAAGCAGTGGTAGCTCCAACGACTCCCAGTACTCGTACTCGAGTACTGGTGACCTCGTCCTCCTCCCTGACGGATGTGATTCATCACGTCCTAGCTCTGTCATGGAGGAGGACGAGTTCAAGCGCCTTAATACGGGGTCGGTCAAGAAGGCGGGTAGTAGTAGTACTAATAAGTACTTGAATTTTTCGCTAGCGAGATTCTCTTCCGTGTTCCGCAAGGAATCTAATAAGAGTAACCGTAATGTTATCAATGATTCTGATGGGATCTCAGGAACTCTGTCTGCTCAGACATCGTCTGTGAGACGGATGAGTACGTCGGCTAGAGAAGTCATACGTAAGTACTTGAAGAAAGTCAAACCATTATACGAGAAATTATCACAAAAGCCTTCGGAGAAAATTATTGCTTCGTCACGTACCGTAACGTTGTGCAAAAATAGGGAGAATATTTGTTCTATGATCAAAGAAAGTACTCAAAATGCAACAATTTCACATTCTTTTTCTGGGAATTTGAGGTATCCAAGGAGAAGAAGCTACGTGTCAAGCTGTCCTTCGTCGATGAGATCATCGCCTAGCCATTCAGGGATCCTTAGTAGAAGCGGGTACAACACGCCGCCGCCGACCAATAAGACGATGACAGGTGGAAATTCATCAGATTCTTCTACTATGGAGGAGCTACAAAATGCAATTCAAGGTGCAATTGCACATTGCAAAAATTCCATGCTTCAAAATCACAACGTTACTTAATAATAATTTGGGTTAGTACTGAAATTTAACGAATGTTTAATTAATGTTGTTGTTTTTTTGCAAGGGTAAATAAGGAAGGAAAAAAAAAAGATAAAGAGTATTTGTGTTTAATTTCTAGTTTAATTAATTAGCTATTGGGGATCTAAAGGGTTTTTTGTTTTTATTTAGTGGGTTATTTGACTGATGGAAGATGAGGAATTTAACCTTTTGTTGGTTTTTTTTCCTTATTTTTTTTTATTATATAATTTTAACCTAGCCGTTGTGTCTTGATCTAAGTAGTTTTAATGAGTTGCATGTGATGTTATTAATGGATCATTCATTTGGATTTTTCCCTTCTGTTTTGTTCCATCGAAATTTGGAGCTTCTTGGAATTTGTACTCCGTAATTTGTCTTCTACGACTCTATATTGTATGTGTAATCTGAGTAGTACTTCGTCAAAGAATATCGTGCAGTGGATAAAATTACTTTTTTTTTTTATTTAAAAGTTTTGATAGTTCGTATCAAATATTTCTCCCTAAATGAGGCTCAAATTCGATATAGTAAGGAACAAATACTATATTTTGCAATAACATACTTATTTTGAGATAAATAAAATAATTAATCGAGAACAGTTTCAAATCAAGACCAAGTAAAATGAAAGGCGGTACGTAGTAACTAGTAAGTTTTGAGTTGAAATTAATTATAAGAGGGTCGTACAGGCATTAATGAGTTTTGTATAAATATATGTGAGATTCTAATTCCATGTGCCCCATGGAAAGATTGAGTATAGTTTTAAAATTCTCTAGTTGGACATAAGGCCGGTGTGACATTTATTATAGGAAACAACTTATGAAATTTCTTTAGTTTGAATTTCAAATTCATTCAAACTACGGAACCTTAGAATTAAATTACTCATGTTTTCCATCTTCTATAAAAATAGAATGGTTTTTCTCTTCTTGATAATTTACTATATACGTTGATAATATAGAAAATTTTAATAGTTTAGTTGGTTGATTATCTAAGTTTTTATCTTATTGGTTAGAGTTTGATTCTCTATGTAGTATTTTTCTATTCTCATTTCCCTCATCTTTGCACCCAAATTTGCACACAAAAAAAGAAATTTTAAAAAATAAGCTGATGATATACATACAATTTTATAATATTGCATCGTTAAAAAAATAAGTAACAATAACTCTCCTTAAAAAAGTAAATTTGTAATCTTGATAGATTATGGTTATAACATATAAAAATAACTTGATAACATAAAAAATTATACTCCCAATGATTGATATTAGTAAAAATTATTTTCCAAATAATAATTTAGTATTCAAAATTTACTCGTTCGATTAATAACTATGTAACTCAATTTATGTTCCTATGATGATCTTCTTGAATTTGATCTTACAATTTTCTCAAATATCCAATTAATTTCATAGTCAACACCGACAAAACTAGCATTGTCACCTTTAAATAAATGCTCTCTTTTTTGTCATCATAATTTTGACTTTAGGGATCACACGATCGAGTCATGACAATATTAAATTTCGGTTGTATATGGAATTTCTTCAAATATATATTTAGTACGGAATTTTACGCATGAACTTACTTATCAAGTCCAATTGGTGGATTCAATATGTTTACTATAAAGTCTTTACTTCTAAATAAAAATTTGATTTTTTGAAAACATGTCACACATGAATTTTCTTGACATAATCCTATATTTTTGTAAAATTTGGAACTAATTGTGTATTTCCACACCAACCAGTCCTATTCTTGGACTTCAAAAATATTGACAAAAGAAACATGTTATGAAGACCAACTAATTATGGGTCATATAATTGTTCCACAAAGACTTTATCAGGAAAAATCCGAGAAAATTAAAAATCTTTAAAAAAATCGAGATTGAAAAGCTCAATTTTTATTGGTTTGATTTGATTTATAGATTTTAAAATTCGATATAATTGGTTTGGTTTGGTAATTTGAAAAGTCCAAACTAAATCGATATGTACACCTATGTGAACGTATATGTACGTTAATTTTGGAATTTTAGTTTTATTGTAGAAATTCTACATATAAAATGGATCCGGCTCCCCTCCATTACCCATTCCCTCCATTTCGTCATGTGTACGTCTAGATTAGAGACATGTGTCATATTTAAAGTTTAAAAGTCAATTATATCATATGAACAAATATCATAAGCATAATTAAGTCAACTAATTTTAGAAAACTACTCTCAAATTTGGTAAGAATTACAATATATTCCATACAAAATTTGATATTTATTAATATCATTAATTTCATCTTATATTTTTGTATAGAATATATTGTAATCCTTATCAAATTTGGAGAGTAGTTTTCTAAAATTAGTTGACTTAACTATGGTTATGATATTTATTAATATAATATAATCTTGACCTTTAAACTTTAAATATGACACATGTCTCTAATCTAGACGTGTACTTGACGAATTGGAGGAAAAGGGTAATGGAGGGGAACCAGATCCCCATCCATAAAAAAAGGGGTTGAAGTATATATATTGAGCAATTTCAATTTTTTTCTTCATAAAGGCTTCTCTCAATATCTATAAAATAAAATTCCAGATCAATAATTTCCAACCTTTTAGGGTGTGTTTGCTATTAAGGAATTAATATTTTTCAAAAATATGTTGGTTGTTAAAATATTTTTTCTAGGAAAATTAAATAACTTTCTTAAAAAATAAGAAAAATGACTTTCCTAAACGAAGTAGAAAAAATAAGTGACATTAAGTTTATTATCTCCTTATACTCCTCCCCACACCCCTCCAATCCCCCAACCCCCGCTCCTTGACCATTTCACCCTTGAATTACCTCACTTCTCATTTCATCCTACCACCACACGATTTCGCTACATTAACATATAAATATTCAAGAGATAATATTTTTTTGCTACTTACTAAATACTTAATAATATATTTTTCCTTCGTACCAAATACACCATGAAAAAGATTGACATAATAGTTGGAAGTGGTTCAATTTATTATGATTAGATGTTGGAGGTCCTACACTAGGAGGCAATAAGCTAATTAGTAGGGTTTACAAAATAGTTTTGTGGGACATTAGATAATTGTACACATAACACTAGTAGAATCAATTATGAGGCCATCGATATATATATAAATATACTCTCATTTAATTTCTGATTTACAAAGTAGATTTTGAATATGATGATAAATAGATTTCATGTTATGTTATGTACGTTATATTGGTACTGTAAAGTTGGCCCACCGTACCAGCTCTGTATTATATTGGCCCTTCGACCAGGCAGCATCACATGATGCTATCAAATTAAATGACTATTCCAAGTAGGGTACCTTGTTTTGGATAAGAAAATTAAAAATAATACAATTTGGAATTGTATCTAAATTTGTGTGACATGGATTAGACTTTGGTTCGATCACATCCACTACTTCCAATTCAAACTATTAACACATAAAAGTTAAAGTAATATACTACAACAAAATATGGAATTTATCACTAATTCTCAGTTAATTAGTCGCTAAAAAGTTTTTAGATAATTAAATTTTTTTATATTAATTCATAGCTAAACAGAATTAGCATGAGAAATTTCACCGTTTTTATATAACTATAGAATTTTATCTGTTACTATTTCCTTGTGTTTTTAGTAATGTATAAGCGAGATGATAATCATGAAAGATTGGAAAAGATGTTGTCTGGGAAAAGTTGTTTGTATAGTAAGACTGGTGTATCATCTAGAGAAGGATTTAAGTTACATACGTTTGATAGTTTGAATCCGTGTTTTCAAAAATATTTTTGGGGTGAGTCTCAGGGCGAGTCTCGGGGCGTATAAAAAACGCTCGGGACGTAAATTAAAGACATAGATTTATAAGGCGTGATTTTTAAAAATTGAGGCGTAAGCCTCTAGCATAAAAACGTAAGTCCAGGACGTAAAAACGTCGTCCCCAGCATTTTTAATTTATTTTTTGAACCTTTTTTGCTTTAAATCATATTTTTTTTATTATTGGTGTGATGATATTTCTCAAATAGTAATCATAATAGTTTTTTTCTTAATTATTGATTATTAATACTTATCTCAAATAAAAATCATAATATAATTTCTATATATTATAGGTTATTTATAAAAAATTATTTGTAAAATCATTGAAAGGTTTACTTTTGCTTATTTTATTAGTAATAAAATTATAAAATTGAATATACATGAGACTACGACCCATAGGTCAATGGGACTTACGCCCCTTGTCTCGGTGCTTACGCCTCGCCCCGTACTGTATAAAATGCCTCGCCTCACGCCCCCGCCTTTTAAAACATTGGTTTGAACTATAGCTAGCTAGTAAATTTGAAATAATAATTTTATTTTAAAATTCTCTTTTTATTACCTCTAATGTGGTGATTTATAGCTAGACAAATATTTATAATTTATTTTAAACCTATATTACAGTAAAAGGTTTTTTCCGCATGCAGTTGCATTAAAGGAAGAAATTAATAAGAGTTACGTTTGGAGGTGGCACAGACTTCATTTAGAGAAATTTTGGTCCCGTAGCTATCACATTTTTACATTTTATTAAAAAAAATAAAGCACGGCAAGCAAAGTGTATATATACTCCTTCATTTTTATTTGTCACGTTTCAATTTATAACAGTTAATTTGACTAATTTTAAAGCTAAATTAATTTAATATTTTAAATTTTGTCATTTGATATTCTTGGACTTCAAGGGATTTAAAATTGCTATAGATTGCTAAGTTTGTGACTTTTTGTAGTTATTAATGGGGGGATCTCATCTTATGCATGTGTTAAAAAGAAATTTACTAAATATTTAATTGTGAATCTAATTATTATTATATATTATCAACTTAACTAAGAGCACGTTATTGCCAAAGACATTAAGAATTTTCACTAAGAATATTAACGTATAAAGAATTAAATACACAAACAAACCAAAATACTAATTCAACATCAATTACATGCATAAAAAATAATTTAAATTTTTATATATGCAATTTATTTTCCAATAATTCTAAACATGAATCCCTTAATGCACTCTCAACTTCATTTCTTATCATAAAATCTATAAACTTTAAATTTTAAATTTGCATCTATACGATGTTTAAACATTTGTGGAGTAGACCAAACACATCGTGAGAGATAGATGCATGCCACAACTTCTCCATATGAAAGCACAAATTGTCAATGAAAAGGAAGATCCACATGTGTGGGTAACAAAGCAGACATCTCACATGATAAGCCTTTTACGCTGCCTTTTGTAAGTATATATGATGTTTGTGGGTAGACGCGGATCTAGAGTACAACATAAGGATTTGCGAGAATCTAATAATTTTTATATAAATATATTTAATTATTATTTTTATATAAATTTCATATTTTTACAAAAAATCATAAACTTCTAATTCCGAATCGGCCATTATAGGTGGTCCTCTAAGTTTGCCATTTTCACACGCATATATAGTGCACGTAAAGCCCCTTTCATCACTGCCACCCTCCAGCAATCATCACTCAACTGAATAAATATATATTGATTATGATTTTGATGGGACGACCATATAATTTAAAATTTTCTAAGAAGTTTCTCAGCTCCATTTCTATATCTCTATATTGGTATAACGAATGACGTTTTAGAATATGTGTGTTTCTTACTACGGAAAAGAGTCAAAATATCTTTAACATATCAAAAATGACTCACACATATTCTTCATCAATGTATTATTCTAAAAATATATCCTAAACTTATGTTATTGGCTTAAGAACGACCCTCAAACTAATACCCTAAATTTTTTTCGTATAAAATCAGCTTTATAGAAAAAGATTTATCATGTTAGTTTGAGAAGTAAATTGAATATATTTTTAGATTAATAACTGAATATAGAATATTTGTGAACCATTAGAAAGATTAATAATATTTTCATTTATCGTTATTATGAATAAAAATTTCTAACCGACTTAATGGTGGTGGTGAATTGGTGATGTACTAAGCTTCTACTAGAACACACAAATTCTCAACATACTAGATTGAAGTTTTAACGGGGACACATTAGGGACAAATCCCGTAATTTAATGAATTTTCAATGGAGCCAAATTTAGTTAGTCCCAGCTTTCATGCATGGAAAATGACTAATCTCTAACTTTATTATATTGGAGCGGAGTTAGAAGTTTGGTTACGGTTTAATCAGATTTAATAGATTCTTATTCAAAAAGTGTAATTGTGTTAAAAATTTTTTTATTAAATTTAAAAGTTAATTACAATTAATTACCATTTGAAATTATTAAATCAGAACCCTAACACGTTGCGTTCGTTGATATATATAGTAAATTGCTCATCTCAACTTATTAGAAATCGATTCCTTCAGAAAAGTCAAATTGATCACCACATTTGAGGAATGAATTATATTAAAAGGAAGCTTCCATGTATATATATATATATATTGTTGATTTTCTATTTTTTCTTTCGTTATCGTAGCAAGATTCCTGTTTAGTCGGTATATACAACAAATATTTTAATTTAAATAGTTATGTAACGCGTTGGAGTTATGTATGTAGCATATAATATGTTGTATGTCTCATCGTACGTTGAAAAGTTCCTTGTACTTCCAAGGTCGACAAAACGTATAAAATATAGACCATATAGAGGTAAGGGGATATTATTAAAACCATCCAATTATTAGACTTTGTGTCATTTTTGCCAATATGGCGCAAAGTGGAGTAGGTATTAGAGGTGAAATCGGGATTTAAAGTTAATGGATGCAAAAATTTAGTTGATTTGAATTATCCAGTTTTAAATTAATAATTTGTATATATTCAATAGATTCCTTGAGATAAAAATAAAATTTTGACTGAAGTTACTGAAGTTACTGAATTTAATCAAATTTGTAAATCGTATAGTAGCACCGCCCCTGAGTTATCCTTGGAGACGATGAGTAGTGAAACAAATCCGATTTCCAACACAAACACTGATATATATTATTATAGCTAAATACAAGTTACAATACGTAGTATCGCACAACAAAGTAGTAAATCACTAACTACAGAGAAATTAACATAGAAGAAGGTAACTAGAAGGGGATGAGATACTAGAATAGAGAAATGGGATAAGAGATAATTGATAGCCAAAGTTTCGACACAATTTGTGTAACCGTTTTTTCTAATTCCTAGATCTTTTTGACAATAGCTAATTGGTCCTGAATCCGATATAAAACTCCCCATCATTTTACTTGGTCCAATAATACTAATTGGATCAGTCATTTGCCACGTCTAGACCATAGACCCTTATGAAGTCTTGAAATAAGACATTTATTATTGGGAGCACTGCTCGCAAAAAAATGAACCTTGCAAGACGCGATTCAACTTTAGTCAAACTACAAAACAGGTATCAGATATCGGATAAAAAAAAGAAGAGAAAGAATGACAATTAATCAACAGATTGGTAACCAAGCCCATTATAATTGGGCCAAGCGTGGAGTTGGGCTATGCGGCCCAAGCGAAAGCATGGGCATAAAACATGTAGGTACAAGTCCTAAATAAATTGACAATTTTTAATTCAAAACATATTACTCCCTCCATCCCAATTTATGTGACATTTTTCGGATTTTGAGATTCAAAATAGCCTATCTTTGACCTTAAAATTTTCATATATCTTTTAAATATTTTGAATTGTCAATTATTGTGACTAATAATACTTTTTACTTAATTTACAAATATATAAATTTCATTTCAATAAATTGAAGATTCTATGCGTAAATTTTCGGTCAAACTTAAACTATTTACTTTCGAAAAATGAAAAGTGACACATAAATTGGGACAACAAAAGTAACAAAATTTTAAAATATTTGTTTGATCATGATTTTTTTTAAAAAAAATTGGAAATATATCTATACAATATTTTCAAGTTCCCAAGAACTAGTTCGAACCAATTTTTGGGAAAAATTTCACTTTCACCCACAAACATTAAAAAAAGAGTAATATGTTGTACCTTTATTTTAAAAACTCAATTTTTTAAGTTTTAACTTCAAAATATATAACCAAGAGAAAGCATATAAATCGTAAAACCAAATGAAAAAGGAGAATATTGGGATACGCGTCCCAAAAAAAGTAAAGTATAGAGTAAATTTCCTTTCCTTTATTTATTTCTTAGACATGTAATTCCCTCCCCCTTTCTTTCACGTAAAAGAGATTAAATGAACCTAAACAATTTATCATAATTTTAAGCTCACCCAATTTATAATTTCCCCAAAATCAAGACTCTCATCTCCAAGATCCCAAATTCTAATTTTGTGTGAATTATTAAGATCTCATATCTTCATAGGGTCTCCAAACAAAACGTATTAATATTTATATTAGTAAAAATATAAGGGGTCGTTTGGTTTGAAAATGAGTTATGATGGGATAAGTTATGTTGGGATAAGTTATGTTGGGATTAGTTATGATGGGATAAGTTGTGTTGGGATTATTTTTTATTGAGTGTTTGGTTTGTTGTATTCAAAATAATAAATTTTAAGAACAATTTATTTGTTTACAAAAATGCCCTTCATTAATGTAAAAAGTGATATAACAAAAGGGTTGAAAGAGACATTTTTGTCATTTACCTATTTTATCCCGGGATAAGTTATCCCGGGATTACTATACCACCCAAGGAGAGGGATAACTTATCCCGGTACTAATTATTAATCCCGGGATAAGTTATCCCGAACTTGCCAACCAAACAACAAAATAAGCGGTACTATAATTTAATCCCGGGACTATTTGTTATTATACCTCACACCAAACGAGCCCTAAGAGTCTAACAAAATTCATAATAAAAGACAACCCTCATATTTTTTTGGGTATAAAGTGTTTGCTAGTTAATCATAGTATATTAGTATCTATTCATTATATATATAGTTATATACTGATTATTTATGTATTTTATACATGTTATACACTCCGTATACACCGACAAGTGACAACTACAAATGGTTATAACTAGGCAGGTGAAAAATTAAAAATAGTAAAGATTAGATGGAGCTGAGTACAATGACCAAAAAAGATATTGTTGTTGACTAATATAATGTTGTCAGAAATTGTCCTATTATATAATTTGAATAATTAATTCATTTCGTTCTTGAATAAAACACACAAACATTGGAATCTCGTTATAAAGCACCTTACCAAAAACTAAAAAGGACCTTTTAATTTTAAAGAATGTTGTGGGTGAGACCACAATACATATGATGTTGTGCCCGACTTATTTTAGGTGTTTTTAAGTTAAAATAATTTTTAAGCAATTTTGAAATGTTTGGATAAAATTAAAAAGTGCTTATAAGCACTTATTTTAAGCCAAAATAATAAAAATAAGCCAAAAGTCATAAGTTAGAAATCCTAACTTATGGCTTTTGGCTTATAAGTCATAAGCTAAAAGTCAATCTAAACAGATCTTTCGACCATATGTTGAGAGAATCATTATCCACAAATTTATATTATTATTCCTTTTTACTGTTGTATCTACACTTAAAAGTCTAAAATAATTTCAAAGGGAGGATTGAGAGATTGTAATATATAAGTTATGAATTTGAGTTGTGAAATTAATTTTTATAATCATGATATATATTTATGCCCAAGCATAGACTATCAAATTCACACTTCCTTAGGGTGCAATAAGATTTTTCTGGTTCGTGATAAGAACTAATGAATAACTTAAACGAAAATACTTCTTATTTTATCTATTTATTATTTATTTATTTGACTCATAAATTGAAATAGTCAAACTAGTTGTTAACTAGCTAATATAAACTAGCCGTTAACTGAGTATAATAGAATTTAAAACTCTTTAATTAGTACTATGAAATAATTAATTCAGCTAGCGGCTAAAGTATGTGGATATATTATATAGTATAGACTATATATAGAGTATTTTGGTGAACTCAAATTATATAAATTTCTAATTCCCTTTCTATTTTCTTCGTCCATTTAAATTTTAGAGGATACATCGGACTATATTATTACTTAGCATGAATAAATAATGTTTCATATTGTACCAAGCTATTTTTGAGATTATTTGATAGGATATATAAGAATAGTATAAATATAGTATATTGATAGCATTATTTATGTTGACATTAATTAAGTGCGTTCAGACTAATTCTTATGCACTATTTAATTTGATGTATTAAAAATAATATGCATTTCTTATTTCAAAAAAAATTATACTCCTGTTTACAGAATATTATCTACAAATACAGTAAAAAGAATGAGGAAAAGATTTTGAAGATACATATATGCTGAAAAAGTATACCAAACAACATATTAATACTATACAAAATTAATACATGCATTATTTTTTCTAATATATCCTACGAAACGACTTCTAATATTTAAAGTCCAATCATCAATTAGATTAATTTTTTTTTAAAGAAAAAAGTAGGGGTGGGGTGCAAAGTCACTTCACGTTAACACCCAGTAGGGGTGTACATGACCGGGTTGGTTCGGGTTTTTCAAATATCAAATCAAACTATTTGTGTAAAAAATTTAAACTTATAAACCAAACCAAACTAATAAAATTTGGATTTTTTCGGGTTTTTCAACCTCGAGTTGGTTCGGGTTTTTCAAATACCAAACCAAACCATTGTGTCAAATTTTTAAATTTATAAATCAAACCAAACTAATAAACCTCGGATTTTTTGGTAAAGTTTGCATACAAACATATAATTAACTTGTGCTCCAAATATTTCTTTAGTCCATCCAAAATACAATTATCTAAGGTGTTTCTTAAGAAAATAACACAAAATATGAGAAGAGTACTAATGACACTAAAATATTCAATAAAAAATAATAATGAAATCATCATATAAAATAAATATTGCAAAGTCATAATGAAAATGATCATAATTTAAAAGTACTAAATCATGCTAAAATAAGTTTAATAAGTATTAGTTACATTACTAAATATTTAAGGAAAATTAAAATTAGATTATGTACTTTAATCGTCTAAACCAATGTAAAACTAAAGAACAAATATTCAATATTATTGTCATTCTTAGTGTTGAATTGATTTTTTTTTTTGCATTAGTATTAATTTGATTTTGATTTAAGTTTTATTATAATTATCAACATCTATGAACTATAATCTTTATTGGACCATTCTGAATTCTAAATTTTAAACTTGAAATAATATATTAAAAGATAAAATCTATGAAATAGTATAAGAAATATTTTAAAATTATATCAAAGTAAATATTTTTATGTATAGAATAAAATTTTAAAATTACTTATATCATGTTGGGTTGATTTGGTCTCGTGTTGGATTTTTTTAGTTAAAATCAAACCAACCCAAATATAGTCGGGTTTTTTTTTCCAACACCAAATCAAGTCAAACCAAACCACTAGTCGAGAATTTTTTTCGATTTACGATTTAGTTCGATTTTTGGTTCGATTTTGTACACCCCTAACACCCAGGCTTTTGCATGAAACCAGCCTTTCAGTCTCCCTTCATTATTTATATTTTTAATAAATAAAATATGATTCTTAACAATGGTATTATGAAAATATTTTTGAGAAGAAAAAAGAAAAAGAAAGAAGAGACATTCAAATTGGAAAAAACTCTGTAATAAACTTTTATAAAATAAATAAGAAATCGTGTTATTTGAACAAGAATTCCATAATAAAATGTACATAAAACTATTTATGCCTGTTTAACTTTTGGGATTTAAACTAAAACAACTTGTTAATTAAAGTATAACATCATCGTGAAACGTTGCAGGTTTCATTCAAAGAAAATGTTCAAAATGGTCCTTAATGTATGAGAGTTACTTATTTTGGTCCTAAATATAATTCATTTGATCCACATAATTTTTAATATATAATAGAAAGTATTTATTTTAATCTTTTACCTCTAAATCTAACAAATTTGTTAAAAACGAATGCAGACCCATGTAATTAACAAATTTCACCATTATTCTCTTCTTTGTCAATTCCAAATAAAGAAGTACTCATTGAAACCCGTAAAGAAAGAATTCCATATATGGTTTTTAATTATTTAGCATCGAGACGGATAGATTGGGTTATTATACTTGGGGCAAATGAGTGTCACTTATTAACTAACGTCTCACATATGTCATCTCATAATTTTTTATTTTAAAATATGGATATTATTAACCAAAAAATTAACATTAAGAAAAATGATGATCCATTATATGTTAGAAAGAAAATATTTTTTACTCGAAAATTGGAGTTTAATAGGTGAAAAGAAAACAAATTTAAGCTATTTTCGATATATTATGTTAGAGGTGTTTTAAACTTTTTTTTTTCTGTAGTAAATATTAATTGAACATGAAATCTACGGTGAGCTCGTGAGTTCGATTCAATATTTTAAGATGACATTAAATACGTACTTTAATAAATTTGACTCATCTTGGTACGTTTGTTCAATCCTTAAACCTTACCATTTAAGACATGTTATACATTAGTACAAATTATATGAAGACAACACCAAACAAAATTAAATAAAAAATAGTTTTAGTACATGGCTCACTAAATTCACTGATTCAAATCAAAAGTACAAACTTTAAATTCTTAACTACTTATTTTAATTGTCCTGCCCGATACAATTTTTCTTTAGTTCCAGTTCCTCAATTACACCAGTCTATTATACAATGCTAACGTTTGGTCATAAATTTTTAAATATTTTTGATAAATATTATTTGATGAAAATTTGGATGAAATTTCACTATGTATTTGATCATAGTATTTGACTATTTGGAAAACATATTTCACTTCTTTTAAGAAATATGATTTATACCCTAATTCATGTGAATTCCTCTTCGTCGTTTTGCATTTCACCAGGCTCGTGAAATGAGTTGACTTCCAAAATTTAAATTGGGGATATCAAAAGAAAGGAAGTCTCACTAATTCTTTTATTGTGGATATGAATATGTAATATAATTCACCTCCCATGAAATGAATATGTTCTAAAAACTATCATTACGTCCACAACATATTTATTGGATCTTCGTTGCAACACATAACAAGTATTGTCCATGACACTGGAGCAATGTGGTAGTTCAAAGTAAGTGCAGCAATCATCATTCCATATATCGTGAAGTAGACGAACACATGACTTAGTTACCCTGAACCGATTGTTCATCGTTATCATCAACAACCATCTCATCATTTTCATATTTACTAAATATTTCATCACTGCTTTGGTGTTCACGTAAAAAATTATGTAATACAATGCAAACAACTACTATAGATGATATTTTTGTAAAAGATTGTAATAGTTTGGTGTAGAATTTAAATTTTTATAAGCTTCCAAATAATGAGATATGACTCAAATACTAATATTTTCTAGTATTTGAGAATTTGAGTTATTTATCAAAAATATTTGCTAAATAATGACAAATTATATGGATAAACACTATTTGCCAAAAAAAAATTCCAAATTAAAAGAGTTTCCCCCCTTAATTTGATTCTTTACTGCGTTATCTTTTTCCTCCACTATATCAAAGTAAACCGTACTGTTTTTTTTGCTGAACTATAATATTTTAACTCGATCTATCTTAAATTCTACCTTCACATTTATTTTTAATTTGGTATAAAAATACTCCCTACCATTACTATTTTAGAGGGTTAATTTTTGAATTGGAAATATTTACATATTTAGCTAAAATAATTAAATTCGTTAGCCAAATATACAAGAAATATATACTATTTTGTATTAAAAAATGCATCTTTTATGTATATTATAATATTTATTATATAAATTCATAATTTCTCAAAATACAAAAGATCAATAAACTTATACATATTTCCTCACTGGTTCCAACAATGAAAACTTGAAAAAACAGATCAATTCATAATTATCAAAATTTCCTCAGGATCCTTTTTATTTCATCTACTTAATTAGATAATAAGTAACCTATACGTGCAAATTGACCAAAGATAACATAAAAAATGAAAAAAAAATTAATCATATTTTCCATCTCCCAAGATCATCAATTTTAATATTAATTTATCTTATGAGCCGTTGTTAAACTTCATCAGTATTTTCTTAATCACAATTAAACAGAGCCATTGATTGTGCATGCAAAGGTACTCTGTCTTTAAGAAAAATAATATTAGTAAAATTTGTCATTACACCTATGAATGATGTAATAATGAAAAGGATTCACCCTGTCTTCATAGCTGTCATTGATTAGATAAGAGTCATTACCGATTAGAATTGTGATGAAGTTGTAAGTATATTTTTATTTCAATAAGACGTTTCAGGTTGAGTCTATTAAATACGAAAGTTATCTTTTTGTTTTTCATTTGATTTTATTGTACGAATTTTAATTTGATCAGACTTCAATATAAATATCAAATGTCAGACATATCAATAAAGAAATGGATAAGGGTCATTACAAAGTTCCAAATCTTTAATGCAGGACATGATAAGTACCACACTGTAAACCTTGCGAAAGTACTAAACTACCCTTTGCCAGGTGAAGAAAATTACCAAGGGACCAGCCAAAAACAAACTTCTACAAAGGGTAATCTTGTCAAATAGAAAGATCATTAACTTTGATTTAATTGGGAATTGCATAGTTTCACATGGCTAGACTCATGTGACCACATGCCTAGAAGTCCTCCCATGTTATTATTATGAACTCTCTTTAGGTTATATGAAGGGTCAAACTAATAAAGCACCCTCTCCCTTTGACTAATTGATACTCCTGATTTTTCAGTTTATTTTAGTATAATGTTTTAATGCTACAAAATATAGGTGAATCTATAATAAAGAGTTGATGAAAAATATGACTATATTACCCTTTAATATGGACTAATGTACAAACTTAACCTAATACCAGGGTAGTCAAATGATGAAATGGTATATATTTTTTAAAATTTATGAAGATTCGCCAGCAAATGAATCAAAGATACATATCTCAATTAATTGAAGGTTATATTTGTTTAGTCAAATATAACAAGGACGAAAATTGCAATTTATCGATATTTGAGGGACTAAAATTGCAAATTCAACTATAAGGTCTTTGTCAAATTTACATGTATACTTATATGTATGGTCAAAAGTTAAAATTAAGTGCAGCTGCACCTATGCCAAAAGTAGATGAGGGCCACATAGTTTCTCATTATGTCACTAATAATGAAATAGCTTTGTCATTATAACTAAACTAGTCTTAGGTTATTGAATCATGGGCATTTTGATATCTGAGAAAATGACATCTTAATTCACCAACTATTTTGCTCAAATTAATCCCTAGATTGACTTCTCTATAAACATAATTTAACTTGGTTCATTATGTTGATGAATAGTGACATTTATGACTTGACTCAACCACCTTCCTTGAATATTCCAAGGTTCTATGTATCTTTTTGTGCAGATTTTTTCTTTGCCGTTACAGTTTATGCTGACTACTAGTGTAGCATAGAATTCATCCCAAAGTAATAACAACAACAATAGCATATCAATATAATTCCGAGATTCGGAGAGGGTGGTATGTACACAATCTTATCCTTATCTTGTGAAAGTAGAGAAGTTTATATGATAAACCCTTAGCTCAAGTAAAACATAATTAAATCAAGTATGAAAGGGTAGATACAACAATGAAGCGGTCATGTTGAACATAATGGAGAAATGAACCGTAGTAACAACACATAATATGATAATTGAAGCAAAAGAAACAACAAGTAATAATAAAATCAAAGAACAAGATCGTATGTGAGTTATAATAATAATACTGATAAAGAAAACTAGACAACGCTCGACTACCTACTAATCTTCTACCCTAATCCTCAACCTCCATATCTTCCTATCTAGCGTCATGTCTTCAGTAAGTTGTCACCTTTCTAAATACTTCTTTGACCTACATCTACCTCTCCTCGTACCACCAATAATCAACTACTTGCACCGCCTCAGTAGGTCGCATCTACTCAAAAACAACAAACAAGAGAAGTAGAAACTTCTCTTCTCCTAGGGAGTTCAAAAAACAGAAGTAAGAACTATCAAAGTACTTTCTTGTCCTATGCTACTTGATTATTTGAATCCATCAAAAGACACCAAAGATGCCATAGTAGAAAAAAGAAGAAGCTTGTCTTTAGCTCCAAAGGGTGTCCATGTGCTGTTCCCATATTCCAATACATAAACTTACTTCATTTGTTTCTGCTTCTCCAGACCACTTGGTTTAAATATTCTCACTGTCCATAAACATTTACTAAAGAGTTTTACCAAATACAACAACACACACCAATCACATCCATCACTCATAAATGAGCAAACTGTCAGTTTTGGTGTGTTTTTTAGAAATGGTCCCTTTTAGTATTTAGGGTTCACAAAGTATCCGTTTTGGTGCCGGACTCCAAATGCCATTACTTCTAAAACTTCCTCCCCTTATAAAACACACAACAAACTCAACTTCTTACCTACATTATTTCCCTCTTTTTCTCCCCTTTAGTAACATGGTTTCCATAGAAGGTCCCCTTATATCCGAAGAGCCAACGTCTAGTCCCCGAATTTCCTTCTCTTCAGAATTTCTTGATGAGAGAAACTTCATATCCATTACACCAAATGCACAAGCAGAGAAAGAGCGAAAAGAGCAACAGGACAGATCAACGCGTAGTGCAGCTGAATTCGAGTTCCTCTCGAGTAAGTTAACCAATGAAAACATGATCACAGCAGATGAGCTGTTCTTCGAGGGTAAGTTACGTCCTTATTGGCAAATGCATTATGCTGAAAAGCTCAATAAAATTAGTTTAAAAGCTGACAAGGAAATTTTGGACAATGCCATGGTCATAAAGAGTAAGGAAGAAACTGCTAGTAGGCCAATAAATTGGTTTATTGATGAAGATCCTTCTCCTAGACCACCAAAATGTACTGTTTTATGGAAAGAGTTGTTGAGATTGAAGCACAGAAGAACTTCTTCATTATCGCCTTCTTCTTCGACTTCTTCCTCTTCTTCATCTTCATCTTCAAGTTCACTTGCTGATAATGAAAAAAGTAAAGGGCAATCAATCAAAGAGAAACATGTGAAGAGGATTAAGAAAGGAGTAGAGAGGTGTAAATCAGAAACTTTAAGAGTTAGACCTGTGATTCATGTGCCAATTTGTTCACAGGGGAAAAACTCTGCTCTGCCACCTCTGTTTTCTCTTAAGAAAAAAGTAAGAGCAATGGAGAGGTGAAAAATGAAATTTGTCATTGTGTAGAGATGTTCTTACTATTTGATTTGGTTTTCTTTCTTCTTTTCATGAGTTTAGATTACATGTTTTCGTCGTAGGATCTGATGAATTTACCTTACAATGTTGATGTGTTCATTTCCTGTAATGTATCATGTATGTGAAGCTATTGTTATCTAGTTTCAAGAGTTATTGTAATCTAACATTTTCTAGCTTTTGTTTTCATGCAAAGAAATAGTGAACCAACAAGGCATATGCCTCTTTGAATTTCTTTTGGAATTGTGGACTTTTTTTGCAATTTCTTGTGCATGTTCTTCATTGATGGTTTCATTGTAGAGGGAACAAAACAAAGTAGTTCACTGACACTTGAGTTGAGTTAGGCCCATAATGTCACATCTTTACATATTATCAGAGCCAAATGCATATTTGTTTAGGCTTTCGATCCACGTTCCAGTTGGGCCATGGGTGAAGGAGGTGTTAGTGTGGATTATAGTCCCACATTAGTCGGAGAATGAACTATTGATTTACTTATATGGACTTTTGGACAATCTTCTCCCCAAGAGCTAGTTTTTGGATTGAGTTAGGTGCAGGTGTCATATCTTTACGACAATCAACACAAAACCTCTTGCATCACTTCAATAATAAACAAGTTGCAAACATGTTTATACAATTGAGTTTTCAGTATATATGAATCAAAAACACAACTTTTTGAGTTACCTTGAATGACTGTACATACAGCTATGGACACACAAAAAAATTACAGCAAAATTCCATTTTACTAAACTACTTGGGTAGACAATGTGCTGGCAAAACCATTTTGAATAGTTAGTCTTGGTGAGTGTATTCCGGAGTTCCAAAATAGTAAGCTTTGAAGATTTTTCTTTTCACCAAAAATTCAAAAATATTGAGAAAAAGGAACTGGAGGTTCTGAAATCTAACGTCGAAAACTGCATATTTTATACTTCTCAATGTCCAAAGTAGCAAGGACAATCTCCTCATATAGGGGGCTGTGACAACAATGGATTCCCAGGAGTGGTTCTACAATTAAAGCAACAGAGCAATTTGATTAATATTCGAACAAAAAGCAAAAGGTAAAAACAACAAAAAGCTTATCGCTAATGAATGATTCATTACCTGAGATTCAACGTTGGTTTTCCGAGAAGATTGCTTGGTATCTGGCCAGATAAATTATTGTTCTGCAAGAAGCTGCAACAAAAATAATAATGTGTCATTTAACTTTACCTCAGCATATGAGCATATACAACATCAAGAAAGTTCCTCGATCGCACTTGATATCATTAATATATATCTATTATGGTCTCTTAGAAAGGAAAACATAACGAGTGCTTGTGAAATGAAATTCTATGAGCAAAGTTATGTCTAAAGCAGTCAAGGTAATGACTTTAGAACATTAGCTTTTCATACAATAGCTTCTATGAGCTCTGATCAAGTGAGTGATTTGTAGTGGAAGCTCTATTAAATGAGTATCATCGCGTGGGCTCTAATGGTGATTTCGCTCAATAGAGATCCTGTTGCTGAAGCGAACAAGAATAATTTGAGCTATGTACAGCTGTGGTAAGCTAGCTCATTGCTTTCTTTGTTTAACAACTATCATTCAACCTAACAGCCTCACCACTTGCATCCCGAAACTAGAACTACTATCGGTTAAACTCTGTGATCCTATTTCTCATGTACTCATAAATTTTGCAGTAGTCTAAATATTAGAACTAGGTGGCAGATGAATACAATGGTCAATAAGTACATCTCTCATTTACCATGAGTTTGGATAGTAGTCCTTTCTCGGCGCCTAGACATATTTCCAAGCAGTACCTTTTTGCTTGTTGATGTTCAAGGTAATGACTCGTAAGTGATAAAAACCTCAAATTGACAGTTGGATTCTCACACTAAAGAGATCAATGGCTGCTCTACCATCCATCAATTTAAGTATCTGACACAAACTTTCCTAAAACCTGCTTCAACCTTTTTGAAAATGATCTCTATACCAAGAGAAAACTACTTAAGAAACACTATTTGAGGTACTTAGTTAATTCCGTGCTGCATAGCCACATCCACCTGTCTGTTGATCCAGCTATCCTAATTCCCTTGCTTAGCATGAGCCTAATGACGCTGTGTACCACCACCACCCACTTTCCGACAGAGAAAAGATCTAGCAAATCCGTTGAGGTGGTTATAGAAACTGTGCTTATACTAGCTAGCGTCGTAGGGCTACTATACTTGAGAAAAAGTGTACTTATAATACATCATAGGGAAACTATGATTGTGTAAAACAGAAGTGTTGCAGATTACTAATTGAAATCTATGCAAACTTAGGGAGCCAAAATCCATTATGTATCATACTCATTTTGTTTTATTATGGAAAGACGAACTTACATTTCATTAAGGCTCATAATGTTTCCAAGAGAAGGCGGAATTTCTCCACTAAGCTGATTGTCTTCCAAGTGTCTGAAATAAAAGACGAGAGTATTAGGAATAGACACACTTAATTACACAAGTTTTTTTTTTCCCCGACTTTTTCACAAAAGCTTGGGCTATAATTAGAAAGATCATTATTGCAACAGCAATTTTGAAGAAGAACAAAAGAAACCAAAGGTTTTACTTACAGAGTCTCCAGGATACTCAATGAGCTCAAATCTGGGATAGATCCCGTCAAATTATTATCCGCAAGCCATCTGTGATAAGTAAGAGACTTTTAAAAAATCTATTTGCATCCATCAATATATGAGCACTAAGAAACTAATATTCACTTACATGCCATTCAATGCTGTCAATCTGGCAATGCTAGGTGAAATTGATCCAGAAAGACCCATGCTTGTTAGGTTTCTTCAGACAAAAGAGAAAGGAACACAAGTTAATAGGTAGAATCACTTGGGCAACCGTAATATGGGTTGAGGTAAGGTAAAGTATTCATTTTTCCCATTTTTCTTATTCATGAGGCGGGCGGTTTGGGGGAGTTTGAGGTTAATGGAGTAAGAGACATCTGAACTCACAAAGAAGTAACACGAATTCGTGATCCTCCAGCACATGTAACTCCAGTCCATTGGTATTGAGGGGGTAAACATGGATCACCATTCCAATCTGGAGGAGGATTCTTGAAACTCTCCTTCAATTTTTCCAGAGCTATCACTGCAGTAAGAAATATATCACATTGATGTAGCAGAGGTAATTAATCTACAGAAAATGAGGTAAAAAGCAATCCTAGAAAGATAGCTCATACTCATCCAAGTGCTAGATCTATATTCGAAGCAAGAAAAGCAGATTACCGTCTCGAGTATGAGTTTTTCCTCCAAGGGGCAACACTTCAAAAACCTCTCCTGCATTAATCAACGGACCAATACTTGATCCAATCACCGGAGTTAAAGTTATCTTTGTAATACCAGACAGAGGCCACTGACTTGCAAACACAACCATGCCAGCCGGAGCAACATTAAGGTTGGGATAAAACAATATATCATTTATGCTTATATTGAAAGTTCTTCCTGAGAATGAATTTTGATCATCAGCAAAGTAAAGAGCTATGTAATACGTTGCGTTTGGGAGAGGTGCTGGAGGCCATAATAACTCCATAGCTTCAGGCTTAGGTACTGTTAACCGTGTCCGAAATACTTTTGCCGGGGGGTGATTCCAGATACCAGAAACAGAAACATGACTGAAACTTTCTGCAGGAGAATGTTGTCCATAGGGCTCCCAGTAACGATCAAATTCATCGTCAGGATATCTGACAGGTTAAAATGCTTGAAGTTATGATAAACATAACCAAAAGAAACACGTTTGTTTAAACATGGATGATATAATCAGATACTAATTCCTCTAACAACCACTATAAAACTAGTAACCAAATAGACTCGAGTATATTTGCATTCAGACAGCTTAGCAACTATGTATATTAAGGGTGGTAATTTTCTTGCTTTAGATATGCTTGAGAACAATTTTCAGGAACACACTCAAAGATATGCTCACAAAGGCTGTTATCTGGTTAGTACAAAGAGCATAACTCATGCCTAGCCATTTTTCTATCTTCCTTGTAATAAATTTAGGAGAAACACAAATAAGATAGATTCTGCTGCAGTTCATAACCTATTCCAAAAGAGCACTAGAAAGAACTTAGCCTCAAAGGTTTCAATTCACATTGTGATCAAAAGAGTTATTCAGACTAGTTAAACCAAATTACAGCAGATTCTATATTGAAAGTTGAAAGAACTTCTAAAATCTTAAAGTTCAGCCGCAAGTCGATGATCAATAGCCAATAGGGATTGAAATACATAAATTGCTAATCATTTCAACACCTGAATTGGGATTCAGTTCTACATAAACTGTAAATGTATTTGAATTGCATCGCGAAATTCAGGAATCATAATCAGAACTTAAAAATACCAACTTAATCAAATCAAAAGCAATCTTTTTTAGTCAAAGCTAACAACTTTAGGTCCAGATAGGTGAACAAACTTACTTGATAATTGATCTATTGTTCCCAAAACTGCTCCTTGTAATCAAAGTCAATCCATAAACATTAAAATCTGTAGAATTATACAACGAATCCGACACCAAAACAAGCTCCAAAGCAGATATAAAAGGGTCAGAATCCGTTAAACTATTAGCAGCCAAACACACACTCATAGTCTTCCCTACCGCCTTAAAAAAACCTTCATAATATGAAGACATTCCTTTCCAATAATCCTCAGTTGTATTCACTGGACTCCAAAAAGTCCCATCAACAATCTGATCAAATACAGGAGGATTCAAATTCCCATTAACCCCACCATAGAAATACGTCGTCCTGACCAAGTACTTCCCTCCACGATAAACAGGAACCTCATAACAGAATTTCTTGAAAACATTGTTCTTCAATGGAAATGTACGGACAGTAGAGAGTGTATAATCAAGAACATCAACAGTAAGATTCTTGGGTTTTCCTGCTGATACATAACCAGAATCCGACACCCAATTCTGCTCATTAACTACAGAATCAACTACAGCACCACAATCAATCAAAACACCTGAAAAAAAACAAGAAAAGTTGAAATCTTGAAAAAAAGATCAAATTTTTGAAAAGGGGTTGATTAAATGGGGAAAAGGGGTTTACCTCTTGAGGATTGAGAAACAGAAGGGAAGATAAAAAGGGAGAGAAGGAAGGAGAAATAGAAGAAAGACATGGTTAATGATGATGATTGAAGAAACAGAGAGTCATGTGATGATTTTGAGAAGGAAAAAAAAGGTTGATTTTAGGTGGAGTGGAGTTGAATGAGTCGTTTGGGTGAGTTAAGGAAGAAAAGAATAGAAAATTTGGAGAATGAGAGGTGAAGTTGGTGAAGAGGAAAGAATCAAAGTTGGATTAATGCCATTGTTTTTTGGGAGGAGAGACGCGGGAATGAACCAGGTCAGCCTGCTTCACTTTGCTGCCATTTGCGGAGTTGCTAATTCTTTTTCTTAAAAAAATGATTATTAAAATTTTGTTTCTAAATTGAAAGAGAGAGAAAAAGAGTTATGAATATCATAATGTATTAATGGTAGGACTATATCACTCTTAATTGGAAATTTGGGATTTAAGCGTTAGATATAGAGAACACCATGTGTGGAGTGCCACCTTCACCAGTAGTGCATAACTCGAATTTAGTCGAAACTTCAATAAAAACACCTACCTTGGACGAGCAAACACATAAAAAAAAAATGTAAAGTACAAAACATTTTTGAATTAAAAAAAAATAAGTTAAATATTTAGCTAACGTTTGGCCTAAATTTTGAAATTAAAACTTGAAAATTTGAGCTTTTAAATTTGTTATTTTTAAAATTAGAGTTGTATTTGTATATGTATTTTATTTGAAAGTTTTAAAGTTTTGTGAATGGTGTCTAAAAAAAGGATAAGACACAAGTAGCCTTCTAGATTATGATCGAAATTCCAGAAATACACCTTAACTAAATTAAGGTTGTAATACCCTCTGAATATATTATTTTTGTAATTTTGTGCATCTCTTAGGTGGCATCCAAGCATCTCCACATAAGTCAAAATGTGTATGAAATTACAAAAAAAAAATGAGTTCAGGGGTAATAGGACCTTAGTTTAGTTAAGGTGTATCCCTGAGATTTCACTCGTAGTCTAGGGGTACTTGTGCCTTATCCCGTCCAAAAAATCTAAAAATTGACTCAAATGTCATGGTTAAATAAATATTTGAAGATAAAATTTTCAAACTCTACTCTCAACATTTTTTTATCAGACATTGGCTTAGATACTTTAATGAACTCCTCGTATTTTAATTTGTTTGTCCTACTTTACTTTTAGTCAATTTAAAAAAGAATGCATCTTTCTTTTCGTTTGTAACTTTTAATTTTAACTTTCCACAAGACATGTTTAAAATAAGATTAAAGGACATTAGTTACATTTTACTTATTTTTAGTTTAAGATCACAAATTTAAAAAGTTTTCTTTTTTCTTTTAAACTTCATATCAAGTTAAAATCGGACAATTAAATTGAAACCGAAAAAATAGTAAATAAGACTATTGTTTGACTTTTTCTGGCAGGTGATATGGTTCGTGTGTAACGAGATGGGAACTTGGAAGATATAATACTACGTACCTACTATATAGATAAGCACTTCAATTCTAAAATACTCAAAAGTCTAAAGAAAATAAACATCAAGAAGTTCATAGTGTTTAAACAAGTTGATGTAATTAGTGATTGAATCTTTTTAACATATTATAAATAAACGAAAAATAACGTATATTAATCTTTTTACCAAATTATGAATAAGCAAAAACATAACTCATAATATCTCAAAAAGATTTGAAGCAACCTTAAACACTACATTGTAAAATTTCACTCTTCCTATTTATGGATTTGAGTTAATTGGAAGCACGACGAGCAAATAAAATATAATTTTGTCTGTCCTTTTTAAATTATTATATTTTCTCGTGTAACAAGTCAAGGTTTTTGGAATATAAAAAATTAGCATAATATATGAACGTACTTTTAATTTGGTTTATTTATATTTTTCAATTTTAGTTGTGCACAGACACACACTTAAATTTATGTAAATTATATAAGTGGAAACACACATTCTACATGACATTATACAAATCAATTTAACGTGAATTATCACATAAGACAGCATATAAAATACATAAAATCTACTTATTCAACTTTATCAAGTTCAAATATCAACTCATAAATATCAACTTAAAGATAAGTCCTTTATTTATTTATGCCCAAATAATTGTCAAAGGAACATAGACCAAATCGCCCATCAGAGCTTATGCCACGTGTGATCTTTTGCAATGAGGTAGTTTGGTGTCTTGTTCTTTGATCGTTTCTTTATTATTTTAAATTAATTATTTTTTGGGCATTTATATTTAATTGATTTAATTTATTTTTTCTGGGTATAACGGGTCGTCCTCGGCCCAATTCTTAATGCTAGCGGATCAAGTGAGGTTGGACTGTTGAACCTCACTTCTAAATGGGCTGAAAGATCTTTAGCTAAAGAGAAAATTACGCGGATAAACAAATATATATTAATTAATTAGGGAAAAATTATATATAATAACAAATTATAATTCAAATTAAATGCTATAATTACAGTTTGATTTAATTATAATCCGTAGCAAACTGTTGTCATTCGCTTCTCTCCCTGAAATTCTTGTTTGCCACTCTCCCTTTCTCGCTCGCCTCTCTCACTTTATACAAACACAAATGTATAAATTGTGTTTCTGTGTTGTATAAAGTGAGAGAAAATTGTATATACACATGCAAATACATATATCTTTGTCCTATACACTTATAATTATACAATACAAATCTTTCCTTGCCCAATTCTCTTTTGCCCTTCTCTCTTCCTCGCTTTATACAGACACAGATTATACAAAATACAATGTATAATTTGTGTTTGTATAAAGCGCGAGAGAGATATTTGATATACAAACGTTTTATTTCGATTCAATTGTATACAAATTCAAATTTTATGCAGATATACAAACACATAAATTGAATTGAGAGGCTGCTAGCGATTTATACAAACGAGAGGCTGCCATTGATTTATACAAATAAGAGGCTGCCAACGATTTTATACAAATCTGATGCCCCCAACGATTTATACAATTTGATGCTCCATAGCAAAGCACAATTATTCAAACTATAGCTATAACATACAAATATGATTTTTATGTTTGCTAAATGTGAAAGTTGCTCATTAATTAGCTAACATAGTTATAATTTGAATTAATTAGGGCTCACATCTTAATTTTAATTATACTTACGTCGCTTATACATATACAAATACAATTTTATATATATATATATATATATACACACAAATTCACAGCCAAATTTTTGTAACAAAATCTTGGTTAATCATCAAAAATTTAAATCAACAAACAAAAGTTAACTTGTTACCATAATCCACCAAGATTTTTGGCTAAAACTTGATATATCACCAAAATTTTGGTTACAAATTTTGGCAATTTCAAAATCATGGTAAAATTTGTCTTATTATAAATCCGGTCAAATCACAGGAATTGATCGTAAACTGATGGATCGCTATAATATATTGTGTAAGAATTTATTCATGTGTCTACATTAAAATTAATTTAAATTAAATAACTCTAAATTCGATATAAAATCTTCTAATATCAATCTCATCAATTTCAATTTTTAGATTAAAAATAATAACTCTAAAGATCTTTACTTGGTGGCCTATTGTAGTGCATCATATTTTTAAATGGTTACCCCAATAGAAATGGAGGAGCATGTTTAATTCAATTGGCGAAAAAAAGACATCTACAATTTAGAAAGTATTTGATAAATTCATGCATTTATATACATCACTATTTTTTTGTTTAAAAAATAAAATAAAAAATCACTTTAACTATGAACTTAACTGATCAATTTTGGTGCCTTGGCAGAAAATATATTTAAATGATATTTTATCACCCATTACACATAGGCGTATTCAGGATTTTGAGATAATAGATGTAGTATTACGAAAAGATAGATTTAAGATTTAAATTTGATCAATTTGATATTTAGGTTCTTATCACTAAAAATCGATAAAATTATAAAATTAACTTAACCGGGTGATTGTATGTTATATCAACCGGTATTATTAATTTCAATACACACATTTTATTTAATTATATGTAAAAAAATTACAGTGATAAGAAACTTAATTAGGAATTTTCAATGTGACGAACTTGAAATCTATCTATATAATGTGCTATTAATAATCACTTAGAAAGGTTTACCCAATTTTAGAAAGAAAAATAAAACTAGATAGATATAAGATTCAAAATTTTAACCTCACTTAGAGATATACATCATATCATCATTACATTTTATGATACTTCGAATGTGAATTCATACATCTATATTTAATTTTTTTTAAAAAAACATAACACTACTATATATAATTTCAAAAGAAAAATATAGATTTACGTGAACTCGATGACCCCCTATTACATAGCCCTTGCCATCACCAACAACCTAGAATTTTCATTTTCTAGATATAAAAATGAACATTCCAAAATTCAATAAGATTTTCTAATACGAATTAAGAGTAAAAATAACAAAAACTTATAAGTGAAAAAAAAATGAAATGACGGAATAAACTAGAACGCTATCATCTCTTAATGCCAATAAATGAAAAAAATAAATGACAATAAAGAGACGTTAGACAAATGGCTGAATTTGTCATAATGAACATTGAAAACCTTTAAGGCAATTTAATTTTGCGGCAATTGTCTGCTGAAATGTAAATGCAAATAATAATAAAAAATATTTTTGTTGAAATATTAAAATAACTATTTTTAAAACATAATCTCAAGAATGTTTTTGAAATATCAGACAGTAGATATTTCAACCCTTCCATTTTTTACGTTTTTCCATTATTGAGAGGATAATGACAGAAATTTTATAAACCATCCATTTATTTTGGATTTTAATTCTACACCTTGACGATATATAATTTACTCAATTAAATTATTTAAAATGAAATAAAAAAAAGTTATGTGATCACGATCTACGTTATATATATCTACTAATCAATGTAGCTAGCCGAAAGTCACAAGTTGGTTGCCTAATTAATTACTCCCTCGGTCGAATATTAACTGGTCATCTTTTTATAAATATATGTTTTAAATTACTTGATTACTTAATAAATCAAGATAATTTATTTTTTCTATTTTACCCCTATAATTAATATTCATCATCAAGTTTAATGTTCTCATAATTTCTCTTTGGAGCTTACAAAATTAATGTTCACATAATTTATCTTTTCAAAGAGTTCATTAAATACTTAATTACTCTTTTATACTTTTGCCCTCACTCTACTTTTTATAATAGAATTGTTTAAGAACAAGTATACTAGTGAATAACAAAAACAACTTATAAAGTGAGAATATCAATTCGATGCGAAGATCAAACAAAGTACTAAAGCGACAAGTTATAATTAATCTACCAAAATTTGAAGATTCGAAAATTTCTTTTTGAATTTTTTTGGAAGAAGAAAGTGTTTTTACCATATATTGATATTGAAATAAATGATACCTTTTGTATGCCTTGTGTCATCATAAATTATCTTGATATCAATCAATATGGATAAAAGATAAATTAGTCAAATTAATCTTTTTATTTATAATTTCTTAAGTACGTGTAAAATAAAAAGTGATCCGTTAATATGGGTTAGAGAGAATAGCTTTTAAAAACAACTACTTCCTTCTATTCCATACTAGTTGATCTTTATACTAAAAATTAATTGTGATGTAGCAATTTATATGATGTATTTTGTTTAAATATATTCTAAATTTTTTTTTTTTTATATTCCAAAAAAGAAATAACTTAATTTTAAATATGTTATTTTACTTTATAAATGATTTCCAACCAAACACATGCCTCTTATTAAAACTGTTGTAAATTTTAAAAGTTTTTCTTTTTAAATTTCGTATTCACTAGCTTAAATTGTGACGAAAAAAATATTAAATAAAGTAAATATTGTTCTCACTTTTATTCCCCTCCCTCCAAATTCAATCTCTAAAATTCTAGAAGCTTGCCAAAGTCATGTTCCAACACTTAATTGGGTCACAACGTGCTGAGAAACAAGACAACCAAATCCCATTATATAAACCAAACACACTTCCAAATTTCTATACTCAAATCAACTTTCATACAATACCTCATCTTCTAATTCTCTCTATAATAATTTTTTTCCATGGCTACTTCCAATGACAACAACAATGAAGATTTCACTCAAATTGATTGTTGGTACAGAATCTATAAAGATGGTCGAGTCGAACGTCTCTATGACACAATTGGCATAGCATACGTGCCCCCATCACTTGAAGATCCAACCACTGGTGTCTCTTCAAAAGATGTTACAATTTCACCGCATGTTTCTGCTAGACTTTACCTTCCAAAAAACACAAACAATTCTACCCAAAAACTTCCCATTATAGTGTATTACCATGGTGGTGCACTAGTTCTTGGATCCGCTTTTTTTAACTCGTACCATAATTATCTCAATGTCTTGGTTTCTGAATCCAACGCAATCGCTATTTCAGTAGAGTATCGGTTAGCCCCTGAACATGACGTGACCACAATTTACGAAGATTCTTGGACTGCACTTCAATGGGTCGCGTCACACGCTAATGAAAAAAAATTCACTAGAGATAACGAAGACCCATGGATAAAAAACTACGGAGATTTTAGTAGATTGACTATAATTGGAGACAGTGCTGGTGGGAATATAGTTTAGCATATGGCGATGAGAGCAGGAAGAGAAGGTGGTATTAATGAAAAGGTAGCTATTGATGGTTCGATTCTTGTTTGTCCTTACTTTTTGGTTCCAATTGAGAATATTGAAGAAAGTGGAGCGTACAAAAATTGGATTATTATTAGTTCACCATCAGAAGCTGGGCTACATAGTCCATTGATTAATCCACTTGCTGAGAATGCTCCTAGTTTGTCTCAGTTGGGTTGTTCTAGGATGTTGTTGTGTTTTACGGATAAAGATGTGTATATTCCAAAAGAAATTGGGATTCGTTTCGTTGAAGGCGTAAAGAAAAGTGGTTGGAAAGGGGATTTGGAGTTTATTGTAGTTGAAGATGAAGTTCATTGCTTTCAACTAAATAATCCTAATACAGAGAAATCTCAAGATTTGATCAAGAGTTTTGCTTTTTTTATCCGACTTGAGTAATTTTAAATATTACATTAAATATTAGTGGATTATATGTAGCTCAGCTTCTTCTGATGGTGAGCTAATAATAATTCAATTCTTGTACGCTCCACTTTGTTCAATGTTTTCAATTGGAACCAAAAAGTAAGGACTGACAAAAATCTGCATATAATTATTGCAATTAGTGGCATACACCTATTTTTGGAGGGGTTACTCTTTTTATGGAGTTTCCCCCTTAACAAAAAAAAAAACAAACATCCTTGTTGTTTCAATAATTCTCTTATCTTTATTTTTGCTATGATGGAATGTCATTTTCGATTGTCTTATCGTTATAAAGTGAAGTAATAAATGCAATGCAAGTATAATATTATTTTATATTATGTTGATTTCATATAGTATCATGCAAGAATATATATATATATATATATATATATATATATATATATATATATATATATATATATATTATTTTAATACGGGATAAAATATGAAATAAAAATATATAAAAATTAATACTATAAACTAAAACTATCAAATAGAGTAACAAATTTATCCTTCATGTAGTAATTAATATTTTATTTTTCCAAATAGATAAAAAAAAACTTTAAAATGTACTAGATGAGATAAAAATTTGTGCTAGCACAGGCCCAAACACTATGTTAATTCATAAAATTGTATGATTTACCAATTTTTGTCATTGAAAGAAGTATTGAAACACTTCTAAATTTGGCACAAATTATTAATTTCGTGTTCATAAACTATAGACAACCTTAAGAAACACTGTTTTACTTGAAAGAAACACTCTTTTACACTAACTAAATTTAAATAGACCTCTGCCATTTGACAAGAATTTAGGAATGTGTTTCACTAATATTGTAAGATGAATAGTTTATTTAAGTTCAATTAATCAAATAAAAAGATATTTTTAAGACTGCCAATAATTCAAGATTGAAACTAATAATTTGCGAGTTTAAAATTGTCGTCAATACTTCACTCTAAAATTATTGATAGTTTCAAAATGATCTAAATAAAATTATCAAAATTTAGAATGTTCTTTAAATATTCTCCTAAATCTATAATACTCCATATGGCCACAACTGGAATAAGTTGGATCCAAATATAGAGTGTTTCAAATTGTTGCTCTCATCCTGTTTAATTATTCTATGATAATAATCATATAATCTACCACAACGCCATTCCAAAATTTAAAAGAAAAAAAATTCTAGAACTTTGTAGAGTTTCTTCATTTAATTATGCTTATGTGACATGAAGACTAAATAAATACCGCTGCATTTTTTTTTTGCAGATTGAGATTGGATTATAATTTATCAAATAACTGGTCGGGCATGCAACTTCAAGCAAGTGAAATGAAAATTATGATAGGGTGAATTAAAAAGAAGTACCAGAAGCATTTCAAAAAGGAGATTGTTGGGCAGCAATTGTTTACCATACTTGGAAAAGTTAGAAATTAGACTACTTTCAAACATTAAAGTGTGCAAGCTGACAATTTTAACAATGATAAAGCACTACAGAAAAAAGAGTCAATTTGCGGGAGCTAAAATTACAAATAACGAGATTTAGAACCCAACAATTTGCTGTTACAAGGGTTTCAAAATTTCCTGCAGCAACCACACAATAGATAAATAGTAGGAGTTCTAACCACAACAATATTTTGTTGGGCAAATAATTTTATTTCATTTTGTGGGAGTTTATACCTCAAGAATTAATTTTTAGTATTTCATTTTATTTTATTTTGGTCATAACCTCCACAATATTTTTGATGAAATTTTAATATTTAATTCGCATTGTAGTTTATATAAAACTAAGCTACAACTATACTTCAAGCTAATTTTGTAGTAATTAAATCAATACATTCATAATTAAATAAATAAAATATTTCACGAAATAAAAAGTACAAAGGATTAACTAAATCATGAAAAAGTTAACATAAATTAATGTCAAGGGTCATTAAATTTACAATACACTTTCTTTAAACCAAAAATAAATATATAAACAGAAAAATTTGATGCGTTGTATAGTTCTAAAAATCACAGTCCTATGCCATCGAACTTCTCTTCTGAGTATATGAGTCAATAGTCCTCCATGTATGCATCTGCAAAACACACACGTTGATAGCAAATTAAACATTTATGTAACACTAAACATTTTGACATATTGTATAGAAGTTTATGGCATGTGACTGCATACTAATAGTCAAAACAATGCCATCTTTTTATCAGTAAAATAGTGTTAATCAATTGAAAAATACACAGAACATGAGAAATCAATGTTGAAAATTGAACATGAACTCCTAACCTTATAAATCATTTTATTAAGAGTAGAAGGAAAATTATAAAATTAAGTTCTTTTTAATTATCAAAAAGTATATTTTCTGGAAAAAAATTGCACCACCTAAATAAAAAAGAGGAATTATTTTTATGGACTAATTCTCCATTGAAAAAAAAGAAGATTGATTTATTGTTCCACTACATGATGGCTTTGATTATCACACATGGGACTTGGGAGGCATGCCTTTTGTCACCAACTTTGTAAGCCAAGAAGTAAAAGATATTATAGAATATAGATAGTTGATTTTGGACTTTATTTATCTAGTTCCCACTAATTTGACAATATATATTATCTCATCGTGGTCATGGCTACGTGGCCAGATGAGCAGTAAAAATAAAAATAGTGTTTGGATTAAGGGAAAAAAACTAGTAAAAGATTAGTTACCTGCTATAGAAGGTTAATGTTTTCTGATGGTGTAATAAAAAATTATAAAACTTAAACTCTACGTATAGAGGTTAGGAACCTTTTCTTTTCTTCAACTTTTCTTTTGAATTTTGATGTATGATTTCTAGAAGGTTGTTGATGATTCAAATGGCTATTCAAATTTGAAATTTAAATACTTATTTATTTTAGGCTAATTAAGAAGATTTAACATTTTATATGTGTTACAAGTTAATTTTTACTTTATTTAAATAAGAGTATAATTTTCTCATAGATTGTTGTATATATGACTTCACCACTGATTTGAGGATTTAAATTTTCTTAATGAAGGTTCTTCCCTTTAATTTCCTCCTAGTGCTCAGTCCAACATCTAGAAAATCATTGAAATTGTTTAGGATCATCTTTAGACCAAATGTAACATGTTAGTATCAAAGTCTCCAAATATATAACTTTTTTTTCCTTTTACTTACTTTGTCCCGTATTAGCTGATTATCTTATAAAAAATGTGTTAATTCATCATCTTACTACATAAAAAAAATATTAATTAATTCTTTTTATATCAACCTTGCAATTAATTCTTTTAAAAAATATTCACATTTGTTTGTATAATTCCCAAGAAGCTTTTTAAGGAGTACTGAAATAAAAAATTATTATCTTCTTATTTATAATTTCTTAAAAACCGTGCAAAATAGAAAGTGATCAATTAATATGAGACGGGAGTACCAAATAAGAAAAATAACCATATCATTCTCTTAATTTGATTCTAGAAGTTTGCCAAATCATCATGATGAGATGTCATTATTTGAATGTAAACCCATGCCACCACTAAATCTAGAATCTAGATTTGCTCAATTATTCTTTACTTTGGCCATCAACTGCTGAGAAACAACACAACCAAATCCCATTATATAAATCAAACTTCCTTCCAAATTTCTATACACAAATCAACTTTCTTACAATACCTCATCTTCTAATTATTCTCTCTACAATATTTTTTTTTTCCATGGCTAATTCAAATGACAACAACAATGAGGTTGTCACTCAAATGGATTGTTGGTATAGAATCTATAAGAATGGTCGAGTCGAACGTTTATATGACACAAATAACTTATTAACATACGTACCCCCATCACTTGAAGATCCAATCACTGGTGTCTCTTCTAAAGATGTTACAATTTCACCACATGTTTCTGCTAGACTCTACCTTCCAAAAAACACAAACAATTCTACCCAAAAACTTCCCATTATAGTGTATTACCATGGTGGTGCATTAGTTCTTGGATCCGCTTTCTTTAACGCGTATCAACGTTATCTCAATGTTTTGGTTTCTGAATCGAACGCAATCGCAATTTCAGTAGAGTATCGGTTAGCCCCTGAACATGACGTGACTACAATTTACGAAGATTCTTGGACCGCACTTCAATGGGTCGCGTCGCATGCTAATGAAAAAAAATTCACTAGTGGTAATGAAGATCCGTGGATAAAAAACTATGGAGATTTTAGTAGATTGTCTGTAATTGGAGACAGTGCTGGTGGGAATATAGTTTATCATATGGCGATGAGAGCAGGAAGAGAAGGTGGTATTAATGAAAAGGTAGCTATTAATGGTTCGATTTTTGTTTGTCCTTACCTTTTGGTTCCACTTGAGAACATTGAACAAAATGTATCGTACAAGAATTGGATTGTTATTAGTTCACCATCAGAAGCTGGGCTTCATAGTCCAATGATTAATCCACTTGCTGAGAATGCTCCTAGTTTGTCTCAGTTAGGTTGTTCTAGGATGTTGTTGTGTTTTGCGGAGAAAGATGAATATATTCCAAAAGAAATTGGGGTTCGATTCGTTGAAGGTGTAAAGAAAAGTGGTTGGAAAGGGGATTTAGAGTTGATTGAAGTTGAAGATGAAGGCCATTGCTTTCAACTAGCTAATCCTGAAACTGAGAAATCTCAAAATTTGATCAAGCGTTTTGCTGCTTTCATCCAACTTAAGTGATGATTAGGATTAATAATGCTACATTAGATCATATCTTAAGCTTTCAATGATTCTCTTTATCTTTATTTTTTCATGATGAGATGTCATTTTCGATTGTTTTAATTTAACGTCCAAAAGTACGAGTAAAAGCAATGCAAAAATATTAATATTATTTTATATTTCGTTTGATTTTATTGTCACCTTTATATTTTTGTTTCTGAATCAAACACAATTTTGATTTCACTAGGGTACAAGCTGCGAACAATTCACCATTGCTAAGCATTGTGATTTGTGAATCTTCAACCATAATAAATAAGATAACATAAAAAGACCTATAATAAAAGAAGCATAATATTTAAAACTTGTGGTCTAAAATATTCTTTCAGCATTGAAGTTAAATTGTACCGGCCATATTTAAAATTTGTTCAAATTATTTAAAGTTAAATTGTTTCTAATTAGTATAAAAAAGTTATTCCTTTATTCTATACAAACTATATAAAAAAAAACGTATCACATCAATTAAGACAAAAGATTACTTTTTTTGAATACTACGGGTGCACCAATATTATGAGTTGATGAAAATAATAAAATGTGATTTTACCTTAAATCAAACCGCAGTCACATGAGTGGTCGCGCTCACTTGTACCGGCCATACTAATTGCCTTTTGTGCTTTTCATGAGGGCTAGGGATGGCAAGGGGACGGGAACTGTGGGATGGAACGAAGGGGGACGGGACAGGAGGGGGACGCCCTTGGTCGGGATTTGGCCGGGACCGGGATTGGCGGGACAAAAATACGTCCCATCCTGTCCTACTATATATATGGGATGGGACGGTGTTTGGCGGGACGGGACGGGACGGGATGTGGGATTTTTTATTTTTTATATGTTTATTTATTTGTATTGAAATTATATGTTATTGAATAACATTTTTAATTTATTTGATTTTCAATAATATTTTTAGCTAATAAAAAATGCTTAAAGTTTTAAAATTTCAAATTTCAAATTTAAACTTTCAAATTTCAAACATTAAAGTTCAAATTTGTATTTTAAATATTTTCAAGTAATTTAAACTTGAAATTTCAATTTTTAAATTAAGTATTTTAAAGTAAGTTTAGTATATATGTAAATATGTATGTATATATTAAAATTAAAATGCAAGACAATAGTTGTATAAAAAAGACTTGAATAAAGCCTTTAAATTTAGGATAAATTACTTATATACACAACTTTACTTACCTTATTCTCCATTTTTCCCTATCTTTTTGAAATGTTTCATAAAGCCCTTATTTCTCCCAATTCTTAAAACTTTTAGATACATAAGATCCATTAGCCAAAACCCACGTTTACTACTCCCCTTTTCAGTCCTCTTTTCTCTCCCTAAATTCACTCCACATTCTTAGCAGTTACAATATTCAAATAAATTTGATTTTCAAAAGGATTCTCTCTCTCAAGTCAATCAATTTCAAACATGTGAATAGGTAGGGTTTTGTCTTCTCCATTGTTGTTTTCTTCCATTTTTTTCCAGATATTTTTCCTAATACATATGGGACAGGCCCCTTCATTTAGTATTGGGGTTACTCAACTTGGGGTCCATCTCGTCCTCTTCCAAAATGTCGGTGCTGGTAGACTTGCTCTGACAATGTATTGGCAAGGTTTTTATTGTGCATTCAATAGACTACCACAAATGCAGCAACAATTTGATACATTATCGATATGTTGAGAAGAAGAAGGAGAAGCAGATCAGATTGTTGGGTTTTTTTCGATTTTTTCTTATTCATCTTTTTTTGATAAATATGGATTCAGATTTTTAATGTATCTAGTAATTTTTATTTTCTTAGATTAATGTATAATGCTTTCTTTTCACTACTATGATACATTACAATTTCAGCATTCTCAATATACCGTGTTCAAATTGTATAATCTACCATATATCAATTGTTGTTATGTATCTGTAGTGTTTAATTTTTGTTCAGACTTATTTAAATTAGAAGATTATGTGCATGTACACATTACTCAATAAATACACTTGATACATAAATCCTATTATTCTATAGATAAAGCACCGTGTATCAAATTAATTGATAAGATATGATTAGGGTCTTACACTATGGAATTTAGGTAAATTATACTAATTTTATTCATTATTTGAGGAGTTGTTGTAATTTTCTGAAATTATTGATACACAAATAATGTTCAATAGTAGCGGACATTTTTGTATCATGTGTGGAGTTGTTGTAATTATGTGAAGTTATTGATATAAATATAATGTTCATTGTTGTATCATTCAAAACTTGCACTATTAGAGTGTGTATCAGATACACAAAATTTACTAAAATGTATCAAATACACACATATGATACATTGCAAGTTACTAATTTAACTGTAATCCATTGTTTGTATCATGTTTAAGTGTTGGACAATTTTTGTATCATGTTCAACTAGTGGGCATTTAGTATTAAATATAAATATCTGTCAGATTTTATAGATCATCAATTTGTATTGAGCATTAGTTACTCTATTTTATCATTATGTATCAACTAAACATTAAGATACTTTGTAGTTACAATTATGTATCATATGATTAACTTGACATGTTTCCCATGATGATTTACTTTTTGTAGTTGCTTTTGCTGAGTTCCTTAGTAACGAAATCAACATCCCATCAAATGGTTTTCGAGCTGATTATCTTCGCACAAGATATGAAGCATTATTATGGAGATATGGTACTGAAAAGGCTAAGTCACGCTATTTTAGCGATAAAAATGATTCTCCAAAGCTCAAGGGTCTCTTTACTCCACCGCAACAAGATGTTTGGTTAATGTCGAATAGTAATTATGTATTAATGAATAGACACCCTTTGATGTTTTGTTTCTTTTTTTTTTGTTAAAGACAATCTTATTTAAGTTTTAGAATGTTACTCTAAAAATTGTTTCATATTATGTCTGAATTTGAATATATTTGTTCTTAATTATATCATGTAAATTCTTATAATTTGTGTTTTAATTATAGTGATCTTGATACACAACACATCATCTGATACTTAAAACATTCACATTATATAATTAGATGTCATAAAGATAAATATCAGATTCATAACTCTTTTGATTCAAATATCATTATAAAGAACTCATTAGTTATGACATAATGTATATGATACAATAGATATGAGTCACAACAATGTATATATATAGTAAACACTTATGTATCATATACACATAAACTCTTTATTAGAATGTGATACATTCAAATTTAATTTTTTTAAACACAACATGTCACAAATTATTTATGAGATAAACCATTGGCACATAAAGTTGAAAAAGATGTATCATCCACATTTTTTCTTGATTACTACAAGTACTTTATACCTCTTAATTGATATATTATTAATATTATCTACCAGATACACAATATTAACCTGATACATTTTATACAAATCAGTCATATAAATACGTTTGTTATATAAATGTATCTGATACAACTCAATTGTTAATCTCTTTGTTACATGTATCATATACAATTAGATACAAAATAATAATCACATCATAACTCACGAAATTATTATACACACTCTTCATTTACTACTAATGTATCATGACTTACATATCCATATCAGGAGTTTTAGTATTTTTCCTGAACCTTCGACACACATAATTTCTCCAGATGTAGAAACAACGTAATGTATCTGATTTCCAAGTAAGGTATCCAACCTCATGTTTCTTTATCTCGACGTACAACCTTACTCCCATATCATTCCTAATAATCAATGGAGAAGAATTGCCTTATACCATGTATCGGATCTCAAAATTTTTTCTTAATGCATCAATAGTCAATTCTGTCGCAATAGCTGAAATTAAGTTGATGAATGAAATATTTTTACCAACGACGATTTCTTCACTTTTGTATCATTCATAACTAACCTCGTTATTCCCAGATTTCTGAATGCCTCAGCAAAATCGAAATATTCATTATGTATTTTATGAAATTATCGTCTACTGAATGAACTACTACAACAACAATCATCATATAATACTTGTAATCTTGTTTTCATAGTGTCGAGTGGCATTGTCAGTAATGCAGACACTCCATTAGCTATAGCTGCACTCAACCCTTGAACTGCAAATATTACCTTCCCATTTTGCCTATAACCACCCTTATCGTCTTTCTTGAAGAAAAAACAAAACAAATCTAGATAGATATTAATCCATTTTTTTTTACAGTTAACGGATGCAGGTGCATCCCAATTTACACGTGGGTCGGTCTCTAGTTCGACTACATGATGGCAGGAGCGGAGCTACAGTGTTAAATGGGGGTTTGGACGAACCCACCGACTTTTACGTAGATCCTACATACGTACTAAAAACTATGTACAAATATATTTAAATTTTGCGTCCGAACCCACATCACAGTAAGGTGGATGGCGCAGTGGTAAGCGCGCACAACACTGATTATTTGGATGGGGTTCGAGCCCCAAATGTGTTTTGTGTCTATCTTCTACTCTCCTTTAATTCAATTTTTCCTATATAGATTTTTATAAATTCTTTTCCAAATAATAAAACAGAAAATTGATAATTAAAAATAATAAAAAAGTAGTGTCATACTCCAAAACAACATCTAACTATTAATCTCAAAGAAAATTGCAAGTAACCAAAATATTGTATCATACTCTAAAACAACATCTCACTATATTGATTTCTTTTGAAGCATTCAATAAAATGTTAAACCCAAAATTTAATTTTTTTTAAAGTTAGGGTTCTAATATTTACTATCGACTTCATTGCTACTGCTTGTTGTCAAAGTGCAGACCTCTGCCCCGGTAAGTACTATTTACTCTTCTCAGGTCCTCCTCGGCTCTACCTTTTCTCTTTTTTAATTTGTCTTTACATTGTATAACAATTTATTCAAAGATCTTATTTTTAATCTTTGTTTTTTAGACTGTTCCACGTATTAATAATTGATCATATTAATTAAGTTATTGTTTGCTTCTCGGAACTTTAACTTTCAAGGCAAGGGCGACTCAAGGGTGAAGCAAGTAAAACCTTCCATTTAGGTCCCAAAAATATTAATGGTGAATTTAATAATTTTAATTTTACTTAAAATGATATTGAGATTATAGAAAAAAATCTTCAAAATTTATACTAAAATATAACAATTATCTATCTTTTACCAAATAATATTTTAGAACTTTGAAATAAATAACTCAAATCTTCATATTAATAAATGAAGTATTTGAAAGTGTACCAAATGATGCATCATTTTTTTTTTTTCAAAACATAACAACTTGTCGAGTGAAATTTTAATGATATGCTTATATGTTTGTGGTTATATATATATTGTCACACCCCTTTATCGCACACGGCGGTGGAAGGGTTTTTTCTATTTATGTGACAGTATTGAATAGGGATTATTTTAATTTTCAGAGTCGCCACTTGGGATTGAATTATGGTGTTCCAAGTCACCTTTTGAATCCCTAATCAATAGGAAATGACTCTTTATTTTGGTCTGTGAACCAGAAATTCAGGTAAGGAATTCTGTTGACCGAGGGGAAGGTATTAGGCACCCCTCGAGTCCCGTGGTTCTAGCACAGTCGCTTTTATTGACTTATACTTATGTTAAATTATTATTATTATTATTATTATTATTATTATTATTATTATTATTTTGGATACATTATTTTAGGCCATGATTTGCTTTTTTTTTTTATTTGTTGAATTTTTATTAGTCTGAACCTAGATGCGTAACCGCATTCTTGGTCTTGACATTTAGAGACATAATTGTCTTCTTTCTCTCGAGTACCTCACACCTAATAATCTCAATTTACACCTTTTGATTTAAACTACTAAAAATTAATTATTAAACAATTCGATCAAGGTGCGCCACTGCATCCTTGAATTTCTTTTAAGTGTTTCAAAGAAGATGTGTAACCACATTCTCAATTGAAACCATTTTTAGCGTATCTAAATTTGCCTACAAAAATTAGTCTGCCAATTTTAAGCGCGAATCAAATGATGCCGAACTACCACCGACCAAAATAATAATAATAATAATATTAGTAATAATAATGACATTATTTCATCATAAGCATGTGCACAATAGTTATTACTTACTGTTGAAATTTTCTTATTAGTTTTTATTTTATATATTTATTTATATAAAAAAAAAAAACTAAGTTAGTACTCAAAAGATAAAAGCAACACCCATATTATTGCACAAAAATAACTTATCACTTATTTGAATAGAACTCAACATATAATTCATCAAAATTAATAAGGCACCAGCACCAAAACAAATAATCACAAGTTATACAATTTTATTTCTAAATTTAATGACATAAAAGTTCAAACAAGTTTCAATATTATAATGCTAAAATTAAACACACATAAATTTGAGCAACTTCATGATATTAGAATCACATCTTGTATAATAATGAAATCAAATTATACAATGAAGATTAAATGGTACCTCTTGCGAAAATTCAATTCACGAAAAGGAAACAACCCTAATAAGGAGCCACGAACTCGAAACCACGAAAGCAAACCTCGAACTCAACCTCTAAGTGTGGGGTTGGAAGGAATTAAAAGACGTTTAGATGTTTTGATTTTTTTTCTATACGTACGAGTGTCTTTTGGTATGAATGTATAGTGTATTCTTTCTTCTTCTTCTTTTTTGTACGGTTTTTTTTTTGTGTGTTGTTTGTGTTTAGGAGGCTGAAATTTTTTGTTTTCCTCCTCTTTTCGTTTCCATTGCTGTGTTGTTTTATATGTAGTAGTCGTATGTGTGTGTGTCGTGTATTGTTGTAATGTTGGAAGTGGGGGGAAGAGTGGGGTAGTGGAGGAGTATGTGGGGTGAGGGTAGGTGTAGTGGGGTAGTGAGGTAGTGTGGGTAGTTTAGGTTGTGGGTAGTTTAGGTTATTATATTTATTAAATTAAATATATATATATATATATATATATATAAACCATAATAATAAAAATATTAATTAATTATTTTGAATTAATAAAATATGAGAAAAGTCAAATAGCTAGTCTAAAAATATAATTAAGAAATACTAGCTTATTTATTAAAATTTAAATTAAAGGAAAACATATATTTTTTGTAGTTTTTCAATCTTTTAAAATAAACTTACTAAAATACGATGAAAAATAAAATATTTAATTTATATATAAAAGCAATATTTATGTACTAAAAATGATTTAATACCTTAAATTCGGTCAAAAATTACGTGTCTACATATATATATATATTTATATATATAATGGTTGTAATTTTGACGATTGTTATATTAGACTAATATGTTATTTTCTTTTAAAATTTAGAACCCACAAATATTAAATCCCGGCTCCGCCTCCGCATGATGGCTATGATTATCAAACATGGAAGACAAATGCATTCCTTTTGCCACCAACTTTTATTTGTATGCCAAGAAGTAAAATATATTTTGGTCTTTATGGCTACTAATGACTAATCAATATTTTGACCATATACTATCTCATGCACGTGATGACCAGACAGCCAGATGAGCGGTATATACAGTACTATCCTTTTTATTTTACAAAAATTAAAAGTATCTGTATTAATAGTTTCAATTTTCTTAAAGAAGAATTCATCTAATTTATTTAGTTGAGAAACAAAAAAATGTGAATCTTTTTTTACCGATTTTACTTTGATATTGGAAAAATTCCTTACTTTAATTATGTATACTCTCTCCGTCAACTTTTAATTGTTATAATTTCTTTTTTTAAATTCAAACGATAAGAACTTTAACTAATATTTTATGATGTGTTTTTTCATCATATTGGTATGTAAAAAGTTACAATTTATAGTAGTTTTCGTATAATTTTTGAATATCTAATTTTTTTTATTTAAAACATCAAATTAATGTAATCTAATTTAACTTTTGAAAATTAGTTAAATTAATTTTTGACAATTTAAAAGGAATGGATAGAGTATAATTTAAACTTCTTTTGAAAAGTCATGTTTTTTCATATGCACACATCCTCTTAATATCCAAAGTAGTGCTTTTTCATTTGCACACATCCTCTTAATATTCTTGATGCTGCTATGTAAATCCCATTATATAAATCAAACTTGTCTTCCAAATTTCTATACCCAAATCAACTTTCTTACAATAAATACCCCATCATCTAATTATACATTCCATGGCCAATTCCAATGATAACAACAATGAGGTTGTCGCTGAAATGGATGGTTTCTATAGAATTTATAAGGATGGTCGAGTCGAACGATATATTTATCAAAAAAGTAACTTATCAACTTACGTGCCTCCATCACTTGATGATCCACAAAATAATGTCTCCTCTAAAGATGTTATAATTTCACCACATGTTTCTGCTAGACTTTACCTTCCAAAAAACACAACCAATTCTACCCAAAAACTTCCCATTATAGTGTATTACCATGGTGGTGCACTAGCTCTTGGATCCGCTTTTTTTAAGTCGTACCATAATTATCTCAATGTCTTGGTTTCTGAATCCAATTCAATCGCGATTTCAGTAGAGTATCGTTTAGCCCCTGAACATGACGTGACCACAATATATGAAGATTCTTGGACTGCACTTCAATGGGTCGCGTCACATGCTAGTGAAAAAAAATTCACTAGTGGTAACGAAGACCTGTGGATTAAAAACTACGGAGATTTTAGTAGATTGTCTATAATTGGAGATAGTGCTGGTGGGAATATAGTTTATCATATGACAATGAGAGCAGGAAGAGAAGGTGGTATTAATGAAAAGGTAACTATTAATGGTTCAATTTTTGTTTGTCCTTACTTTGTGGTTCCAATTGAGAATATTGAAGAAAGTGCATCGTACAAGAATTGGATTATCATTAGCTCACCATCAGAAGCTGGGCTTCATAGTCCATTGATTAATCCACTTGCTGAGAATGCTCCTAGTTTGTCTCAGTTGGGTTGTTCTAGGATGTTGTTGTGTTTTACGGAGAAAGATGAATTTATTTCAAAAGAAATTGGGATTCGATTTGTTAAAGGTGTAAAGAAAAGTGGTTGGAAAGGGGATTTGGAGTTGATTGAAGTTGAAGGTGAAGGTCATTGCTTTCAACTAGCTAATCCTGAAAGTGAGAAATCTCAAGAATTGATCAAGCGGTTTGCTGCTTTCATCCAACTTTAAGTGATTTAAATTAATAGTGCTACATTAGATATGGTACACTACTATAGCAATATCCAACTTGTTGCTTCATTAGTTCTCTTTATATTTATTTTTATCATGATGAGATTCCGTTGATTGTTTTAAAGTTAGAAAGTATGAGTAAAAGCTATGCAAAAATGAGTATATCATAAAAAAAAAAGCATAATATTTAATATAATTTAATCAGTTGTTTACATATTCGAAACTAATATTTGAAAGACATAAAATATAGGAGAGTGTAATTTTTTTTGGTATTTCATTATTTTACAAAAATCCTAATTTTATTTGACTAAAATGATGGAGTTTGAGACAATTTGTTTTCTTTTCAAATTGGCCTTACAAAAAATACACAAATGAACAATAATTGAAAGCTTGTACTTCAAAACCGGTCGTATTGAGCATTTCTAACGACGTACACTGCCTCCTTCCACGTTCTCCGCTTAAATTTTTTCTATAAAAATTATACTGTATATATAAGGTAATCATTTTTCTTTCTATATATAGAGAGAGAGATAGATAGATAAAAAGATAGATAGATAGATAAATCTTGAATCTCCTTAATAAAACACTAGAGATTCACTCAGTGGTTTAAGAATTCATAATTGATCTTGAGATTTCAAATTTAAATCCTAAATATTGTATTTTTATTTTTTGCGTCCTCTAAATCTTAATAAAAACATTGGATTCACCACTACCTATTGATATTGACGGAAAAATTATCTGCCAACACTTTCTTCAATGATATCCGTTACTATATCTCCCGATTAATACTTTTTTTGTTCCAATTTATGTGATACCACACTATGTTCATCAAACATGGAAGGCAAATGCATTCCTTTTGCCACCAACTTTAATTTGTAAGCGAACAAGTAAAATATATTTTGGTCTTTATGTAGTTCCCTCATTTGACTACATATGACTAATCAATATTTTGACCATATACTACCTCATGCACGTGATGACCAGGCAGCCAGATGATCAGTATATATATATACACAGTACTATCCTTTATATTTAAAAAAATAAATAAAAGCATCTCTATAATAGTTTCAATTTCTTAAAGAAAAATGAAAAGAAGAATTTATCTAATTTATTTGGTTGAGAAACAAAAAAAATGTGAATCTTTTTTACGATTTTACTTTGATATTGGAAAAACTTCCTTACTTTAATAATGTGTATAATTCAAACCTATTTTGAAAAGTTATACTTTCAGGAGTGCGTTGGCAACAAATAATGTATATAATTTTTACGTATCATTTATTTTAAATTTACGAGCAATTACTTTTTTCTCCTTTCTCTGACATTTCTTTTGATGTCTAATTTCTAGAAGTTGTTGAGGATTCAAATGATTATTCAAACTAAACTATTAAAAGTAGTGTTTGTTTATAATAGTGCACACATCCTCTTAATATCGTTGATCCGCCTATGTAAATCAATTACTGAGAAAAAAGACAACGAATCCCATTATTACTCTTATTTAGAAATGACACTTAGGGTGTACCAACACAACATAAAAGAGTTGTACCAATGACACTTAGGGTGTACCAACACAGCATAAAAGAGTTGTACCAAAAGCAATAAGGAATAGTTCCAAAACTAATACAAGTTGTACCATATGTGGACCCACTTCATTAAATTAAAGAGTTGTACGAAAAGCAATAAGGAATGGTTCCAAAAGTCATACAAGTTGTACCATATGTGGACCCGCTTCATTTTACTCCTTATTAGAAGTGAGACTTTAGAGGACGAACACGGCACTACCAAATTGTACACAAAGCATTTTTAAATTGTACTATAAAATTAATTGTGGCTCATTAATTGTACACGTGTCTTTCTACATATACAATAACTCACATGAATAATTACTTTTCTGACTTTTTTTCCTCAGTTTCTCTCTCTATATATTTGTTTTTTTTCTTTTTTCCTACTTTCCATTTTCCCCTTTTACTCTCTTTAGTTTATCTATGATCTTAAATTTTTCATAGATCTTTAAAATATTTTGAATTATAATATTTTGATTTTTACGTAGTTTACAGATATATAAATTTCATTTTAAAAAAATTGAAGATATCATACGCAAATTTATGGTCAAACTTAAACTATTTGATTCTCGAGAAATAAAAAGTGTCACATAAAATGGGACAGACGAAGGATAACTCTCAATTAAATTTATTTCACTTTTTATTTTCCATTTTTAACATAATTTTTCAAGTTGGATTTCTAGGAATTCTATAGTAGACCCATTTAAATTTTACTTTTTTGTTTTAAATTAGAGAACTTGGCCGCACTTCGCGCGATCATTAAAATTAATTATTTTTGATTAATTTTATATTTACTCTGTTGTTTAATCGTAATATTATTATTTGTTTTAATAATATGAAGATTGTGAAAAAAATAAAGCTTCACAAATTTTACATCTATTAAATGAGGAAGAATATATTTTTTATCAAATAAGTTAAAATATATTTGCTAATAACAAATTCTTCCATTGCATGAAGTTGATCCTTTAATATATAATATATATTTCGGTGTACCATTCTCCTTAAATGTCTAAGAAATATCTCGTAATGTCAAATAACATTGTAATACTCCCTCTGTCCCTAATTACTTGTCCACTTTTAAATTGACACATTTATTAAGAAATCAATTAATGACATAATGAGTTTATCATTTTACCCCTATTAATTATTAAGTAGATGAAAAGTTCTGCAATTTTTCAAAGTAATTAGTCATTTAATTGAGGGTATAATAGGTAAAAAAAAATGTTCTTTCTTGATTTGTTAAAATGGACAAGTAATTAGAGACAACTATAAAAGAAAAAGTGAACAAGTAATTAGGGACAGAGGGAGTACTAAACAAATGCATTAGCAAATGAAATTTATATTAAAAATATATTGTATAATGACGTAATGATACCTTAATAGAATTTCCTATCCATTTAAAAAAAAAAAACTTCACTCTTTCAATTTCGTTATATCTTCTTATTTAGTAGAAGAATCATCATTTATTATATTCTACTCCACTTTAATTTGTACCATCAGAGTTTTAAGAATAAACATTAAATTTTAAATCGAAATAAAAAATCATTGAAAAATGACAGAAAAAATAATAATAGTATATGAAAATTAAAATAAGGTGCAAGAAAAGCCTTTTCACGATAATTTTTTGAAATATATTGATAACAATTAAAATGAAGCTGTTATTTTATCTTCAAAATTAACTTTGATTGAATTGAATTAGTACAATGAGAAAAAATATTAAACTAATAACTTTTTAATGTTATTAAATGCATTTTCTTTTTAATTGAGTAGTAGATTAAAAGTTCCGAATTAGGATATTAAATAATATCTTATTCTCTCCTTAATTATTATGGTATTGCAAACATTTATTTTCCTTAAATGGTGATTCATTTTCCATTTACAGTTATATCCAATTAATTTCTAATGTATTAAATGTGGTTATGGGATATTGCAATAATATCTTTATCTTTCCTTAATCATAATAAAATTATAATTTAACATTTATTTTTCTGAAATGATAATTTCGTTTTAATTCCTAGAGCATATTGTTTACTATATTGAGTGTAATTATAATAAAACATATTGTATTTAGTATGACAAAAGAACTCAAAAATTGGAGAAATTAGATAAATAGTAATCTTAGCTTCTAAGAAATGTCACATCATCATTTACATATCCAACTTTTATATATTTAAATGAATTCCTAGAACATATTGTTTACTATATTGAATGTAATTATAATAAAACATATTGTACTCAAAAATTTGAGAAATTAGATAAATAGTAATCTTAGCTTCTAAGAAATGTCACATTGTCATTTACATATCCAACTTATATATATAAAAGAGTTAAAAAAGAAAAAATAAGTGATTTAAGAAAATTATATAAATAACATTAATGATGAGATGAAGATTAAGAAAAAACGTCAAATAAATTCGTAGTATTGATGATGATAAAAGTTAAATAAATAATTTTTTCTATTATTTAAATTTTTAACATAAAATTTCCAATCTTTTAAAATTAAAAATAAATGTAAAAATAAAAATAAAAATCGACGCAATAATTATTTTAAAGAAAAATATAACCAAAATTATCAGAAAAAATTGATAAAAATAAATAAGTATCTATTACTAAGAATGGCGTCACTACATTTTTTATTTTAACTTTATTGTTACATATGGATAGAAACTTTTAGAAGAAGAAATGATCCAAAAATTTAAAAATAATGGTTCCTTAATTGGTGATTCCTTTTCCATTTACAACTTTTCAATTAATTTTTAATGTATTAAATATGGTTATGGATATTGGAATAATAATTTTATCTTTCCTTAATCATAATAAATTATATTTTAACCTTTATTTTTGTGAAATGATAATTTTCTTTTCATTCGTACAACATATTGATTAATATATTGAATGTAATTATAATAAAACATGTTGTATTTAGTATGACAAAAGAATTCAAATTTTTTAGAAATTAAATAAATAGTAATCCTTACTTCTAAGAAATGTCACAAAATAAAATAAAAATAAAATAATATATATATATATATATATATAAAAGAAAATGATATAAATTACATTAATGATGAAATGAAGATTAAGAAAAGAAGTAAAAGAAATTAATAATAATATTGATGATGATAGGAGTTAAATAAATCATTTTTTATATTTTGTAAATTTTCAATATAAATTTTTCAGTCTTTTAAAATTAGAAAATGCTAAAAAAATAAAACTAAAACTAAAAATCGAGGCAACAATTATTTTAAGGAAAAAATAACAAAAAATCTCAGAAACATTGATAAGAATAAATAAGTATCTATTGCTAAGAAGGTGTCACCCCACATTTTCTATTTTAGCTTTATTATTACATATAGATAGAAACTTTAAGATGAAGAATGATCCAAAAATTTTAAAAATAACAAATCAATTATGTAAAAATACATGTGTAATTCTTATAAAGTTATAATAACTAATTTCTTCAAATAAATAATTAAAAGAAAGAAAAAAAAAGTAATTAAGAAAATAATATAAATAACACTAATTATGAGATTAATAACATTGATGAGGAAAGGAACTAAATATGATCATCTTTTTAAATTATTTTTTAAGAAAATATATATAAACTTTAATTAAAGATAAATAAGGAAAAAAAACTTTAACTAAAGATACAAAATAAAAGAAGAAAGAAATTAGAAGAATAATGAGGTTGAAAGAAATAATATCTAATTTTCTCTCTTTTCAAATCACAAAATAAATATTTGCTTGTTCTCCTCCTAATTTGATACGAATTCCATAAATAGAATGATTTTTTCTCCAAATAATTTTTCTTACCCTTCGAAACACTAATCAACCTTCTTATAAATTTCTCAACCACAATGAATTTTCTCTCCTTGTAGGAGGAATAAACATTTTTTCAAAAAGTCTTTTATTTTGAAGAGAACTTTTTGTTACATGATCTCTTTCTTTACATCAATGTCTTCACAAGAATCATGAGATATTCTCTCTTTCTCTTGTGTTAAAAAAGTCACATGACCTAGAAATTTGATGGCATCTTAGCGACAGAAGTTGATACCATATATTCATCATCATCGTCAGAAGAAGAAGAGTCAAAGTGAAGAAATTTGTTCTTATTTGTTACAAATGCTCAGCTATTTATTTTATTTTATAGGCTAAATAATTATAAATAGTTATGAAAAATGAATAGTTTTTATCTTTTTATCTTCCATTTTCATTTACTTAAATCTATATTAGTGTAATGGATGTTATAAAGGACATAATTAATCGGGTATGACATAAATTCTTTTTTCTTAAAATACAAATAAAAAATACAAAATAAAGATAAAATGTCAAAAGAAGGAGAAAAAAGATGAATAGAAATACTGGCCATAGAGAGATGCCACATCAGATTGTCTATATTCAACTTTATATATACATATATAGGTTCATGCCCTTAGATGCTATTTTATTACTTTAGCTGACTTCGACATTTTTGTAAAAATCTGATATCTACTTTGGAACATTTTATAATGTGGCATAAGCTGACAATTGAGATCATAAATTTGAAAATAATAAAATTTAATTTATTATAATACTAATATCAATATCATAATTATATATATATATATATATATATATATATATAAATTAAAAAATATATAAAAAGTATTATAAATTGTAATAATTAACCGCTTTATTTTTTTAAAATCATAACTAATTTGATTTACACTCCAAAATTCATAGGTGTCACATAATTTAGACATTAATTCTTTATTACTTAATATATGTAATTATATCAATGACACATAAATTGAAATAAAAAATTACATATTTTATTTGAAAATCACGTAATAGTACTATAAGATATAATAATTAACAACTTAACATATTTTTAAATTTTAGTTGACTCTCCAAATTCCATATGTCTCATGTAATTGAGACAGAGAAAAACATATATTGGTTTAAAATAAATAAAAATATTATAAATTATAATAATTAACAACTTAAAATTTATAAAAAAAAATCCTTTAAAAAAAATTTAGTTGGCTCTCCAAATTCAATTGGTATTACAATAATTAAAACATAGAAATTAACATAGATTGGACTTGTGCTGACATTTATGTTTCGATTTTTAAAATTTTTTCTTTTATACTTTATATAAATAAATTTTTTATGTAAAAAGTATTATAAATCATAATAATTAATAGCTTAAAATATTTGAAAACATATAAAAAGTTTTTGTTAACTTTCAAAAGTTCATCTATACCACATAAATTGGGAGAAATATAGATATATAGATATTTTAAGTTGCTAATTATTGTGAGTTATAGTACGTTTTATGTAATTTTCATATATATTACTCGTTTTGTCCTGATTTATGTGATACAAATGAAATTTCAAAAGTCAATGAATTTTTTATAAGTTTTTTTATATTAACTTGTTAATTATTGTGATTTATAATATATTTACATAAAACATACTCTAAATAAAAATAATTAGCAACTTAAAATATATAAAAAACATACTAAAAAATTGATTAACTTCAAATTTCATATGTACCATATAAATTGAAACAGAAACAGTAACATATATTGGGCCCCGTGCTGGCACGGGGTCCCATATCTAGTATATATATATATCAAACTTCCTTCCAAATTTCTAGATATACCTAAATTAACTTTCTTACAATATCCCATCCTCTAACTATTCCATGGCCAATTCCAATAACAACAACAATATTGAGGTTGTCGCTGAAATGGATGGTTTTGTATAGATCTATAAGGATGGTCAAGTCGAACGTTATTTATATGATTAATTTTTTTAATCAAATTTATACCACTAAATAGAGTGTGTAGCAATTTTTTATTAAAAGATAAAATAACCTCATGGACAAGTACAAGCGGAGGGGGCGGCTAAGACTATTATATTAATAGTTTGATTCTGGTGTGTCCTTACTTTTTGATCCCACTTGAGAACATTGAACAAGGTGTATCGTACAAGGATTGAATTATTATTAGCTCACCATCAAAAGTTGGGCTCCATAGTTCAATGATTAATCCACTTGCTGAGAAGGCTCCCTGTTTGTCTCAGTTGGGTTGTTCTAGGATGTTACTATGTTTTGCGGAGAATGATGACTATATTCCAAAAGAAATTTGGATTCAATTCGTTGAAGGTGTAAAGAAAAGTGGTTGGAAAGGGGATTTGAAGTTGAAGGTGAAGGTCATTGCTTTCAGCTAGTCCTGAAATTGAGAAATCACAAAATTTGATCAAGCGTTTTGCTTCTTTTACCCAATATAATTAATAAGGGATCGTTTGGTTAGAAACAAGTTATTTTGGGTAATTATCTCGAGATAAGTTATTCCACCATGTATATGGTTTAACTTATTCCATTACTAAGACATAAATAGTGGGATAAATAATTCTAAGACTGCTCAATACTTTCAACTAAACGCGAAATAAAATAACTTTGCATTTTATTATGAAATTATTATACCTTAAACCTCATCATCAATCTCGAGCCAACCAATGACACCTTATCTAAAGATCGAAGAATGCTTGACCACCAAAGAACTTGGTCCCCATATTAGGTATGCATACAACAAGCAACTGTGCGCTGGACCAAAGTACCTGGAATATATATTTCCCAACTCCAAATTAAAAACATTATTTTCTACTTCAAAAATAAAAAAACTATCACTCCCTTTCGGATTTCGAAATTCAAACAAGTCTATCTTGGACTGTAAATTTTTCATATATTTTTTAATTATTGTGACTTATAGTACTTTTTACGTAATTTACAAATATACAAATTTCATTTCAAGAAAATTGAAGATTCCACACGCAAATTTTCAATTAAAATTAAATTGTTTAACTCTCAAAAAATAAAAAATAGTATCATATAAATTAGGATAGAGGAAATATCACTTTTTATTTTCACAAATAAAAAATGGTCAAACGCCTACCTAACATAGGTAAAAGTAAAAAAAAAAGGAAGGCAAGTGTTGAAAAATGATGCGTAAAAATAACTCCACAAATTTCTAGAGATAACACCATATCTTTATTTATTTGTTAATAATAAGAACATGATCTAGATTTCTATCTACATTTCCACCAATCTTCAAAATATCTATCGAGAATAATCCTATATACATACCACAACAGTACCATTCACATAATTTCTCTCTACCACGGCCTCCGATGATAATGATCAAGTAGTTCAGGAAGTGGAAAACTTCTACCGGCTCTACAAAAGCGGCCGCGTTGAGCGTTTCTATGACGTGCACGGCTTATTCTACGTTCCACCATCACCACAACACCCATCAAATGGCGTATTTTCTAAAGACGTTACTATCTCACCCCACGTCTCTGTTAGACTCTATCTTCCGGAGAACATTCCTAATTCCCAAAAAATCCCCGTGTTAGTATATTTCCACGGGGGCGGACTTGTCATAGACTCCGCCTTCTTCAATTTGCATCACAATTACGTCAATTCTTTAGCTTCTGAGTTGAAAATGGTTGCGGTTTCTGTAGATTACCGGTTAGCCCCAGAAGTAGATGTGCCTACAATTTACGAAGATTGTTGGACTGCACTTCAATGGGTCGCTTCACATGCTAATGAAAATTCGTACAATAAAGACTCATGGTTAACAAATTTTTGTGATTATGGTAAAGTGTTTATAGCCGGAGATAGTGCTGGTGGCAATTTAGTGTACCACATGACTATGAGGGCAGGCAAAGAAAACTTGAATAATGATTTGAAAATTACTGGATCGATTTTTGCTTATCCTTATTTTTTTTTCCCAAATGTTGAAATTGATGAAGAGGGTTTGGCTAATAAGGTTTGGGGATATATTTGTCCACCATTAGAGTGTGGGCTACTATCCCCAAGGGATAGTCCATTAATTAATCCGCTTTCTAAAAAGGCCCCATCTTTATCGGGGCTAGGTTGTTCGAGGATTTTGGTGTGTATGGGAAAAGAAGATGATTTAATTCCTTTAGGAATTGGGGTTCGATTTGTTGAAGGTGTGAAGGAGAGCGGATGGGATGGAGAAGTGGTGTATCTTGAGTTTGATGATGGACATGCCTTTCAGATGTATAAACCTGAATGTGATGAAGCTAAACGTATGATGAAGTGTTATGCTGATTTCATCCATCGCTAGTGCGTGGTAACAATGAAATAACATACTACTTTTTTTCAGAGTAATTGTATTGGTATTATGTATTAAGATTAATTTGTGTTGTTTTGTTTCATAAGAATTGTTTGGCTTTATTAATAAAAAAACGTATTTATTTTCTGTCTATGATCGTCACTTCCCACGAAAATGAATGGAAGTTTACAAGAATTATTTTCTACTTTGCAGCCAATGACGGCTCGCAGAAATATAACACAAAATAATAGCCTAGCACCTTAAATGGATCATTTCTAAATAATTCTTGTTTTTTTCATACCGAAGGAATATAATTCTGTTTGTGTAAGATCATGTTTGTAAGGTCTCATGGGAAGTGTGAAAATATTCAATTCCTCATCTCTAATACTCTATTTTGCTAAGGTATCAAATTTATGAATTTATTATTTTAAAAGTAAGAAAAAAAAAATCAAATTACAAGATATTTCTCTTCTTTTGCTTTGAAAAACAATTTTGTTCCTCTCTTGCCACATATAATAGATGCAACATGTTAAGGTCATTCTATAAACGGAAAAGGGCCAAAAATATCCCTATACTATTTGAAAAGGTTTAAAAATACCCCACAATCAACCCTTTTGGTCCAATATTACCCTTTAAATTAACAACCTTATATTTTTTAATTATTATATTTAATAATTATTCCGTGGTGTCTTTCTATTGGATAAACTTAAATTTCAATCTACCAAATTTTCTCCTACCCACCCGACCCATATTGACATTTCTTGACCCAGACCCAATTAAAAAATCCATCACAAATAAAAAAGATATCATTTCTTCTCCTTCTAAACCAATTAACATGAATTTCACAGATTAACAAACACCAACAACGGAATGTATGTTCATGAAACAAAAAAGATTAAATTTTGAACAACCACATTAACAATCTAAATCCATAAACTACAGAATCAGTTAAACAGAAGCTCACGATGAAGGATTCAATCAAGTTTTCGGCTTTCGGCGACAAAGAAGATGCTCAGATTTAAGCTTATTTAGAGCAGAAATTAACAATGACCCATGTAAATAAATTCATCGATAACAAACAATTAACACGAATTTCATCAGATTAACAAGCACCAACAAAGAAATGTATGTTCATGAAACAAAAAAGATTAAATCTTTAAACAACCACATTGACAAACCTAATCGATAAACCATAGAATCAAGAAAAGAGAAGCTTATGATGAAGAATTAAGAGATAAAGGAAAAGTTGCCACATAGAAATTAGGTTCAGGGGAGAAGAGATTCAATTTTTTTTTTATTTTAGATGGATCTTTTAATTGGGTTTGGGTCAAGGAATGTCAACATGGATTAAGTGGGTAGGAGAAAGTTTGGTGGGTTGGAAATTAACTTTATCCGATAGAAAGACGTCATGTAATAATTATTAAATGTATTAATTAAAAAATAGAAGGTTGTTAATTTAAAGGGTAATATTGGATTAAAAAGATTGACTGAGGAGTATTTTTAACCCAATAGGTGAATGATAGATATTTTAAAACCTTTTCGAATAGTGCATGGATATTTTTGGCCCTTTTCCGTTCTATAACTTGTTGATGCAGCACTATTCCCACTGCCAATGTAAGTTCTTCTTCCCATGCTTTTGCTAGTCGTCTCTGTCCTAGCCATTGTAGTAGTTTGTTCCACACTGATGCTGAAACAGAGCACTGAAAGAAAAGGTGTGAGATCGACTCATTCTCTGATTTACACAAAGGGCATATATACCGGATTAACACCTTATTCCCCAGTGAATCATCTTATCCTTCGTGTACAACCTTCCATGAGCAACCAACATCATAATGAACAACCATTTCGAGGCATAAGGGGTATTGCAAACTAATTTCTTCCATCTTACTTTTGGAAACACCCCTTGCACCAATTGGTACATCTTTTTTACAGAGAAATAGTGCAATCTTTGGAATTGATCTTTTGTGTAACCAGCAGCTTCCACATACTCCGTAGCTTTGAAAATTTTCTTGATAAGCCAAGATGCTTGTTTTGTATTGGCCTCTCATAAAGTTCCGCCCTTTACATAATACATGTGAACCCAAAGAATTTCCTCCTTATATTAAATGAGTTGCGGAAGTTAGTGGCGGAGCCACCTTATAGTTGGGGGTTCGTCCGAACCCCTTTTAACGGAAAATTATATTATTTATACATGATTAAAATATATTTTTAAGTTATATATAGTAGATGTCAAATCCCCTTCGACTACTTCATATATCTATTTCTTCAAATTTTTAACTCTCTTACTGAAAATTCTAACTTCGCCACTGACGAAAGTTATGTAGCAAAGGCTTTTCTATGACAAAGTTGTGGAAGTTATGCATCAAAGGCTTTTCTATGACAGTAGTGTGGTACAAAGTAATATTATAACTTTGACCACTAAGCTACTACTTTCTATTGTGTTTAAGGATATTCAAATGTTATATATATATATATAGGGGCGGAGCTACGTGGAATCGAGGGATCCGAACCCCCTCGCGGAAAAATTACACTATATATGTAAGGTCAAATTCTGATTTTATGGGTATATTAATTAAAATGAACCCCCTCAACACTAAAGAGAAGGATATTGTAATTGTCAAGGGGTTCAAGTTCCACCTAGAAGGGCTGAGTTCGAATCTCATCAGGCGCATTAGTGTTTTTCATCTTTTTTTTATGCTTTAAAAGGGCTGAGAAGTTTTGGGCCCAGATTCCCAAATCAATGAAAAGGCCTCATTGGTTCAATGTGAAGTTTTATCCTTTTTATCTTTCATTATTTCCTTTTTATGCTATTTTTTTTTTTCAATTTGTCTTTGTTTAAATTTATTAGCCACATTCTTTGTATATTTTTCTTTTAGATTCTTCTTATTTATATTTTTCATTTTGTTTCTACATAGTTCTCTTTATGTGTACTAAGTTGAAGAAACGATAAATTTTTATTAAATTTTAAATTGAGTTAGAAAAAAATATTAATATATAATAAAGTAAATTAAATTTAACCGAACGAAGAAATATTAAAATTGTGAATAGTTTTTTAAACAAAATCTATTTAATTTAATTTTCTTTCTTTAATTTCATTGTATTGTTTTCAACTTTATTCTAAGGTGATGAAAATTAAACTAATCTTATTTGATTTATTGATCATTTGTTTTTTGACAAATGACTAACCTAGTAAATTGAATTAATTGAACTAAAAAAAGATGATGCCATTTATTTATTTTCTAAATATGTCAATTTTTACCCCTTTAAAAAATCTTGGTGATTTTTATAGTAACATATGATTGAAAGGGCACTAATTCAGAATTTTTTTAATAAAAAAAATCAAAATAAAATAAAACATGACAAAACTTAAAGAAAAAAATAGCACAAGAATTTGAAAAAAAAAAAACTCAATGGAGCAGGGTAAAAAGTAAGAAGAACCTAAACGCGGCATAACAAGACAAGTTAAATTTAGCGAGTTAAGATTAATATTTTTCTTTCCCATCTCACGTATTTATTACTTTATACTTCGAACCCCCTTAGCGAACATCCTGGCTCCGCCACTGTATATATATAATATAATGTAATTTTATGGTGAAAGTCGAATTGTACTTTTGCTCCTATTAAGAGGGTGTAAAAAGGGTTTCACTGAAAATTTTCAAATTAAAATAAATGGAAAAGGATTAAAATTAGGGAAAATTGTATGAAATAGCAAATTATTAATTCAAATTAAATGTTATAGTTATAGTTTATTTTATTTGTAATTCGCAACAAACATCTCATTTTTTTGCCATTTGATTCGGTATACAATTGGTCATTTTCGGTATACAATTACCCATTCGTTATACAAATGTATAAAATGCATTTGTGTTTGTATAAAGCGAGAGAAAAGCGTGTATACAAATACATATATTTTCGTCCTATACACTTATAATTATACAAATATAGATCTTATTATACAAATTACAATGTATAAATGAATTTATACAAAACTGAACAATTTGTATAAAATTGGATGTATCTAGCGAATTATACAAATCAAAAGCTCCATAGCAAACATAAAATTTGTTATGGAGCGCAATTATGCAAACTATAGCTATAATATACAAATATGATTTTTATGTTTACTGTATGTGAAAGTTGCTCAAAAATTTTCCTTCGACTATGTGAAATAGACTATTTATACTCTTTGGGATAAAAAAAAATTCCCTTGCCGTTACTTAAGAGACACAATAAATACCCTCAAGAGTTAACACCCCAAATTTTTAGTGATGTGGCAAGCTATGTAGGACTAGACCTTTACTGGCGACAAAAGCCGTAACAAAAGCCCAGAATATACATCATTGTACATTTTATGCATTTACATATGACATAAAAATAAAATATATAGCATCTCCAAACTCCTCCTTGGTCGATATCATTTGTGATTTTTTAAAAACAATGAAGAAAATCAGTCAAAACCTTTAGTGGAATATTTTGGAATTTTGTGGCGACTTTTGTCGCCGCTAAAGGTCTAGTTCTTTTGTAGTGAATTTTAGTTAGCAACGCTTAGGTGGAGGGATTAGTCTTATGTGACTTTCCACGTCGCTAAAATTTTAGATAGTTTAACTCTTGAGGGTATTTGTGGTCTCTTGAAATAATGACAAGTTATTTTTTATCCCAAAATATAATAAAAGATACTATAAATAATTTATTTCGTATAGTTTAAGAGTATTTTTAACCCTTTTCCGTAAAATAAATAAGCCCCATCTTGGGCTCCTCTTTATTTTTTCCACGTTTCCAAAGCTCTCATAAACTACTTTCAACATCTATCATTGTTTATTTTTCATCCAAAATCTTAACGTTGCCCAAAAGATTCCCTAACCAACTGTTGGATAGAAAGCGTTGAAAATTAATGTGTAGCCATATCCTCAGCCAACTGTTAGAGATCAGAAAATATTATTTATTTATTCATTCATTTTATAATATCTTTAAAAAAAATTAAATCTGGTTAATGACAGTAAGACTGGATCTATATTCGATCTTCAAAATATCTATTGAGAATAATCAAATATACCATAACACCACTCTCATATTTTACAAAATTTCTCTCTACCATGGACTCCGATAATAATGATCAAGTGGTTAATGAAGTGAAAGACTACTATCGACTCTACAAAAATGGCCGTGTTGAGCGTTTCTACGAGGTGCACGGTTCCTTCTACGTTCCACCATCGCCACAAATCCCATCAAGCGGCGTATTCTCCAGAGACGTCACTATCTCACCCCACGTCTCTGCTAGACTCTACCTCCCGGAGAACATTCCCAATTCCCAAAAAATCCCCGTGTTAGTATATTACCACGGGGGCGGACTTGTCTTACAATCCGCCTTCTTCAACCAGATCCATGCTTACGTCAACTCTTTAGCTTCTGAATTAAACGTCGTTGCTGTTTCTGTAGAGTACCGGTTAGCCCCAGAAGTCGATGTGCCTACAATTTACGAAGATTGTTGGACTGCACTTCAATGGGTCGCTTCACATGCTAATGAAAATTCGTACAATAAAGACTCATGGTTAACGAATTTTTGTGATTTTAGTAAAGTGTTTATAGCCGGAGACAGTGCTGGTGGCAATTTAGTGTACCACATGACTATGAGGGCTGGCAAAGAAAACTTGAATAATGATATGAAAATTACTGGATCGATTTTTGCTTATCCTTATTTTTTGTTCCCAAATGTTGAAATTGATGAAGAAGGTTTGGCTAATAAGATTTGGGGTTATATTTGTCCAGTACCATTAGAGTCTGGGCTATTATCCCCAATTGATAGTCCATTAATTAACCCACTTTCTGAAAAGGCTCAGTCTCTATCGGAGCTAGGTTGTTCAAGGATTTTGGTGTGTATGGGAAAAAAAGATGATATAATTCCTTTAGAGATTGGGGTTCGATTTGTTGAAGGTGTGAAGGAGAGTGGATGGGAAGGAGAAGTGGTGTATCTTGAAGTTGATGGTGGACATTCGTTTCAGATGCATCAACCTGAATATGATGAAGCTAAACGTATGATGAAGTGTTATGCTGATTTCATCCATCGCTAGTGCAGGTAACAATGAAATAACTAACTTTGTGTGTTGTTTTTTCAGAGTAATTGTTTGGTGGATTTATTTATAAAATGTATTTTCTGGTTATGATCTCTCTCCCCACGAATTGAATGGAAGTTTACATGAACTTTGTTTGTATGAGATCGAGTCTATAAGGTCTGATGGTCATCGATGGAAGATGAGCATGTGTTAAAATATTCAATTCCTCATTTGTCATATTCTATTTTGCTAAGGTATCTGCGACTTGATTGAATTTTCTATAACACTAGAGTTCATAAATTCCATCCAAAAGTTCTATATATATATATATACACTTGGATTTAAGATTAGAATTTGCCTTGATTCTAAATCAGGAGAGCTTTATGAATTAAATTTTCATGAAAATGCCCAAATGATTTTAAAAACATTTCGAAGCTGCAAAGTTGTCTTCTTATTGCCACAAACAAAACATGATTTATTTTTCAATTCAAGACAAAAAAGCAATTGCGAAAATCTAAAAAGTTGATTTGAAGGAAAAAAAAAAAATACAAATCGAACCCCAATTTCTAAAGGAATAATATCATCCTTCCTTTCCACACACACCAAAATCCTCGAACAACCTAGCCCCGATAAAGACGAAGCCTTTTCAGAAAGGGATAATAACCCAGACTCTAGTACTGGTGTACAGATATAGCCCCAGATCTTATTAGCCAACCCTATTTATCAATTTCTATATTTGGGAACAAGAAATAAGGATAAGCTAAAAAGATCCACTAATTTTCATGCCATTATTCTAGATTAATTTTTTTCGAATAAAATTTTTAATTATATAAAAGTACTATATAGTTAATAATTCTTAAAAATTATTTGAGGAAAATATTGTTTAAAAAATCTTTCACTTTTAAATAGTGATGTTGCCACGAAAATGATAGTTAAGCTATGAGTAACGTCAAACTTTAAAAAAATAAATTTAAAAAAGACTTTTGACAGAAAAGACAAATCACCAGAAGAAAGTAAAGAGAGTTCATTAAGTTTAGCCCACTAAATAATTCAAGCCCAAATCACCAGAAAATAATAGGAACTTGTTATTATATTAAGAAAAATGATAATGTTATATTAAGGAAATAATATTTTGTTTTTTTTATACTTGGACACTCGTAATATATTTATGATACGATTTTAACACATACTACAAAGAACCGTTTATAAAACACATATAATACAAGTTTTATTGATAGATAATACATTTATCAAACATTTTAATAAACTTATAATATAGTGTCAATTTATTGCCAAATAAGCATGATATACTTTAGAACATTTATAATACATTTATATTACAAGCATAATCACTTTTAATACATCAAGCAGATTTATCATAATAATGCTCTGTAATTCTATAAATAATAATAAATCTAAAATATCACTAAAATTAGTAATTATTTATTAAAAAATAATTAGTTAAGTAATTTTTCCGAAAATATTTCTGTACATACATATATGTATACTTAGGTGTTAGAGCATGTATAGGTGTAGAAATTCAATTATACATCTTCATTTGCACACCTATGGTTATTTTGTCTTATTTCATTTTGTGATACATATTTTCTTATTCTGGTGACTCTTCTTCAGCTGAAATGAGTAAAGAATGTTGGAATAGCAACTTGCTCAAATGGCTTAAAAGATGAATAATATAAAAACCTCTCGTGGCCACAAACATAGACTTGTATTGGGGTATGCATCATGGCTTCTAGAAATTAGCATTTTTAGTATCATTGGACTTTTCGTCTGCTCATTCAGACACTCTTTTTCTTGATTCTAATTTTTTTCAAAGAATAAAGTAACTTTCTCAAATGATAATTAGTGGAACTCTACCAGACGTATTTGATTTCAGTTAAGAAATTTGGAGGCTATTCTATCTTAAACCTTAGTTTATGCCTATATATAAGATATTATATTCCCTTAAGAAACATCTCAAAAATTCCATAAATTTATGAAATATTCAAAAAAAAGATCAAAATTTAGCCTCCTATGGTCGAGAAATATGAATCACAGTTAAATTACGAACTAAAGGATAAACAAATTGTACTCGCACTATTTATAAATAAAATATTATTGTTTCTTCTTATTTATAATCATTAAGTCTTGGACGGTTAAAGTCGAATCTTGATTATTGGTTCAACCGGTTCTTTAACCATCACTTAAACAAATAAAACAAGACAACCAACTTCCATTATATAAACATGCACTATGATTCCAATGTCTACATCCAAATCAACTTCTTAATTAACCATCCACCTTGCATGTAATACTCCATTTCTTCAAATTAATTCCATATTTTAAAAGTCTACATAATTTCTCCATACATATATGGCTTCATCACATGAATGATTTGGTGGCTGATGTTTATCCATTCTTTCGAATCTATAAAGACGGTCAAGTTGAACGTTTTGATGATATAAGTGCTAGCATAGGCTTTTCCTTCGTACCACCATCACTTGATGATCCAGAAACTAGTGTCTCCTCTAAAGATGTCACAATTTCACCATATGTTTCTGCTAGACTCTACCTTCCTAAAAACACCACCAATATTACTCAAAAATTTCCCATCTTAGTGTATTACCATGGTGGTGGATTTGTCGTGGGGTCCACTTTCTCGGATGTCCATCATCGTTACCTCAACATATTAGCTTCAGAGTCAAACACAATTGCAATTTCGATAGAGTACAGGCTAGCCCCAGAGCATGACGTACTAACGATTTATGAAGATTGTTGGACTGCACTTCAATGGATCGTGTCACATGTTGATGATGAAACTTCGAGCAACAAAGACCTATGGTTAACAAACTATGGTGATTTTGATAAATTGTTTATAGTTGGAGACAGTGCTGGTGGTAATATAGTTTACTATATGGCTATGAGAGCGGGAATAGAAGGTGGTATTAATGAAAATGTCAATATTTATGGTTCGATTCTTGCTTTTCCTTACTTGTTGATGCCAATTGAGAATATTGAGCAAGTGTTTTCGTATAAGATTTGGAAGGCTATTGTACCTATATCAGAAGCTGATATTAATAGCTCGATGATTAATCCATTTGTTGAGAAGGCTCCTTGTGTGTCTGGGCTAGGTTGTTCAAGATTATTGATGTGTAACGCGGAGAAAGATGAGTATATTCCAAGAGAAATTGGGATTCGATTTGTTGAGGGCGTGAAGAATAGTGGTTGGAAAGGGGATTTAGAGTTCATTGAAATTGAAGATGTAGGTCATTGCTTTCAGTTGGCTGATTTTGAAATTGAGAAATCTCGAGATTTGATTAAGCGTTTTGCTTCTTTCATTTCAACATAAGTGATAGCATATTTGGTCATGCTATGTTAGAGCTATAGCTCGTACTACAAATAAGTAATAATCCTTACTGTTGCTTCGAAATTCTCTTGAATTATCTTGTTTCTATTGAGTGCATTTACAAATTGTTTCCTCCCTATGACATGTAGCTACGAATTATAATTATCAAACTATAGCTATAAAGAGTAATTAGACTATTTTTAAATGGCTATATGTGAAAGTTCCTCTATTTAAATTTCGTGTCACACTACACATTAAAGTATTTGACTCTTATATTACTGAAATATTTGGCTTTATCGATATATTATTTTGAATCATTTATTTGGTCGATAAAAGTAGTGAGGATCGACAAACAAAAACGACAAATCAACTACGTACCTAACTTGATTTGACGAATATCTTTAAATGGTTTCAATTATTAAATCATGTGTTGTATAAAATAATACTTAACTGGATCACATTATCCTTATTCAAAATATAAAAAGGATAGTACAGTACTATATTTAAAATATTTGCCATCAAACAAATGAGCAATCATGCTCATTTTTTTAATCATTTACATTGAGTCTTTGTACCCCAATACTAGCTAGCTCTAATTATTTATAGTTGGGTCCATGTTGTTTTCTCTTTACTGTTAAAAATTAACTACGACAAAAAGGATAGTAGTATTATTTTTAAAAAAAAAAAAAAAACTCAGTGCTTTGGTAATTAGTTCAATGCAACGTAATTTATACTGAAATTTTCTGTTAGAGTTCCATGAATTAATAAAGAAAGGTGATTATATGAACATATTTTTGAATATACACATTATCAGGGCCGGCTCTATGTATTACTATATATTAGAAGAGTCTAGGATTTACTACCATTGTTCCAATTAAATCATTACAAATGTCCAATACTTACTATATAAAATATATAAGTGGGGCCCACCTCCTTCCACTTAAATAATATTTTTCAACCTTATCATGGTAAAAGTTGAATTTATTATCCTTTTCATTTAATTTTATATGATATTATTTTTTCTATAAAATCATTATATATGTTTTAATAATTTAAATTTCAAAAACATTATAATTTAACTTTAAAGATTTTATTTTATCAAAATCTTGTACATTGAAATATATAGTTATGAATTTAATTTTTTTTTAAAATCATATAAAAATTTCAATAACTTCTCAAATTCCATAATATAACACTTAAATACTACATATTATATATTAATTACTATACTATAAATGACTTAAATACTCCATATTATCTATTACAATAATTAACAATTATTTGACACTTTAAATTCTATCAATGCCATATAAATTAGAATAAAAAACCTAACATATAATATTTAAATATAGTTAAAAATAATATAAGTAATACTATACATTACAATAATTAACAGCTTAATTATTTAAAACTTATATAAAAAATTTAATTGAGTCTTTAAATTCTATTGGTACCACATAAAATAGATTATATAATAAACATATATTGTTTGAAATTGACGAAAAAAGAACAATAAATTACAATAATTAATAAAAAAAATAGTCCACTCCAAAAAATCTATCAATTAACAACATATATTGTTTGAAATTGACGAAAAAGAAACTATAAATTACAATAATTAACAAAATAAATCTCTCAACTCCAACAAATCTATCAATTAATGCCACATAAATTGGGGCATGGCAAATAACATATAGTATTAAAAAATTAGGTTCAAAATGTACTAAAAAATACAATAATTAACAACTTAATATATTAAAGAGACATAAAAAAGGGTTAATATTTAAAATTCTGCATGTGCCACATAAATTAGAACAAATAGAGTAATAAATATTACTTTCAAAATTATGTTAAAAAAAAGTACTACAAATCACAATAGCTAACAATTTAAAATATTTTTAAAATCATATAAAAATTTCAATAACTTCTCAAATTCCATAATATGACATAAATTTAAAAAAAAAAGTGTTATAAATCATAATAAATAGTACAATATTTAAACTACTTTAAAAGCATTATAAATTGTAATAAATAATACAACAATTTAAATTACTTAAAATTAACGACTTAAAAATATTTTTTTAAATGTATTAAAATTTTGGTTAATTGTCAAAACTTTACATGTGCCACATAAATTGGGACATGGACAGTCACACATATTTTTTTAAAAAAATTACATTAAAAGTATTCTATCAATTAACAACATATATTGTTTGAAATTGACGAAAAAGAAACTATAAATTACAATAATTAACAAAATAAATCTCTCAACTCCAACAAATCTATCAATTAATGCCACATAAATTGGGACATGGCAAATAACAGATATTATTAAAAAATTAGGTTCAAAATGTACTATAAAATACAATAATTAACAACTTAATATATTAAAGAGACATATAAAAAATGGTTAATATTTAAAATTCTGCATGTGCCACATAAATTAGAACAAATCGAGTAATAAATATTACTTTCAAAATTATGTTAAAAAAAAGTACTACAAATCACAATAGCTAAAAATTTAAAATATTTTTAAATCATATAAAAATTTCAATAACTTCTCAAATTCCATAATATGACATAAATTTAAAAAAAAAGTGTTATAAATCATAATAAATAGTACAATATTTAAACTACTTTAAAAGCATTATAAATTGTAATAAATAATACAACAATTTAAATTACTTAAAATTTAACGACTTAAAAATATTTTTTTAAATGTATTAAAATTTTGGTTAATTGTCAAAACTTTACATGTGCCACATAAATTGGGACATCGACAGTCACACATATTTTTCAAAAAAATTACATTAAAAGTATTCTATCAATTAACAACATATATTGTTTGAAATTGACGAAAAAGAAACTATAAATTACAATAATTAACAAAATAAATCTCTCGACTCCAACAAATCTATCAATTAATGCCACATAAATTGGGACATGGCAAATAACAGATATTATTAAAAAATTAGGTTCAAAATGGACTATAAAATACAATAATTAACAACTTAATATATTAAAGAGACATATAAAAAATGGTTAATATTTGAAATTCTGCATGTGCCACATAAATTAGAACAAATAGAGTAATAAATATTATTTTAAAAATTATGTAAAAAAAAAGTACTACAAATCACAATAGCTAACAATTTAAAATATTTTTAAAACCATATAAAAATTTCAATAACTTCTCAAATTTCATAATATAACACTTAAATACTACATATTATATATTAATTATACTATACTATAAATGACTTAAATACTCCATATTATCTATTACAATAATTAACAATTATTTGACACTTTAAATTCTATCAATGCCATATAAATTAGGATAAAAAACCTAACATATAATATTTAAATATATTTAAAAATACTATAAGTAATACTATACATTACAATAATTAACAACTTAATTATTTAAAACTTATATACAAAATTTAATTGACTCTCTAAATTCTATTGGTACCACATAAAATGGATTATATGATAAACATATATTGTTTGAAATTGACGAAAAAGAAACAATAAATTACAATAATTAATAAAAAAAATAGTCGACGAAATTGACGAAAAACAAATTATAAATTACAATAATTAACAAAATAAATCTCTCGACTCCAACAAATCTATCAATTAATGCCACATAAATTGGGACATGGCAAATAACATATATTCTTAAAAAATTAGGTTCAAAATGTACTATAAAATACAATAATTAACAACTTAATATATTAAAGAGACATATAAAAAAGGGTTAATATTTGAAATTCTTCATCTGCCACATAAATTAAAACAAATAGATTAATAAATATTATTTTCAAAATTATGTTAAAAAAAGTACTACAAATCACAATAGCTAACAATTTAAAATATTTTTAAAATCATATAAAAATTTCAATAACTTCTCAAATTCCATAATATGACATAATTTTTTTAAAAAAAGTGTTATAAATCATAATAAATTGTACAATATTTTAACTACTTTAAAAGCATTATAAATTGTAATAAATAATACAACAATTTAAATTACTTATTACTTAAAATTTAACGACTTAAAAATATTTTTTTAAATGTATTAAAATTTTGGTTAATTGTCAAAACTTTACATGTGCCACATAAATTGAGACATGGAGAGTCACACATATTTTTTTAAAAAAATTACATTAAAAGTATTCTATCAATTAACAACATATATTGTTTGAAATTGACGGAAAAAAAAATATAAATTACAATAATTAACAAAATAAATCTCTCAACTCCAACAAATCTATCAATTAATGCCACATAAATTGGGACATGGCAAATAACATATATTATTAAAAAATTAGGTTCAAAATGTACAATAAAATACAATAATTAACAACTTAATATATTAAAGAGACATATAAAAAATGCTTAATATTTAAAATTCTGCGTGTGCCACATAAATTAGAACAAACAGAGTAATAAATATTTTTTTCAAAATTATGTTAAAAAAAAAGCACTACAAATCACAGTAGCTAAAAATTTAAAATATTTTTAAAATCATATAAAAATTTCAATAACTTCTCAAATTCCATAATATGACATAAATTAAAATTAATATATATATATATATATATTGGGCCCCGTGCTGGCACGGAGTCCTATATCTAGTACTTTAATAAGGCATTAGCCTTAGGCCCCCAATTTTAGGGGGCCTCAATTTTTTATCAAAAATAAATTATGTGTTAATTTTTATAGAAAATTATTGATTATTTATGATAAAAAGTATATATTTAAAATTATTATTTTATTCTCTTCAACCCCATTCAAATAGAAGAAATCAAGAAAATATTATTTTATTTCTTACACTCTCTTCTTTAAATTGTTGATAAGTTAGAGTAATATTCTGTCAAAAATATCAATTAATAGTCGAAAAGTGTTGAACAAATTAAATTGTAATTTTTTTTTCCATTTCTTCTTAGATTTTCAAGCATTACAATAACCATAGTAAAATGTGGGGTAACCAAATTATCAACTTCATCAAAGCTATGGTTCTAACTCTTATATTTATTTGAAATTTGTCAACTTATTACTTGTAGAACTATGTTAACAATTCATATAATGATTGCCTAAGTAAAATAATATTTTTCAACGTTGAATAATAAAATCTTTTTTAAAACTAATAATTGAAAAAGAAATCGAATAAATTATTTATATATAAAAAAGATATTAAGTAATACTTTGCATTTAAAAATGTAAGAAAAATAAATTTTAAATAAATGCATGTAAAGTTTATTTAGATTTTAGGCCTTTAATTAAGATTTCGCTTTAGGCCTCCGATTACATTGAACCGCCCCTGCACATTATCCTCATGGCACGGTATTACTCATTGATATTTATGAATAAACATGATACGACAGATATCGAATATAACAAAGGTGGTTGAGATTGTTAGATATTGATGAGGACATTATCCTCACAAGATTAATAATTCACCATTAATAATTGTCATCCATGACGTTATATATTTGTCTTATGAAATAATTTATCATTCTATAATCCATAATAGGAATTTCAAAACGGTCGCTTTGCTACCAAACAATTAGTCACCATACTTATTCAACTTCACTTTTTTGTCAATTTTCTATTTGTAGTTTTGTACCCAGAATTAACCTTTAATCTAATGCTCTCTGTCTTATGACTTAATTTTTTTTTGTCAAAAAGAATTATATATTTCTATATTAAATAAAAATTTTAATTTAAAATTCAATTTTATACTTAATGAAATGATTTATAACCACACAAATTTCTATCATTCATTTTAGATCATAAATTATAAAAGTTTTCCTTCCTATCTTAAATACGAAGAGAGTATTACTTTGGCGCGACGCAATAAAATACTCAACCAAGCATTCAGCTCGATGAATTACTCTCACATTAGATAGTTCTCCCTAACAAAGTTTCTCTACTACAATGGCTTTTGACAACAATGTAGTAGTCAAAGAAGTCGACGACTACTTCCGGTTATACAAAAGCGGCCGCGTTGAGCGTTTCTACGACGTACACGGCTCCTTCTACGTTCCACCGTCGCCGGAAAATCCATCTGCCGGAGCATTCTCCAAAGACGTCACCATCTCACCACACGTCTCTGCCAGACTCTACCTCCCGGAAAACACCACCGCCGGCCAAAAACTCCCCGTCTTAATATATTACCACGGCGGCGGACTTTGCATTGAATCCGCTTTTTTTACATGGACTCACCGTTATGTCAATTCTTTAGCTTCCGAATTAAACGTCGTTGCTGTTTCGGTAGATTACCGTTTAGCCCCTGAAGTCGAAGTGCCCACAATTTACGAAGATGGTTGGACTGCACTTCAATGGATTGCATCACACGCCGATGAAAATTCGTCCAGTAATAATAATAATAAAGATTCGTGGTTAACGAATTTTTGTGATTTTGGTAAAGTGTTTTTAGTTGGGGACAGTGCCGGTGGCAATATAGTTTACCATATGACTATGAGAGCCGGCAAAGAAACCTTGAATAATAATGAGGTGAAAATTACTGGATCGATTTGTGCATACCCATATTTTTTAATTCGAGATATCGATATTGATGAAAAAGGTTTAGCTTATTAGATTTGGGTTAATATTTGTCCAACATTGGAGTCTGGTTTATTGTCCCCAATTGATAGTCCATTGATTAATCCGCTTTGTGAAAAGGCACCATTGTTATCGGGGCTGGGTTGTTCGAGACTTTTGTTATGTATGGGGAAAAAAGATGATGTAATTCCTATAGAAATTGGGGGTCGATTTGTTGAAGAAGTGAAGAAGAGTGGGTGGAATGGAGAATTGGAGTTTGTTGAGATTGATGAAGAGCATTCGTTTCAGATGTATAAACCTGAATCTGAAGAAGCTAAACGTATGATGAAGTGTTATGCTGATTTCATCAATCGCTAGTAAAAGACAGTTCGATAGATAAAGTGTCCTAATGCAGAGTTTCAGGAAAACAACACCTCAAGGGGTTGTGAGTTGTGACAAACAAAATTTGCTACGCTCGTGAGTTGGATTTGTAACTTTTTTGTTGTTTGCTTTAATTCTCTTTTTTATCTTAATTGTTGTTACTGATGAATGTTTATTGCAAAATAAAATTATTTTCAATTAGAAAAATCAGAGCATGCTGAAATTTTTATAAAATTATTTACTTCTGTAACTTATAATCGATAAATATTTGGCAAACATTTGGGTAAGTATCCATGTAGATCTTCTGTAAATCTTTAGGTATTATACACTACAAAACTTGACATATCGACTCGAAAAAGAAATGATGAATTAATTTTTGTATATTTTATGCAAATTATGCAAATTTTATAATGCTAAGAACTAATTACATCATATTCTTTTTCTTTTTCAAATTATAAAAATCTCTTAAAATTTAAGGATTTCTGATACATTACTTTAACGTCTCGATACTTTGCGTCTCCATTTTGGATATATCATTCAACATTCCGATCAGGGGAGGACGCAGCCTTCTGTAAGGGGGTTCATCCGAACCCCCTTCAGCGGAAAATATTATTATTTATACATGGTTAAATTTATTTTTTTATGTATATATATAGTAGATGTCGAACCCCTTTTGGTTAGTTCATGTGTTTAGTCCTTCAAATTTTGAACCCCCTTATTAAAAAGTGTAAATTTTATATATGTCATATATTATAGTAATATTTTCAAGTTATAGCAGTAGATTTAGACTTTCAAGTTATAACATTAAAAATTTCAGGTTCTAACAAACAATTTTTTAAAAAAAAACTGTTTTAATAATTGAAAAAAGTTGTTTAAATAAAATAAAGAGATAAAAGAAAAATGAAAAAAAAACGTTTTTAGTGAAAACAGGTAATAAACTGAAATTGTGGTGTTAATTTAATTTGAATTTATTGTAGATAATTAATAAATAGCACGAATTAAGGGATTTAAACTAATTAAGATTATTTAGTATCCTTAATTCACTCAAATCAGTTAAAATCAAATAAAAATTCAGATTTTATCTTCTTCTTTTTTCAACGTTTCTCTCTCTTCAATTTGCAACAAAAAAATTCAACGTTTCTCTCTTCAATTTTCAACAAAAAAATCCCACATTCGAGTAATTGAAGTTTTTTTCATCTTTGAAAATTCTTGATTTTGTTGTGATGGACAACTACGTATCAGTTTTAATCAAACATGGTGAAAGATGGGATCCTTCGGGTTAGTATTTATTATTGTTTAACGTTTATTTTAGAATGATAGCGAAATGAAACAAAAATGATCAAACTGTCGATTAATTGAAAGTGGAGTCATATTTTGTTAACTGTTGATATCATATTATGTTTACAGTCGTGAAATGTAAAAATTTTAGTGTTTTTTTGTTTATTTTGTATACGGTTGTTGTTTTGTGAAATTATAAATTTAATGTGATTTTATGAATAAATTTGATAGAATAAATTAAATGAAATTTGTATGAAAGTGTGCTAATTATTCTATAAAAATAATTTAATTATAATGTTGACGAATTTATGAAAATTTATTTTATTTGATAATGAATTTGATAGTATAAGTCGAATGAATTATGTATGAAAAATGTTTTAAGAAATATGAAAAAAAAAGGAATTCTTGACGAAGTGCATTACAAGTGTTTTAAATTGGTATTAAATGTGAAATTGTTGAGTTTATATTAGTTTTGTTATTTCTGTATAAAGTTGGGTGACAGTAATTAATTATTTGTGACGAGAAATGTATATAGTTTGAATGAATAATCGTTTTGTATGAAATGTGTATTAAATGAGTATGAAAATGTATAAATTTGGTATGAATGATGATTGTTGTATGAAATGTGTATTAAGTGAGTATTAAATGTGAAATATTATGTTTTGTATGAAATTTGTTTTGTAATGTACTGTCTGAATTATGGGTGTGCACTATTCGGATTAAACTGAATAATCAAACCAAATCAAACCGAATTTTTATTTGGATTGGTTTTTTGGTTTTTCGGATTGGTTTTAGATCAATAAATTACTTTGTTTGGTTTTTTGGTTTGGTTTTGGATTTTAAAAATAAAAATCAAAAAACCGAAAAAAACCGAATTTTATATATATATATATATATATATATATATATATATATATATATATATATATATATATATATATATATATAAATGTTTAGGTTTAGAATTAAGTTGGAGTTAACCACTTTTGTCCCTTTATGGTTATTGTCTTTCATCATGATTACGTTTATATTTTATATTTGAACATCTATAATAGTTATAATTATAAGTATTGTGTTTTAAGTTTTACTTATGATTTATATTATAACGTATATTTAAGAGAATCAATATTATTACTTTGGTTATGTTATAAATTATTGACGTAACCGAATAACCAAACCGAAAATGCCGAATCGAATAAAGGAAAATAAAACCAAACCAAATTTATTTTGGATCGGATTGTGTTACACTTTTACAAACCAGAAACGGAAAAATTCAAACCGAATAGTGAAAAACCAAACCAAAAAATCAAATGCACACCCCTAGTCTGAATGATATTTGTATGAAAAAATAATGATGAGTGTGTATAATTTTGTTGCTATTATAATGATTTTTATGGATGAAATTTGTATTGTCTTTGGAATGAAAAGTTAATATTATTTAACATATTTCTAATTGATTTGTATAATGTTAGACTAATTGTTATTTTTTTTAATGAAACAGAGAATTATGTTGATTTTCAAATGAAATGAATTATATATGAAAGAGGGTTGCTGATGTGAAATTCAAAAGGTTCAAAGTTACTTGCACTAGATGTTGTCAAGTTGGCCACAACATGAAGCATGTTCAAATTATCATGTGCAAAACTAATGATTGTTTATTTGTTTAGACTATATATAATTTTTATTTTATTTTGTCGTTTAGATTAATGTTTTGTTTTAATATGAAACATAATTGGTTTGAAGTGCATTATAAACTTAGTGTTTAATATACCGTTTATTATTTATACACGGTTCATTCATTAATCATACAGATTGCATACTGTTAAAAATAAAATTTATTCCAGCTTAATACATAAGATAGTGTAAATATTAGTGATAATTATAAAAGGTAATTATGGTATCATGAGTATTTAATTTAATGTAAGTTTACATGAATATTAATTTGATTTTCAACTGGTGTCATACTATAAATAAATTTAAAACAAATTGCAGTTATTGTTTCATTCCCACACTAACTTCAGTTAGTGTCATACACATATTAATCAAAATTCCATACACATTTTATCCAAACAACATGTATAAAAATTGATAAATTCATATAATCACACAATTTATACCATTTGTATATCAATATTATATCACAATTCATACAATATCCAACAATAAAATATTAAATCATAGGCATACACATATTAATCAGATTTCATACACGTTTCATCCAAAAACATGTTTAGAATACAAAGTAAGCATAATGTGATTTTTTTCTAAACAAAATTAGTAGTTTGACAAATCATATCATTTTCATACCAATTTAATAATTTATACCATAAACACAGTTAATAGATAGTCATACCAATGTTAAAACGCAATTCGTACCATTTGTATACCATTATTATATCACAATTCATAATATTTTCAAAATCAAAACATTAAAGCGTAGTCATACACATATTAATCAGATTTCATACAGATTTCGTCCAATAAATGTACAGTTTGGAAACACACTGATATTTTCAAAATTGTATCTTGAAATTGTAATAGGCAATCAACAATTCATATGTAAACGGTATCTGCCTGAAAGAAAACATATGATATTATATATCATCAAATACTTAAACACAAAAAAATTGTCCAAAAGTTAAAAAAAAATAATTGTTGTTCTTCTTGTTGATGGTTTTGAAGATGCTCCAACTTCAACAATTTTCCCCTTCCTCTTCTTCCCCTTTTGATTTGCAAGGGTGACCTTTTTTTTCTTCATTTTTTCTCTCTTTGTCGCTCCTTCAACTTAGATGAACCATCTGTCGTCGAATTTTGAATATTTGCCGGATTTTCAACAATTTTACGCGGGGGAGGGGGGGGGGGGGTGAGTTAATATATTAAAATTTGAAACATGAACATCATCATTAGATGTTCCTTCACCCAATGTGGGACTCTTTCAAGGCGTTTCAATGGATTTCTTAGACATAATTTTGTTGGAAAAAAAATTGGACGAAAGATTGAATGTTGGTGTAGTTGGATGGTGAGAAAAATGGGAGAGAAGAAGGTGAAAGTGGGGTGATAGCGTATATAGTTGGATAGGTGTGGGGGAAGGGTGGTGGGATTGACTAATGGGAGGTTATGAGTATAACATTAAATAAGGAAGTGTAATCAATGTAAAATCCTTATAATTGTATAAGAAATAATTATGGGGTATTCTTTATTTAAATAATTTAATAATAATATAAAATTATAAAAAAAATACTTATTTAATAAAGTAAAATTTAATTATTTTATAAATAATTAGTGATATGTTATAACCCGTAATTAAACTGTTATAAACAAGAATTTTTTAAAAGTAGATTTAAAACATGTAATATTGACTCTTAAATGTGTATATGGGGTGATTTTTCCTATTAAAAATTATAGCTCCACCACTGATCCCGATACACTACCTAATTTGTTGTTGATACAAGAAACACTTATCTCAGTACATACTCAACGTCTGGATACATCACATCTCGATATATTACACATGTTGATATAAGACATTGCTCTCAATACATTGTGTTTCTATATATCACGTAAAAGTGATGTATTCGAAAACACAAGAGAATAGAGATTTTTGTAATTTTTCAAATGATATTAAATTTAAGAGAATATCATAAAATAAGTTGTGTATTTAGATAATTTTTTCTCGTGAAAAGCAAAATACCAGTATTAGTTGATTAATAAAGATTTTGAGTTTGATTATTACATATTGAAAAACTGAAGCTTTTACTTTGGAAAAAATATAGAATTAAGGTGAAGTAATCTAATCAAACAAGTAAATTGTAGAAATGATGCAACTTTTGGCAAATAATCTAATTGAAGGCACTCTTTCATAAATAAATATGTTTTGATTATTTATTTATTTGTTCTTTACTCGTTAGAATTTCATTATTAGGAGAAAATATAATTTTAAAAATTCAAATTATATTATTTTTAAAAAAAATTAGTTTTAAATAAGTATAAATTATATCACTAATTTCAACTCTATTTTCGCCATTTTCCTTTCTATATTTACCAGTCAAGACTGACGGCCTCTTCCTGTTTTAGGACGATGAGAATATGTATATACAGATGACCTCATCAGCTACGTAGGCTTATTAAAAAATAATATTTTTATGAACAAACGTGAACACTTAATTAATTACAAAAATAATATATAAAAAAATTCATCAATATTTTTTAATTTAGTGATACGAATAATTAATAGTACTCCCTTCCATCCCATTTTATATGTCATATTTTTACTTTGTACTTACATTAAAAAATAATATAATTTTATCCTTCTATCTTTATTTAATATTTTTTTAAGTCAATTTTATTAATAAATGACAAAATTAATTAACTATTTTATCAAGGATATAATAGACAAAATATGGTAATTTATGCATAAATTTTATAAAAGAATAAATATTGTGGTCTAGTTATTTATAGAAAGGATTGACATATCAAATGAAACGGAGGAAGTATGAGATTACAAATTTTAGTAAGATGAACTAATATTAATTTTAATAATATAAGAGATATTACCTTATTATTAAAAAAAATATTATATCGTGTTTCCATTGTAGTCCATGGTCGGTTATTTTATTATAAAATGACAAGAGTCTTAGTAGCTGATTTGCACCTCAAAAATTATTTATCACTAATACACCATGGACTCCGGCGATAACGAGGTGGTAGTCGATTTTCCTCATTACATCCGTGTCTACAAAAACGGCCGTGTTGAGCGGTTGTTCGGTTCACCGATCGTTCCGCCGTCGCCGGAAGATCCTGCCACCGGCGTCTCCTCAAAAGACATAGACATTTCGCCGGAATTCAAAGCTAGAATTTACCTCCCAAAGCTCACAAACTCCACCGACCAAAAACTCCCAATCTTAGTCTACTATCATGGCGGCGCATTCTGTCTCGAATCCGCCTTCTCTTTCCTCGACCACCGTTACCTTAACCGCATAGTCGCCGAATCTAATGTCATCGCCGTTTCAGTTGAATACCGTCTTGCCCCGGAAAACCCATTTCCAGTAGCGTATGAAGATTCTTGGGCCGCTCTTCAATGGGTCGGATCCCATGTTGAAGCAAAACCCGGGTTCGAAAAGGAACCTTGGTTAGTTAACCATGGCGATTTCGAGAAGGTACTAATCGGAGGCGATAGTGCGGGAGGTAACATAGTTCATAATCTATCTCTCAGATCTGGATCTGAAAGCTTAAATGGTGGAATCAAAATCCTGGGTTCATTACTCTGTTTTCCATACTTTTTAACATCAATTGATTTTAAAGAAGACAGTTTACCCAGTAAGCTTTGGGGGTTTGTAAACCCATCAACTAAAGACGGAGTTGATGATCCAAACATTAATCCGTTTGTTGAAAAAGCTCAAAGTTTATCAACATTGGGTTGTTCAAAGATTTTAGTGTGTGTTGCAGAGAAAGATGAACTGAGAAATATTGGGATTAAGTATGCTGAAGCAGTGAAGAACAGTGAATGGAAAGGGGAAATTGAATTGATTGATGTTGAAGGTGAAGATCATTGCTTTCAGATTTTTGATACTGAAACTGAAAAAGCCAAAATTCTGATTAAGGAAATAGCTAGTTTTATCAAAAAGAGCTGTGTGTGACGACTGTTCTTGGCTATGAACATTTTGGGAAATGTTAAGAAAATGATCATATCGATGTTTATTATAGTTACGTAAACTTTTTTTTTAGTAATTATGGTATGTTATCTAAGTTTTGTATAAATTATTCTATCGAAGTATATTATAGGTATGTATCCTTTTTTTTAGTAGCTATTGTATGTTATCTAAGTTTGGAATAAATTATTCTATTGAAGAATATCATAGTATTATATCTAAGTTTGGAATAAATTATTATATCCATGTATATTATAGTTACGTATCCTTTTTTAATAACTATTGTATGTTATCTAAGTTTGGAAAGTGAGGGTTGAAATCAAACTTTATATTTGAGTGTTACTTTAGTCCTTTGCTATTTTTTCACGTTATTTAGGTTCAAGATTTTATGTTATCCGTCATAGAGTTGTTTTTCTCTCTTCTTTTTTTTTTGTTGTTTTACTCTCTTTTTTTCTAATTGAGTGTCTTTTTTTTTTTTTTTTTATTATAATGGATAACTATCTAATTACATAAATATTGTTATCATATATATCAAATTTTCTATATATATTTTGTTTCACTATTTAATAATTTCATATCAGATTTCTAGTTAGATATATTTAGATACATATTTTTTGCTACCATATACACTTAAATAGAGAGAAACGAGCGAGAACAAGAGAGTAGCAAGTGAGAGGCGAGTAAGATTTTTTTTGCCCTAGATACATACAAATTCACTTGAAAACAGTGTATCTAGAACAAATTATATCTACTTTTGATCTATGTATCTCAAAATACATGTACACGAAGTATGAACGTAGCTAAACACAATAAAATTTGATAAGATTTGTGATATTGTTAACAAGTGTATACCTAAATGAAGCTCCTAAACTAGTGAAATTTTTATAATTGCAATTTATTTATTTTTTGAAACTTGTGTTCTGTAGGATGTGTTTGGTAAGCCATTTTCAACTCATTGAAATTATTTATGACTTTTAAATCCTAAATGTATTTAAATACTTTATTTACATTTTACGGGGATACCAATATTGATATAAGATCCCAATGTCAATTAGGTGATCAACCAAGCAATAAGTATCACGTATCTTATTTGCTTAAGTCAATTAAATTCGGCGGCGGCGTGCGCCCATCCTTAAATTCTCCGCCGCCTAACTACGCAAATCAACATATTTGTCTTCTCACGAAAACGTGATATTTCTTTCGTTTTATATTAATTGATTTTTTTTTATACGTATGTTAAGACATTATCAATAAGAAAATAATTTTACTAATTCATTCCTTAAAAAAAAATATTCAGAATTATTTACAAATAAATGTGAAGACTTTAAAAGAGAACGATAATATAGGAACAAAAATAATTAATATCGAAGTTTATTATAGTTACGTAAACTTTTTTTTTTAGTAACTATGGTATGTTATCTAAGTTTAGAATAGATTATCCTATCAAGTATATTATAGTTACGTATCCTTCTTTTAGGAACTATCGTATGTTATCTAAGTTTGGAATAAATTATCCTATCAAGTATATTATAGTTATGTATCTTTCTTTTAGGAACTATCGTATGTTAGCTAAGTTTGGAATAAATTATTCTATCAAAGAATATCATAGTTACGTATTCTTTTTTTAGTAACTATCGTATGTTATATCCTTTTTTAGTAACTATAGTATGTTATCTAAGTTTGGAAAGTGAGGGTTGAAATCAAACTTTATATTTGAGAGTAACAAGTGAGAGGCGAGTGAGTTTTTTTGCCCTGGATACATACAAGTCTACTTGAAGACAGTGCATCTACAACAAATTACATCAATTTTTGATCTATGTATCTCAGAATACATGTATATGAAGTATGAACGTAGCTGAACTCAAAATTTTTTTGATAAGATTTGTAATATTGTTAACAAGTGTATACCTAAATGAAGCTCCTAAAGTTGTGAAATTTTTAGAAGTGCAATTTATTTATTTTTTGAAACTTGTGTTCTGTAGGATGTGTTTGGTAAGCCATTTTCAACTCATTGAAATTATTTATGACTTTTAATCCTAAATGTATTTAAATACTTTATTTACATTATACGAGGACACCAATATTGATATAAGATCCCAATGTCAATTAGGTGATCAACCAAGCAATAAGTATCACGTATCTTATTTGCTTAAGTCATTTCGTTGTTATATTATAAGAATCGAATCAATCATATTAATGAGGATACTGTGTTATAACCTTTTTACTATTTTGTAAAATCTATGTGTATATCAACGCAGCGTAATTTTAGGATAACAATTACTCCATTTCAAATTAATTGAATTATTGAGATATTTTTTATTTTTCACATTAATTTAATTATTCAATTTTCAAGACTATTTTTAGAATGTTCTTCCAATTTTATCCTTCATTAGTTAGTATTGGAATTAGTTGTATTAGTTAATATTTAGTTATTTTAATCATAAATTTGACAATAATTAATAAGGATAAAAATGGAAAAATTATGCCTAATTTATGTCTCAATCTTCTTTTCTTAAAGGGTGTGAAACACCTCAACAATTTAATTAATTTGAAATAGAGAGAGTAAAATCTATCTTAAGTCAATTTTGGTGAACACAATTAACTCCCAAAACATTTGATAGTTAAATGTAGGTTTATAGTATGTTAGTCTCAATTTCTTTTATTTGGATCAGTGTTCATAATCCAAATTTCAATGTAAACCTTTTCTTAAATATATCAAGGGCAAGCAAGTAACAACTTAGTATTAAAATACAAAATATTCAACAATCGTTATTTTTAAACCGTTTAATTCTTAAGAATATAATTATCAATAAATATAACTTATTCAAAACAAATAACACTTTCGATATAATAGTTAATATTTATCAAAACAATACTTATCAAAAAATAATTGTATACACTTCTAAATCCAATATAAATAATTTAGGTGGAATGACCTGGTAGGCCTTTATACTTGGCGCTCCGTTTGTCAGTTGGACCCTTATACTCACGATTTTGTCAACTGAATCTTTAAATTTATTGAAACACAATATTTTAAACACCCCTGACCATTGATCAAGCTTAGGTGACATTCACATTGCTGATTTTTTTAAAAAAAAGAGTGATTGCATACGTCTTACAACGAGTGAATATAATATTTTATATTTAATTTTTTTTTAAAACAATTAAACAAAAAAGAGCTAACTGACAAACGGAGCCAACTACAAAACATTTCAAAGTCATTCCGCCAATAATTTATACACTTCTACAATAGGATTTTATCCGAAAATATGATTTGACACATTTAATAAAAAAAATATAATATCCATTAATACTCCAAGTAACCTTTAAATATTACAAAAAAAAATTGGAGTACTGTGCACGATGACTGATAATGTCTTCCACGTCTCAACATTGCAAAATTACCCAAAAAGAAATTTCATAACATTTCTAAATTATCCTCCATGTGTCAATCATAATATCATATTATATTTAAAATCAAATCAAACGAGATCTCTTTAAATCAATAATTTTTTACGTCGTAGTAGCACAAAGAATTAACAATTAAGATTTCCTGTAAAAAATTGTATCTTAGTCCAACGTTAATATTCCCTCTTTCATTTTTTAGAAAAAACTATTCGTTTTAGCTACACATTATAAATTGGAAACAAAGAACAAAAAAAAAAAAAATCACAAAAATATATCGTTCCTAGCTTTCTGCTGCCATGGCTTCAGAGATCAACGAGGTAATCGTCGATCTCCATCCCGTTTTCCGACTATACAAAAATGGCCGCGTAGAACGTTTCAACGAAAATTTTAACATGTTCTGTGTTCCTCCATCGATGGAAGATCCAGCCACCGGGGTCTCCTCTAAAGACATTACCATCTCATCTCACGTTTCTGCTAGACTCTACCTTCCAAAAAATACTAATGTTACTTGTAACGAAAAACTTCCTGTATTAGTATTTTATCATGGTGGCGGACTTGTACTTGGATCTGCTTTTTTCAACGAGGTGCATTATTTTCTGAATGACTTGGTTTCCAAATCTAATGCAATTTGTGTCTCAGTAGAGTATAGATTAGCCCCAGAGAATGATTTGTCAATATTGTACGAAGATTGTTGGACCGTACTTCAATGGGTGGCTAGTCATCACAGTGAGAATAACAATGGATCCAGTAATACTACTCCCTCCGTCCCTTTTTAGTTGTCCACTTTAGAAATGACACACAGATTAAGGCAACAATGATTAGCACAGTGAAGTTACAATTTTACCCTTATGACAACTTTTCACTTCAAAATTACAACCACTTATTTGAATTCAAGTGAAATAAATTGGAGGGAAACAACATACACTTTTACAATTTTCAAGAAGTGTAAATAAGGGTATAATAGAAAAAAATTTGTTGTCCTTTCTTGATTTGTCAAAATGGACAACTAAATAGGGACAACTAAAAAAGGAAATATGGACAAGTAAATAGGGACGGAGGGAGTAGTAAAGACTCATGGTTAACTAGCTATGCTGATTTTAACAGGGTGTTCATTGGTGGAGAAAGCGCTGGAGGTAACTCTGTTTCAATTTACATGTCTTATTTTTTAGTTTGTTATAGAAATAATGTTATATTTTTTTTATAGTTAGTAACTTTTGATTAATTATTTTTTTTTAAAAAAAAAACTGAAATTTTATATCTATCATTGCCACTGAGAAACAATTACAATTTGAGAAGGAGGTTTAGACCTTGCCTTCTTGAAGATTACAGTAGCAATGGGCAAAAAAAAGTTGCACAAAGGTGACAACTAGCAAAAGACTTCTCAAGGAGGGTCATAGTAAATCAGGGAAGGCTTCTTTTTTTTAATCCTAAAGGATGGAAATTGCCATTTATCTAAATTGAGGAGTCCCTTAACATGTGATGGCAGACCGGATGTGTCGGTAATAACTATGGTAGTGTTGGTTAGATGACTATAAGAAGCAAGTTTGTCAGCCACTCTGTTGGCTTCCCTATAGCAGTGATTGATCTGAATATTGTGTCTGAGGATCAACTCTCTGATTTCTTCCACCGTTTCTCTCATCCTCCAAGGAGTAGACCATAAATTGAGAATGCTATTTAGGAGGAGGAGGGAATCAGTTTCAACTGTAGTAAAGATGTGTCCATTGGCAATACACCACTTCAGGCCAAAGAGGAAGGCTTTTGCTTCAGCAGTATTGCTGGTTCCATTTCCCAGGGGAAGAATAAAGGCCATAATGCAATTTCCATTTGAGTCTCGCACCACTCCACCTCCTCCACTAGATTCTCCAATACAAGAGCCATCCGTATTCAACTTCATGGAGTGATGCGAGGGTCTCGACCATTTAACCGTGGTGTGGATAGTGTCTTCAAGTTGTATTTCCATGAGCTTAAGTAGGCTTTCCCAATTCTCCGGAAGGTTAATGTTGGAGAAAACCTTTTTGGTTAAGTGACAGATGTTGAAGACGATCAGAGAAATAGATCTTTTGGTGGATGGTCTCTCTTCCTCATATCTAGAGTTGCACCTTGATCTCCATAATTCCCAGATAATGATTGGAGGGATGATACTTAAAACATATTCAGTGACTGGATTTTTGGATGTGAAATTCCAGCATCTTTGGAGCAATTCTCTGAGATTTGTGTGCCTGGTGATAATGCCCATTCTGCCAATTATGGAGCTCCAGATTCGTTGTGCGTAGTCTCCTTTGCAAAATAGGTGTTCTGAGAATTCAAGTCTCGGGTTCATACCTGTAGCAACACAACAAACACATTTAGAAACAGTGGTTATTTTAAACTTATCGACAATCTTATCATCAGTAGGCATTCTATTATGAATTGCCCTCCATGTAACACAAGACATTTTATATGGTATATGTTTGTGCCATATTTTTGCATCAATACGAGCAAAAGGTCTCCTCTTTCTCAAAAGCTTCCAGGCTGAAGATACTGAAAACTTCCCAGATTCAGCAGCAGTCCAGAGAGGAATATCGTCAAGATTATTTGCCAAGTTGATGTTAAAATTGGTAATGATTTGTTTGATGTGATCCGGGGGTTGAGGGTTTAGGGCATTCCAGTTCCAGTGACCCTGTTGAAAGACATCCTTAATAGTAATATGTTGGTAAATAAGGGTGTTCTCCAAGAGTTCGTATAACGGACCAAGTTCATTCCATTTATCGAACCAGAAACTAGAATTCCCCCTGTTAGTTTTCCAAAAAATTTCTTGTTCCACCTCTTCTCTAATTTTCAGCATTGCCTGCCAACTATGAGACTGCCCTGGTTTCCACTGGACAAGGTAGGGTGATCAACACTACAATATTTGGCCTTCAAGAAATTAGTCCAAAGAGATTCAGTAGTTCTGAATCTCCACCATTGTTTAGCCGTGAAAGCCTTGCAAGTGTCTTCGAGTTTTCTAAAATTTGATCCCCCCTCATTGTACGAGTAGCTAAGATTTTCCCAAGAAACCCAGTGATATTTCTTATCTTCCTCATTACCTGACCAGTAGAACCGAGTAAGGTACCTCTCAATCACCTCAAGGGTGCCTTTAGGGGGATGGACTGCTGCCAAAGAATGAACATTTAGGGCAAGCAGGACATGCCTAACGAGAGTCGTTCTTCCTCCTGTAGACAACAATTTAAGATGCCACCCTTTAATTCTATTGGTAATTTTACAGATCAGATCAGTGAAGATTTCGAGGAGTTTCCTCCCATTATATATGGGACATCCCAGATATTTAATAGGAAGATGCTCGTATCTCATACGTAGAATTTTTCCAACCCTTTTGATAGAGATAAGAGGGGTGGTAGGAGCCATGGTGTAGGAGCATTTGTTGTTGTTGATTAATTGTCCAGAGACTCGTTCATAGCTTTCTAGAGTTTTAAGGATAGCTTGAACAGTGGCTTTTCTTCCGCTACTGAAAACGATAGTGTCATCTGCAAAAGAGAGATGGTTAATTTAAGGACCATATGGATGCATAGAAAACCCTCTAAAAGCAGGGACTCTATATAGAGAATTAAGCATCTTGGAAAGTAATTCTGTCGAGAGAACAAAGAGACTAGGGGAGAGGGGGTCTCCCTGTCTAAGACCCCGCCCAGATTTAAAGAAACCTTGGCTACTTCCATTCACAAGAACAGAATACCAATTATTGGAGATGAACCTGTAAATAAGATCAATCCAACTTTCAGCAAAACCAAACCTCCTCAAAATAAAGCACAAAAAAGACCAAGAGACTCTATCGTAGGCCTTAGACATGTCTAGTTTAATAACTACATTCCCCCCAAAATTAGAATTGCCGATATCATTGACAATTTCTTGGGCAAAGAGGATATTTTCAGTAATAGCTCTCCCTTTAACAAAACCACTTTGGTTGGGGCTAATTATATTAGGAAGAATTTTGGAAAGCCTTTTATTGATCAATTTAGCAATGATCTTGCACGAAGTATTACAAAGACTGATAGGCCTAATCTCAGAAAAATCTTGAGGAGAATTAACTTTAGGAAGCATCACTATACAAGTGAGGGAGAAAATTTTTGGAAGGATAGCACCTTGAAAGAATGAAATGATTGCTGCATAGAGGTCCGCTGCTATGATTTGCCAGGTTGATTGGTAGAATTTTCCATTTAGTCCGTCAGGCCCAGGGGCGCTGTCAGGATCAATTGAAAAAATAATGTCTTTGATCTCTTGGAGGGTTGACAAGCCATTAAGGTTGTTGTTGTCTTCAATGGTGACAACCCTTTTTACGAGATTAAAAATATTACTATATTCCTCAGTGGGCTCAGCTTTGAATAGATTGGTGAAAAAATTGACTGCAGCATCAGCAACTTGAGTAGTTCCCTCTACCCAATTACCATCGTGATCTTTGATTTTGTGTATGGAGAGTTTTTTTCTTTTATCCTTGATTACCCTGTGGAAGAAAGCAGAGTTAGTATCACCATCTTCAAGCCATTTAATCCTAGCCTTTTGGCTTAGGACTTTTTCTTGAATTTTCAAGAATCTAGTGAATTCAACCTTAGCCTTAGAAAGGTTTATCCTGTTCTCCGGAGTATTATTGTTGATGGATTTCTCTTCCAGGTCTTTAATAATATTTTCTAGTTTCTTAGGTTCTTCATGAAAGTCTCCATAAGCTATTCTAGACCATGCACTAAGAGCTTTGATAGTGGCCTTGAGTTTTTTATGAAGGACTTGAAGGGCGTTTCCTTCTTGATCTTGAGACCAAGCTTCCTGTACAACACCAAGAAAGTCATCATTTTCAGTCCAAAAATTGAGGAATCTGAAATATTTAATAAAGTTAACATTTACAGGACTACAATTCATTAAGAGGGGGGCATGGTCAGAGAAAGTTCTAGAGAGATGAGTAACCGTGGTCCCATTAAAAACATCAAACCAGTGGCTGTTATAAGCAAATCTGTCAAGCCTTTTCCAGATTGTATTGGGCGGGTCTCTATTGTCACTCCAAGTGAACTTTGACCCAAGATATCCAGCATCCTGCAAATCACAATCTTCCAAACAAGATATAAAATCAAGACTCTCTTCAATTCTGTAGGGCAGACCTCCTATTTTTTCTTCTGGTCCTGTGATAACATTAAAATCTCCTACAACCCCCAGGGGCCAGAGATTCTATTAGAGATGTCCCTAAGCTCATTCCAGAGAGGAATTATGTGGAGCTCCTCACATTTAGCATAGATAACCGATATGTGAAAGTTAACAGGCTCGTGTTGATGCGAAATATGGATAAGCACATGTTGTTCTCGATCTTCAATAATGTCAATAATGTAATCTTTAGACCAAAAAATCCAAATCTTGTTGGAGCAGTTATGAAAACAGAAAGTGTACCCTAATCTCCTTTTGAATTTGTCAATTTTCCTCGAGTCCATCTTTGGTTCTTGTAGGAACATGTACAGAAATTTATGTTGACGTTTGAGCTTCTTAAGTCTCTCGAGAGAACCTTGGGATCCTATTCCCCTAATATTCCATGATATAGTATTAATCATGGGAAACAGTGGGGGGAAGGGATAATTTATTTTGATGGTCTATTCTCCCTCTAAGAGAGAGGTTGTTGTAGTATTCTACCTTGTGGTGCACCTGGTTAGATTGATCAACAACTACACAAGTTAGAGAAGGTATGTCACCTCTGATAGCTTCATCATAAGAGAGGGCTGTTGAGTATTCTTCCTCTACATTGATCATGTACAGATCTTCTTCGCAATCTTTGAAAGTCGAGTCTTCATGACTCTCATTGTGGGTTGGAGTAATGAATTCGCCTTGAGGACCCTTGTTCCTAGATCTAGGGTCATCCGGCAAGCTTAACTTTTCTTTTTCTTTCGCCTTCCTCCCTGTAATATTTTCTAGTGGATTTTGATTTAGTCCAAAAAAGGGAGCAGTTGAGGAGTTGAGTTGGTGGATCTCCACTGAAACAGAATCCTTGTTATCGAAGACTATATCTGGGGGGATCTGCACAATGGATGAAAATTTCTTTTTCTTGTTGAGATTCTTTGTTTTTTCAGAGTTTACCACCTCAACAAGTTGACTGGTAATCTGATCATCTAACTTAACTTCCAAATACGCAGTTTCCTTATTGTGTTTCACCTTCATAGTGTTGTTTTTGATGATTTGAAGGTGATGTGCTTTCCTTTCTTTTCTTTCAGCTTTTTTTTCCTTTCTTTTGGTAGGGGTTCTCAAAGTGTTGCTCTTGGAAAAATTCATTTCTGCTGGTATCGTTTCGTTGTGAGTAGTAACTTCCATATCCTCCGTTCCTTTATTGGTGGGTTCGGAAAGACATAGGTTTACTATTTCACTGCTGATACTGGAAACCCGCATCTTGCTAATTTCTGAGCTGCTACTTGTTCCTCTGTCTTGATTTGTTTGAGATATCTTTCCATTTGAGTTGCTCTTGTTGATGTATTTTCCTTTCCTGTTGGTCACTGTTTGCCATTCTTGTTCCTCATTGATTTCGTCTGGACTCTCCTTTGAGTTTTGAGTTGTTCTATCCATCAAATTAGTGGTATCTGTTGTAACTTCCACATTGGTGGTAGCTTGCATTGTTTTTTGCTCACTGAGTGTATTCTCCGCCTCATTGGTTTGTAAATTAGGATGAAGCTTTCTGCAATTTTCATCTCTATGACCTTGCATTTTACAGTGCGAGCATGAAACGACCCCAAAAATGTCCGAAAATGTGCTTCGGAAACACCTATAATTGTAATTTCCATATATCTCAAAATCCGTTTCGTTTTTCGAAAATCTGACTTCATATTCTTGTTTAGGGGGTCAAATTGAGTGAGAAATGGGTCTAACCCAAATTTTAGAGCAACCGTATCAAAATCCGAAATTTTCAAGTGAAGCCTTTTCGAGGGTCTACTTTGGAGGGTCATATCTCCTAGCACACAAATTATTTGGTGGCCAATAATATATCCATGGAAAACCCTTTGAGTTAGCTATCTAACGCACTTCGTTTCACCTCATTCGGAGTTCGGACGAAGAAGTTATGCCCATTTTCGTAAAGTCTGTCCGGCAGGGAATGCAATTTCCAGTAGCCTTTCTTACTGTTCACCCGCCCCTTTTTTTTTTTCTAAGTGTTGGACGAAATTTTCTTCCAAAGGGCATATGTTATTTCCTATATAGCATTAGTTCAAATTTCATCTCTAAAACATTTCCAAAACACCTCTCCCATACTTAGACACATTTTCTCTCAAGTTCTCTCAAGAACCCTAATCCAAAACCTTCCTCAAGATTGAAGGGACTCTTGTCCCAAGTTGCAAGCTTCCATTGAAGACACTCTCAAGACCTTCATAAGAACTCAAGGTATGTGATGTTGAACTCATGAGTCCTTCCACCCATAGTGCCTAGACTCTATTCTACTCACTAATTCATGGTTTAAGTTAAGATTCATATATTAGTCTTGTTCTTTGTAATAATTTCCTACACATTGAATTTTAAACATGAAAAGTGATTGTTTTGAGCATGTTGTGACCCTAGAACTTGAACCTAAATTTGGAATGGATGTGGAGATTTTCATGTGGTATTGTGGGTGTTAAAAAGGTGTTGTTGTAGGTTGTTCATTGGTTTGGCTGCATAATTACTACCCTATTTCCCATGCTCTTTGATTCCATTACATGCCTTCAAGGTGTTTGACAAAATGTCCAACTATGGAGAATTGATAAATTGATGCTTTAAAGCTTGAGTTATGAGAAGTATGGAACTCCAAAGATGTGTTGATGACAAACTAAGCTTGTGTATATGTTCATTTCATACGTGAGATTGCATTAGAGCCTAATGAGAATTTCCTATATAAAGTGTTGCATGACCATGCCCGGTCCGGGGGAAAAGAACCGGACAACCATGTGAGAGGTTTATATCTCACCACCTAGGATGCTTGGGGTGTGACCAACATCAACCATGTGAGAGGTTTATATCTCACCACCTAGGATGCTTGGGGTGTGACCAACATCAACCATGTGAGGGGTTTATACCTTGCCACCAGGGTGTCCGGGTGTGAACGGCATCCCCCATCCTAAGTTGGGGTTATAAATTGGTTGGATCATGTATACACATATGATATCTACTATTAGTATAGAGTTACTTAAACATGTTTTGACTTCACTTTGATCATGTATCCTCATATTGTTATTCATAATGCCTATGAAACTATTTCTTGTATTTCGATTGTGTCCTTGTCTATTGTTGTGTTGCACCCCGCATACTTAGTACATTCCAAGTACTAACGCATATTTTGCCTACATGATGTCACCATGTAGGGACCGGAGTTACTCTTGATCCTTCTCTTCATTCACGTGGCTAGTACGGTGCTTATCCGAGTTGTTGGTGAGTCCTCAATGATTCGAGGGCTATGTGATGTTTTCTACTCCTATGTTTTGAGACTTTAGCTTGCAATTGTATTTTGACTATGAGGGGAGCCGGTAGAATGTCATGGCCCCGTCCTATCTATGTATGTAGAGGTGTGCGTTGGACGAGTATTTTGTAAATGAGCTTGACTCTTGTTCTATGATGTCATTTTGAAATGGTTTGCCCTTAGTCCCTATTTCCCGTTAATTAATGTTGAATGTACTTCCGCGACCGATGAAGTGTGATGACAAGTTTGAGAGACTTGTTTGGGGTTCCTTCGGGTTCCTCATTCGCCATGTCACGTCTAGGCCCTAGGCTTGGGTCGTGACAGAGCAGAATGCTGGGATGGTTTCATACTCAGTTCTTTGGTTGATCATCTCAGTCAGTCCATCCCTGTTAGTAATTTCCAAGATCACTTCGTCGATAAAAGGTTTGGTCAGATCTATTTCCACCCTTACCTTCGCAATGGTGGGTCTAGTTTTGGTTAGGGTGGCTTTATCAAGCAGTAAAGGGGTCCCAATCGGTTCAAGGATTCGACAAATGGCATCCCACTCAAAGAGGTGCCATTTCAAGTCGGGCAGATTCACCCACACTGGTGCCAGAGAGTGGTCGGAATTCGGTTTGAAGGTTGTCGACCATTTCATAATTTTCATAATATCTAGGCCTCCCAAGTGTATAAAATTTCTAGAAAGCACATTGAGGTGGTCCTCGATGTTGTCAAAATCTAGGAATACATGATGCATATCATAGGCTCTAATCTTAATATTTCCTTTACCCGGAATGATTTTAGTAAATTCTCTCCGGATGATATCAATAGAAGGACGGATTTGAGAGAATTTACCTATAATGGCCCATTTGCACGTTTGAGCCAGCATCTCATTTTCCTCTTTAGAGAAGGATACCACAGGTTTTCCATTTTGGATTTCATGAGGTTTGGGTTGTAGTCTGATCCTTGAGTTTCTGGAACTACGATTGGTTGCAAGGTTGGCATATGTAGGTTTTGGATTTTCCATTGCTTTGCTCACCGGAACGACACCAGGAAGAATTTGGTTTGGAGGAACAAAGTTTTGTGGATTTTGACAGAAGTTTTTGTTCCAAACCTTAGAGGGAAGTGGGGGAAACTGATCTAGTTTGGAGGAGATCTCTTTAGTTTGAGGAGCGGTTAGTCTACGACGGTCACCGAGGACTGAGAGGTCCACGGTGGTGGACATACGTCCGACGGTCGAAAGTCACCTGGGTTGCAATGGTATAAACAACGGCTAATTTGTTTAGAGAGAGAAAAGTAAGAGAGAAGTCAGAGCTTTTTTTTTCGTTTTTTTTTTCCAACTTTTGATTAATTATAACATCTCATCTGTCATGTTTAAGATTATTGTATTCAAATGACATTATAGTAGATTGTCTTCATTTTTAAATTAGGTCACAAAATTCAAAATTATTTCTTTTAACTAACTTGAAGTCCATTCCCAATCAATTTTAGACTCGTAATATATATATAAAGAAGAAGAGAATTTGAGATTTGAACTTGACACCTCAAGGTGAATTTTGAATCCCTCTTGAACGGCTAAGCAACCTCTAATCTTTTGTACAAAAGGTTCAAAATCTATATAAATACATTAAAAAAAATACCTTATATATACAAAGCAATTTTTTTTAACCTCTATAAGTTCATGCCTTTTGTGTTTTTTTAACTTCATTCTAGAAGCTCCCACCTCGCTTATGACTCGAACCCCTTCCACATTTCTTGCTCCGTTGATAACTCGAATTTAAAACCTCAGGGTTGAAGGTGGAAGTTGCTTACCATTTGAGCAACCCTCGCTTATATAATTTTTGTAACAGGTAACATAGCCTATCACATGGCTATGAGAGCTGGCAAAGAAAGTTTAAACGGAGACGTTAAAATAATGGGTTGTATTCTTGCGTGTCCCTTCTTTTTGATGCAAGACGATAGTCTTGATATGGAGAATAATCTGGCTTACCAACTTTGGATCACCATATGTCAAATAGAATATAGATACTCGCCAATTGATAGTCCAATGATTAATCCACTTGCTGAAAAGGCTCCAAGTCTATCGAGCCTAGGCTGCTCGCGGTTATTTATGGTTATAGCTGAGCAAGATGTATTGGTTCCTCGAGAAATTATGATTCGATTTGTTGAAGGTGTGAAGAAAAGTGGATGGAATGGTGAATTGGAGTTTCTTGAGTTGAAGGTGAAGAACATTGCTTCTTTGTAAAGAATCTTCAAGTTGAGAAAGCTAAAGATGTGATAAAGCGTTTTGCTTCTTTCATCCAACATAAGTGATCTTGAGTTTTAATAATGTTACAAGGCTAGATGCGCAATGTATGATGTATTGGTAATTAGGTGCACATCATAAATTTAAAGTATGTACCTTTCGAACCTTGTCCACTATTTTGGATCGAAGAGAATAACTTGTTTCAGAACCTGAGTTAAATAAGTCTTTCTTTTTTTTCTTATGGTTATAATAGGCATTCTAGTAGTTTTATGTTCCAACTTATTCCTAGCTAGCTAGGTTGTAAACCACACAAATATCCTGAGGTGGTTATATAGTTATACCGTAACTAATTATTCAACAAAGTATCAAACACCAAACACTACAAATTCTACCTTCCCTTTTTATAGCATCTCTATATATATACAACAAAAGAAGGTTCATTTCTTCGCAACGTCTCTATAAACAACTCGACCTGCATTGCAGGGAGGGCAAATTAATAACTACGTGCACCATCGTTCGTTGACAAACAGAGCGAAGCCATATTTTTCGTGGAACATTCTCCTCCATAGAATGACGGAAGAGGTAGTCATGAACTCAACCAACACCAACATGAACATTGACAACAATAATAAATCTCCGGTTGACAACAGTATTGTCAAACAGAAGAAAAAACAGGGTGCTTTTGGCTTCCTTAGAGCTGCATCACTCAAGCTTCGTCGTCGTTCCCTTGATCTAAAGCAACAGAAATTTACTCCGGTACGCTAGAAAATTTTCATTATTGTAGACATATAGTCGTATGTACGTACATTCACTTATTTTAAATTCTGAATACGTAATACAGGAACCCGCTCCCCCTGCTGATTCAAAGGGAGAAAATTGGAAAAAACTGGTAGGGTCCATGAGGCCTTTACATCTCCAAGACAACCAATCACCACCGAGTCCTCATGACCCGCAACCACCACCACCGGTGAAATCTACATCACTACCTGTAGAATTCAGTGAACATTTTTCGTCGTTGTACTCTCCAACCCCATCAACGTCCTCCATTGGCACCATGAGTCAATATGCTTCAGCAAATAATCTACAAGATCTCTACGACGACGATGAGGAGGAGGAGGAAGATCCTGATCAGGTATTTGATGCAATTGGAGGAGATGACATGATTGATGCAAAGGCAGAGAATTTCATTGCTCAATTTTACGAACAAATGAGGCTTCAAAAGTGATTCAGGCAATTAATCAAACACATAGAAGGCATGAACGGAACCTAATCAAATTAATTTCCTTCATTTTGTAGTAGTAATACTTAATTTAATTTAAGTACGTTTTTTTTGGCAAAAGGCATAATATTTCAGAATTAACGTAGAAATATCACTGCCTTTTGCTTTAATGTCTCTTAGATATCTACTGTTAATTAGTTCCAAAAGGAGCAGAATTTATTTTTTCTACATCAAGAAACTAGTGAAAGAAAATCCAAAATATTTGAATTATTCTTTCATTATGTTTGTTTTAAATGTGCTAAGGAAAATACGATGGATCACATCGTAATTAAAGAATATGTATCCAAATCTAAGAGAGTTTTTTTGTTAAGATACAATTGTTGCACTCCTATTTTACTAGATACCTCATTTCTACTCTCCTATCCTACTACTCGATGTTTGCACTGACTTAATCGATTCATGACATATGTTTTCTATATATTAAATCGTGTCACCCATCCTTGCAATTCATAACAGCTAATCAAAACTATGTGAAGGATTAAATATGGAAAAAGAACCAAAAATCATAAAAATAACCTTCAGGATCATTACAAACCACTTCTTCTGTTTGGCTTATAAACTGAAACAAATTGAAAGCTAAAAAAATAATAATTGAAGACTAAAATTAGAGTATCTTTGATCCTTCAAATTGATGGCCAGTTTGGTCAACTTGAAGTTCCAAACCAATTATTATGATGACAAAAAAAAAAAAAAAGTTGCAAATCAAAATCATATTCATTGCCAATTTTAGCCCAAGTTGGGTTTTCAATTTTATAAATCTACTGTCAAAGTCAATGTATTAAAGTTACCTATATTTTGAAAAATGATAAATCAATTTCATAGTTTTGCTAATCAAAAAAGGCATGAAAAATCATAACAACAAATGTTGGCAAACCATTAACTAGAGGAATAATGACTTAAAGCTTCTAAGGAAAAAATAATCTCAATTGTTAAACATGATTAAATGACATGCAAACAAATTAGAATTTCAATTTGAAAAAAAAAAATACAAAAAACATCCTAAGTACTAATATATGAAATTAGACCTGCCACCTCTATGTTTTCCACCTTCCTCAATCAGATCATTTTGAGAAAGAAGAGACCAGACAGGATATTTTGATGCACAAAACATCTCGTGTTAGTAGAGTCGGAAAGGATAATTAATCAATATCCATGGATGATTTCAGAGCATTTATTTTTGAACCACCTTAGTCCATTTCTAATTGTAGTTTTGACCTTTCCTTCAATAGTGTAAACTTTGTACTTAGCTATTCTCTTTCGTCTCTTCATCTCTGGATCATTGAATCCCCATGGCTTATTCGACGACGGCGCTGCTGCCACCTGACTCGGCCACGTCCCCTTGCTCGTTACCCCAGCCAGATCCGGTGACCGAGCCCGATTTACCTATATAGGTGAACAGCAGCAGAAACAAAATTTTCATTAAGAAAATTCAAAATGTAAAAACATGAAAAAACTATATTTAATGGACCAACATTTAGATAAGCTTATTTTGACCATGTAGATACTCAAATAAACCCCCACCCCTAGCTTCGCAAGATAAGGGGTGTTATTTAAAGTTCATCAAAATTATAGGTTCAAAACTAATTATTATTTTTATTTGCATGTACATATATTTATCTTTGGATAATATAAAACAAGTATTAGATTCAGTTGAACATTTGTGTTGCTAATTACCTGATTGATGTTGAACCCCTTTCCGCTTACGATCTCCAATCTCCGGTCATCGGAGCACCGGAAACTCGGCCGGAACTCTTCCATATGTAATCGTAGACTATATATTATATAAAAGAGTGCAAAATGTAAACTTGCCGAGAGGATATAGAAAAATTCAAGAATACATTTGGGAATGTGAAATGGTATTATTGCAATAGGCTTTCTAAATAAACTATAGTACAGAAAACATTTTTTTTTCAAAAAAAAAGAAAGTGAGACACCTGTAACAAGGAACAGAACTTTAGCTGTAATTGGGCAAATATTTTTTTTTCTGATTAGATTCTGTAATGGTGGTAACCCAGTACTCGATGACACTTTAATTTTATTTATTTATTTGCAGCATTATTTAAATAGGGTGTTTTTATGACTATTTGGTACTATGGTGTTAAAATTAATTTTATGGACATTTGAAAATAATGGTGCTTGGGATTTATTATTATGTCGTGCCAACCTCGATGGTATCGATCTTGTCACCTTAAAAGTAATCATAATTAATTTTGGTTGGCCATGATCAGAAAAGTCCACAATTATTCTAGTTACACCAAAAGGGTATCCAAAGTGATGATTAATACTTAAATTAATTAAAATCAATAGATATGACTATAAGAATTTCATGCACATTATTCAGAATATTCGTTGAACATAGTCATTGAAGTTCCAAAATTATTATTTTCACGTGACATGTTTAAGATCGCAAGTTTAAAAAATATTTTATTATTTTTGATACAATTTTAATTTGGAAAATCAAAATTGAAAATTCTTCTTTATTTTCTTAAATTTTGTGTCAAGTCAAATCAAGTCATTCTTTTTTTCTTTTTGAAACAAAAGGAATTATTTAGATTTGGAAAATGTTTTGGTTTTGTTATTTCCTTTTAAGTGTTGAATTTAGACTTATTACTCGGAGAAAATTGATTATGCCTTTTGTTTTAAATTACCGTTAAGTGCGTTAACGAATTGAAAATAATTTAAATTTTCTTGGAGACTAAACTTAGTGACCATTGATAAAATTAACCTCAAAATATAATATAGCGTGATTGATTCAAATATATTGATAATGTAAAAGATTGTCAACCCACTAATTTTGGTCAAAGACACTCATGCCCACAAAACACCAGTCTCCAACACCAATTATACTTCCCAAGACATTTTAGCTAGTTGACACCATAGAAATTTCTGTTGTAGTGGATGAAACTGTTCAATTTTTAATTAAAAATTTTGAGTTTGAATTTGGGTTATGAAAAAATCCTTATCGTATCCTCTTGAATGGGGCCTACACAATGTTAACACAAAATAGTCGAAGTCCACTACAATTACCGGAAACTAGGTGATCAACGAAATTTTTTTAAGATATTAATAATTCGATCCATTCAGATTAGTCAAAACAACTAAAAATCATTTGTTCATACCTAGTTCTTCAATGCTTCATTTTGTGTCCGAATGTATTCAAAAGACAACAATGTATTTATCGTTTAACGTTCACTTTTTTATTTCAAAATTGCTGCAACAAATTTCAACTGATTTTACATCTAGAATAACACAATTGTTTCATCATTTAATATAGGTGGATTCTTATCGCGATTTGAAATCAGCATTTGGACAAGTGATTTCACGTTGATTTATCACATGATTTTATATCACGAGATGAAATCTCAAATTCTCCAAAAAACATGATTTGAGATTTTTCAAATACAAAAATTGACCCACAAATTTATATTTTGTAAAAACAACCCCACATTTATTTCATATGTAAATAGAATTTATAATTCATTTCTTTACTTTTTAAACCATTTACATCTCATATAATGATTATTCTCACTAACATAGGATTTATTATTATTTCAAATCAATTTCTACTTTACCATTTATATTCACCAAATTCATTATTTTTTATCAAATTTATTTACCAATCAAATTGATCAACAAATGGCTCAAAGTAACAATATTGGTTCGTCTTCTCAGTTATATGAATAAGAAATGCAAGATGACGTGAGAAGATTGTTCGTACCATGTGGGAGGACTATATTAAAGACTAGTACACCACAACTTATATATGTTTAATTGTTAATTTTTTTTATTGAATTAAAGCTTGATCAATAAACATTGTATTTTTAAAAAATATCTTTGTGATAATGTATTATGAGATATTATAAACTTTTGCTTATTTGGTAAGATTGTATAAAGAATTGAGACAATATAATTTTAATAGTTATACAACTTGTGGAGTTTTTATGTTTATGATAAAACATACAACATAAAAAGTTCAAACTGCATGTCAAAACAAAACTTTAAATTCATATGATAATTTCAAATTATGATTTCATATATTTGAGATGTTTTAATCTCTTTCAAATAAATGACTATTCAAACCTTGAGTCTTCGTCAAAACTCACCTCAAATTAAATTTTTCCTTCTCACACAAATATACAGGTCTTGCGCGTTGCATCCATCTTTTTAAGTATTCCTGATAGTTAATTGAAACTCATTAATAGGAAAGACATTTTGGTCTTTTAACCAAAAAATAAACCCATCACAATTCAAAACCCCAACTTCTTCTCTATTGCTTGGAGATTGAATCCATCGGTGAGCTGAAGTTGACGCCAATTTTAACTTAGACACTTTAATTTAAAAAAATAATTTTAAACACTTTATGTGAGACCCGATATGTCATTTTGACATTGTTTACTAAGGGGTCATTTGATAGTCCGCATTAGAAGAAATAATTCACATATTAGGTAAGGTATTATTTAATACTATGTTTGGTAGGAATTTGGACCTATGTATAACTAATCCATGGATTAGTTATACCGCATACATGGTATTATATGGTGTATTACTAATACCTTCCATTTGGAGGTATTAGTAATACATAGGAAATAATATCATGGGATAAGCCTATGTAAAGACAAAAATATCCCTCAAATCATTTTAATTATTTTATTTATTTTCTTGATTTTATAATTTATATTTGTACTAGTAAATTTATTTAAATAAATTAGCTTACAAATTATTTAGAGAGAGTTGTTTGTTACTAAATAAATCCAATACAAATTTGAAATGTGAGTATATGACTTTTGTGATCTTAATTGAATGTGCGTGTGTGTATATATATATATTTGTGTGATTTTCTAATTATTTGTATTTTGAAGTATTTAAAACATACATATTAAAACTACAACTTGCAATTTTTATGTGTAAATGTAGATGGTTTATTCAATTTTACCATTGATGACCGTCTTTTCGATTTTAAAAGTAGATGGTTTATCTTTTTTAAATTGAAAAATGACATTTTGTGAGTGATCAATTTATTAAGATGACAATTATTTATCCTCAAATAATTCAAGTGAAAAAATAACAAACATGATAACAAAATTGTTCTTCTCATAGCTAGTTAGAAGGACATACAAAAATAATTTTATTCGACAATTATCTACCTTGACCCAGTTACCTAATAATTCAAGGGTATAATTGGAAATAAACTTTTTATAGAGTTTTAATCCAAACACAAGATGGGATGGGAAATAATGAACCAAACACTTGATAAAAATAAACTCTGCATTACTAATCTCTGCACTACTAATCCCTGCATTACTAATCCTTGCATAACTAATCTCTACGTTGTTCATGTCACCTTCCAAGAGATATTTAAATCTTTTTTCCTAGAATACCCTTTGTATGGTTTTTATTAAAATATTCCTTTTGGCTCGCGGAGCAGATCATATAAGGAGATAAGGCTACATATTTACATTTTTGCCCTAACATATAAAACTGGACTACGGGGTAAACCTGGCTTTTACTCAAATCTCATAGTTGCTCAGTCGATTCCCGGCTACTCCATCTCTGCCAGTTCCGTGCCGCTCCGCCGTGGTTCCCACCGGCGTTCGTGTTCGCCTTCTCCAACACAAGGTATTCTTGTTATTATTTTCTTAGCGTGTCTAGATAGAGTGTTTGGGTATTTGAAGCTTAATTTGGTATCGTAGCTGATTTATGTGCCAGGCCGGCTGTGCTAGCTATTGTTCTATGCCATAATCACAAACTAGATAATCAAATATGTCAATATTCTGTATCTGTTTTGCTCTATTCAGGCTCATTGTATGTGCTGTGCTGATTATTTGTGAAAATTTCCTTTTCTGATATCTGATTTATTGTACTATGCTTTTCTGGAATTTGAAATATTGATATATTAATGGAGCGACTTGAAATGGCTTACTGCGCCAGTGCAAAAGCATTCATGGTATTCGTGTTCTATTTTACTTTAGGAACTAATTTACTAAAAATACAAGTAGTAGTATTGATTAATTTCGGCAGTTCTTCTCCAAATTGTTTTGTCTCCTTAAGAGGCTACCTGAGAGCTAAATGAAGCTAACAAGATGAAGTTTTGATGATTAACAAATGATTAGTAAGACATACTCACTTTGTCCCAATTTATGTGATGTTTGGCGTGGCATGAAGTTTAAGAAAGAAAGAAAGAAAGAATTTTGAAACTTGTCGTCTAAAATAAGCCATAGATATTTGTGTGGCTATAATCATCTTTTAAGTGTGAAATGAGCATTTTAAAGTTAAATTGTTACTACTAAATATACAAATGTGTCATTTTTTTAGACTTACTAGAAAGGTAAGTGTGTCACAGAGGGAGTAACAAACATATGCAAGAACCAAATATCATACATGTCTCAAATAGAACGGGTAGTAGTTATGACAAAGAACTATTTAAGAACCAGTTCTTTAACATGTCTACTACAAGAGATGCTGTCAAGAGTTCACTACAAGGAGTGATTACAAGTTCCCCTGGGTATTATCTATGTTCAGATTTGATTATGGATAAGCATATTGATATGTTTAGTGTCTTTGTGACTATTTTTATTGTATTATGAAAAATCCTCGTGAAGTACGTTTAGATATGGGTATATCAAGGCAAATGAAGGATCCATGTAACACGGTATAGTTGCTCTTCACAGAGTATTTGATAAATTGAAGCCTGCTTTCTGCCTGTAATAATTCGTTGTATTGGTGAGAGTTGCTAATAGATATCCTTTTACAGGCTGCATGATAATAATTGTGACGATCATGCCTTAATTTTTAGCACTTCAATGATAATCTAAGTGGTTCAGAACCTTCATGACACTAGACTCCTTCTTTTGTTTTCAGTTTTGTGCTTTTGCCTTCTGATCCATATCATTTCTTTGTGTCTTTCTCTCCTCTCCGCAACATTGGCTCGCTGTGCATTATTGGCTGCATATATAGTATGTGAAGATGGTATTATCATATCCATAATCCGACTTTTCTAGAATTGGGAAATGCCCGAGATAACAAACATAGCAAAAGAAACATCTGAAAATGGGACAGATTCATCTCAGGATGATACTGGCACCGTTGAGGAAATGCCTGAGGACACAATCTTATCACGACAAACGTCTGTGAACCTTATACCTTTCAGTGGTCAGAGGTTTGTATCACAGGACGCTGCATATGAATTTTACTGTAGCTTTGCAAAGCAATGCGGCTTCTCAATTAGACGTCATCGTACTCGGGGGAAGGATGGAGTTGGTAGGGGCATTACAAGAAGGGATTTTACATGCCATCGTGGTGGCTATCCACAACTAAAGCCTTCAGAAGATGGCAAGCTGCAAAGGAATCGAAAATCATCACGTTGTGGGTGCCAGGCATTCATGAGAATTGTTAAAAGAGCAGATCTTAATGTCCCCGAATGGCGGATTACAGGTTTCAGCAATGTTCATAACCATGAACTTTTAAAGTCAACTGAGATGCAGCTTATTCCTGCCTACTGCACCATGTCTCCTGATGACAAGAGTCGCATTTGCTTGTTTGCGAAAGCTGGGATGTCAGTTCGGCAAATGCTGAGGTTGATGGAGCTAGAGAAGGGAACTAAGTTGGGTTGTTTACCCTTCACAGAGGTCGATGTCCGAAACTTCCTACAATCTTTTAGAAATGTGGACCAGGATAACGACCCTATTGATCTTCTCAAAATGTGCAAGGAGATGAAAGACAAAGACCTGAAATTCAAATACGACTATAAGATAGATTGTAATAACAGGTTGGAGCATATTGCCTGGTCTCATGCTTCATCAATGAGGTTGTATGAGGATTTTGGTGATGCCATAGTATTTGACACTACTCACCGCTTGGATGCCTATGATATGCTTCTTGGGATATGGATTGGAGTGGATAACCATGGGAGTCATTGTTTCTTTGGTTGTGTACTCCTTCGGGATGAAAATATGCGGTCGTTCTCCTGGGCATTGAAGGTATGAAGCCGTGCAATCTTGTTACTGTACCATTATACTAATTGCATTTATTAAGTGTTGAATTTTCTTTAAACCCACTTAATTTTCCAGTACCCAAAATGTTCAAGTGCTTGAAATGCCTATCATGTGCCTAACAATAGGAGTCCGCGAGAGTTCCCAGAAAATACTGATGAAACTAGTGCAAAAAATATGTGTTTACTCCTTGCTCTTACTTACTACTTCATATGTTAAGAAGGAAAAAAGGATTATTCATCAGTTCAGATGTTATGGAGCTAGTTCGGATAACTGTATAAATTGGTGGTAGAGGAAATTATTGAACTAAATTTTGTAATTAGTGTGCAAGTATATTAACAAAGAAGTTCATTAGATCAGATTCCAAATTTGAGTAATGTTGTTTGATTCTTGAAATACAAAAGGTCATATTTAAGTTGCCAAATACTTCTGAGGCATCAGAAATGGAAGATGAAGAGGGTTTGTTCGGCTGTACCCAAATCATAAAAAGTATGAGTATCTTGCAGGGGTAAATTAGTTGTTGCACAGGCTTTGTGCAGCTGATATATATACACAACACGTTTCAAGCTTATAAGAAGAATATATCATTTTCTTCATCAAAAATAAAAGAATATGTTGCATGCTGCAGCTAGTTGGAAAATCTCTTGCTTAATAAATTATTATCCATTTGTTGGCTTGAGCTTTATAATTTGCTTGACTCGCTTTATCCCAATGACGATGTTTCACCTTGGCTTTGTAATCTTTCTTTGAATTTCCTCTTTTCTGTTTAATGATACAAAACTCACTACTTATATCCTTTTACCAATCATCCCCTCTCCTTATCATCTTTTGTTTGTACATATGTTTGTTACGGGCATAAGGTCTAGCCATCTCAGTTCCATTCTGGTATGCATAAGCTACAAACTTAGCTGTAACAATTGCAGATATCTTTGAGATGCATCTTTCTATCCATAGCTTGCAACTCCTGTGGTTCCATGCTAATATGAAATCCCTTTGTTTTGATTTGCTTCTCTAAAATTTATGCTAGACATTCTTGGGCTTCATGAACGGCAAGACTCCAGGAACCATTTTGACTGATCAAAACTTGTGGCTCAAAGAAGCAATTGCCACTGAAATACCAAGAGTAAAACATGCATTTTGCATTTGGAATATAACTTCGAGGTTTTCAGAATGGTTTTCGACACTTCTCGGATCCCAATATGATAATTGGAAGGCTGAGTTCCATCGCCTCTACAATTTACATTCGATTGAGGAATATGAAGTGGGATGGAATGAGATGATCGAAACCTACCGGCTGGATGGAAATAAACACATTGCCAGTCTATATGCTTTACGTTCATACTGGGCACTGCCCTTTTTGAGATCTTTCTTTTTTGCTGGAATGACGAGTACATTTCAGTCGGAGACAATAAATACTTTTATCCAGAGGTTTTTGAGTGCTCAATCTGTACTTGGTAATTTTGTGGAGCAGGTGTGAGATTTTCGTTTAACTTTTGTTTCTTAGAAAGTTTAATTATTACTCGTTTGATTCTTCTGCAATTCTTTTTCTGATAACTTAACGTACTGCAGGTTGTTCGGGTTGTAGATGCTAAAGATCAAGCAGGAGCAAAACATAAAGTACAGAGAATTGTTCAAAAGGTTCCCCTGAAAACAGGTTCACCAATAGAATCTCATGCTGCTACTGTTCTTACACCATATGCCTTCTCAAAACTACAAGAGGAGCTTGTTTTTGCACCACAATATGCATCACTGATGGTAGATGAAAGTTATTTCGTTGTGAGACACCATAAGGAAATGGGTGGGGGTTACAAAGTACTCTGGGTTCCACATGATGAGTTCATTAGCTGTAGCTGCCATAACTTTGAGTTTACTGGTATTCTCTGCAGGCATGTGCTTCGTGTTCTATCAACAAACAACTGTTTTCACATTCCAGACCGATATCTGCCCATGCGCTGGCGTGAGTTTACATCCTCTTTGGCTAAGCCCACACTCTTTTCCCTACCAAGTGATCATATGGGAAAAGTTCAGTTATTGCAGTCCATGATTTCAACACTGATTAATGAATCAGTTGAAACCGAAGAACGCCTCAATGTTGTTTGTGATGAAGTTTCTACAGTTTTATCTCGCATTAAGGGGTTACCTACAGCATCCAATTCGGGTAATGCTATTGCATATGAGAGCCCATCAGACTCACTGATTCTTGCAGAGGTTGAGGATTCTGAAGGCATTGGTCAAAGCTTCACCTGCAACCTTCACGAGTGTATAAATTTGGCAAAGTTGAAAGAGAGAGGATCCAGAGATGGACTGGATTTTTATGGAAAGAGGAGACGTTTCTCCATTCCATGTTGTGGGCAGTATGGCCATGATGCAAATGATTGTCCAATGATGGAAGGTGAAGATTTGAATGGAGATAGACTTGGCTTTTTATAGCAGGAATGTTGTGAAATGGAGCTAGGCGCTTTGAGGAAGTAGGGAATATATACCATCCCTTCTGTCCATAACCGACAGTTTCTCCTCTCTTAATGCAAATGCTTTATATCTTTAAACTTTCGTGACCCAAAAAATCGACTCTTAATATACTGGAACACCACTTTCTGACCAACATTCTTTTTTTGTAACAAATGAAGGTCCTCCTTTCAGGGACCAAAGAAGGAGCATTCTTATTTCTGTTCTACCAATCTCAACTCCTAAAAGAAGAGGAAAAAAGAAGCATTTAAGATGTAGCTCTATGATTCTCATGCCTCAACGGGAAAACAGAGAGCGAGGTTAGATGATATAATATTGATATTTAGTTGAAATCCAACTGCTGCTAGAGACATGTGATTCTTCTCTCTTTTTCTTCCCTTCATCCTGTGATAATGGCGTTCTGTGTTTGTTTCGATGAATGTTCAATGGTACAAGTTGACTAATGTGCAAAAAGCGCAGGTCTACATTCCACTAGTTGGATATCTATTCTAAGCTTATGTAGTATAGATTACGATTTAATACTTGTATTCGGTTCAAACAACATTTACAAGACTACCTATAGGATGTGATACTACTGTTTAGACTGGCACTTGTGATGCCATAACATGATGAAATGAAACATTCTAGTAATTTTGATCTTCATCAGCTAAGGAAACTTTGCTTAGCCTGCTGGGCAATGTCTTAAGATCATTCATGTTCCTGACTTTTCTGGCTCTTCCTTGACGGCTGCCTGAACCAAACACAGCTCTATGTGCCAATGCTTTGCCTAAAAGCCGGTACTCAGCCCTGGAATCTTTGCTGTGATCTTGTTGCCTCGTCTCGCCATCATCACACTCCTCGTGGCAACCACTGGTGTTGTAGGTTTCACAAGCTCCGTAAGTTGCTTTCTCAGCCGCCATTATATTAGAAAAACACCAAAGGTGGAGGAGTAGTATGGTGGTGTGAAGGAAATCAAGAAGTGGATGAACTATTTTTTAATGGGAATAAATGTTTATAAAGAGTTTGGAGTTGGGGACAAAAGACATGAATGGGGACGGTTAAATTGGGTCGTTGATGGTGGTATTAAAAAGATAAAGTTGGAGGAGTTTTGAAGCAAAGTTTCATATAGCCGAAAGGTTACTTCTTACGCAAATCCTATTGCATGCATTTATTAATGTCTCTTAAGTAAGAAGGAATAATATATTACACTTACAAAGTGCCTTCATCATCATAGTTTTACTGTATCTTCTTTAATAATTGGCTGCCTTCATCATCATACTTTAACTGTATCTTCATTAATATCACTCCCATAAATAGACCAAAGATACAAGAAGCATAGGTAGAGAGACTGAGTCAGGATTTGAAGTTTATGGGTTATGAATTTTTGCAATTGAAGCTATAGCTCATTTTGTTTTATTTAGTGCTTTAAATTGTATATCTGCCCATCAAAATACTAGTCGATAAACGTATATCTGACTAAGTGAATATAATTATTTTTGGCCGTCCGACTAAATGTGTAACTTGCCCTGACAACAAAGCATTAGTGGATAGCCCTTTTGGGTTAGAGGAATCTCATTTTTTTTCTTAATGGAGAGGATGCTTGTGCTTGACACTAAAACAATTCCTTATCTACCATCCTAAAAATTAGTATATTTCTTTACATGATGGTAATGGAACCAGGGGATTTGTTCTTTTTTAACTACTTTACCCTTCTTTTTCACCTTATCTAGTGCTTTCTACAACTTTCATCCTCACCATATTCCCCACATTTTGGCTCCACTATTAGCTAGCGTTTGGTCATAGATTTTCAAATATTCTTGGCAAATATATTTGGGTGAATTTTTCACCATGTGTTTGGCCATAGTATTTGGAGAACATATTTCACTTTTTTAGAAAAATATGATTTATACCTATAAGTTTTAAAAACTATCAAAACTAACCATAAGTTTGTATTACAAGTCAATTGGATCTTCGTTGCAACTAATAACAAGTAGTGTCCATGACACTAGAGCAATGTGGTAGTTTGGAGTGAGTGCAACAAGCATCATTCCATACATGGTGAAGTAGACAAAGCATAAACTTTGTTACCTTGAGCCGATTGTTCATAATTTTCATCAACAACCATATCATCACTTTCATATTCATTGAATATTTCATCACTATTTTGGTGTTCACGTAAAAAATTATGTAATACAACTCAAACAATTACTATAGAGGGTGTTTTTGTAAAAGAAAAAAGTTTGGTGTAAAATTTCAATTTTTAAAAGATCCCAAATAATGAGATTTGGCTCAAATACTAGAAAAAACTAGTATTTGGAAATTTGGGATATTTGCCAAATAATGACGAATTGTATTTAAACACTATTTGCCAATTTTTTCTCCAAATATTACTTGAGAAATCTATGGCCAAACGGGTTAGTAGCTCGCGCCCAAATCTAGAATGGGCTAACCAGAGACAAAAATGGAACAAGATTAATTTTTTTTCGTAAATAGCTTTAGTTTAGGACATAATTTTGAAACATAGCTACAATTTTCATATTTACGGAACATAACTAGAGGAGAAAATACACTTGCAACCTGAATGGAGTGAATTTGTTGATACATACACAGCATAATGAACAAAATAGTTAAGGATTTTGCGAATTAAGAAAAAAATTGTACATCCACAAAGCATATAGAGGAAAACGTGAATTTTTTTGAACAATTGTTTACATATACAACTATCACTTATTTGTAGTTATAGCAAATAGAGGCATGATACATGTTTGAACATCTACAACTATCACTTAACTTTAGTTATTTCATTATATTGCTCAACTATGATAAGTTACATTAATTGACTCAGTATAAACACTTTGTACGAATAAGTGCATATGGATGTTGTTTGATTTTTTATGATATTTATTGTTTCATATTGTTTAATTATAGTATTATTTGGTTGTAGTTTTGTTCTGCTACTATATGTTGTCTTGTTACTATTTATTGTCTCTTGTATTTTTATTAGGTCTTTTTCTAGTCTTTTTTTCTGTCTCGAGTCAATGGTCAGTTATAAAACAGTCTCTCAAACTCACCTCAGAGATAAAGGTAAAATCTGTGTACACTCTATTTTCTTTAAACCTTCACTTTATGAGAATACATTGAATATATTATCGTTGTTGATATGGGACATGTCCGAAAATTTCCATGTGTACTGTTATGGATTGAAGGTTCTTAGAAACTTCCTAGTGAGCGAAATGAAAGGATGAAATGAGTAGCCGTTGACCGTTGTGGTGCAAAACAAACACTGCGTCATTGGTGGTACAATTTCTTGTCCCCGTTTTTATACTCCGTTTTAATTTATGTGACAATTTTTTAAAAGTCTGTCCAAACAAGAATATCACCTTTTTATAGTCACAAATAGGTTAACTTTAAAGTTCTCTTTTTTACTTTTACTAAGATGATTTATTGTTAAACAAATGTCTAAAGTTTGTTTTAGATGAGGAATTTTAAATGTCTTTCAAAATAAAAAGTATGTCAGTCAAATGGTGCCACATAAATTAAGATAGATGAAGTAAACACTTTACCCAAAGGGAGAATCAAAATGTGAACTTAATGAGTTATAAATTTAGGATAGTGACATTAAGGCCGGTTTGCACCTGCGTTATAAAATCGTGATTTGGAATTAGTGATTTAAAGTCGAAATTTTATTTGGACAAACAATTTGAATTTCTTAAGTTTGTATTTTTTCTAATATATAAACATGAAAACCCCACATGTTGTGGAAACTATTAATATTTATTCAATTCTTATACAATCTTACCAAATGATCAAACCATAGTTGATAAACAAGATATCGAAATATCCTAATAAGGCATCGAACGGATAAATCACATATCTCTGTGTTCCTTTTATAAATAAATATTTGTGATTACAAACTTTCAAATACGCATAATTTTATAAAGATCAACTAGTCAATAATAGTAGTTACTACTAACTAGTTATTCTTTATTATAATCTTTTCACATGGTACAAACAAAATTTTCATGCCGAACATAAGTCTTTTGTAAAAAATTCGGGTATTTTAAAAAAAATATATAAAATATAAACTTATGAATCAAGTTTTATATGTTAAAAAAATTGAAATTAGGATTTGAAATCCCAAATCGTGCTTTTTAAAGAATTCGATATTTGAAATCATGATTACATATCGCATGTTCAAATGCAAGCTAAGGGTTAGTAACTGAATTCTGAATTTAATATTTATACATATTCAATAAATTTCTTAATACAAATATCAAGTTACTAAGTTCGATCGAAAACAATAGGTAACCCTTTGGCTCAGCCATGCTTGTACCAAGCTAGTAGTGACAAGAACTACTTTAAATAGCAATGCAAATTAGCTCCTGTAGCTTCACATGAAAAAAACTAGTGCTAGCTCTACTACAATGAGGGATGAAAATTTTGATCTTAACAAACAAGATGAAGAAAGTAGAGCTATGCACTATTGGTGGAGATTAGCATCAAAATTTGATGAGTGTGTAAAATTCAAGTTTGAAAAAATACAAAATTTGTCAAAATTGACACCAATACTTAAAGTGCTTAGAGAAATGGAGAGGTTATATTTGATGTCCATTGAGAGTTTTGATGAGCTTAGACAAAAGCTAATGTCTTATAAAGTAGGGGATTTTTGGGTGCCAATTGGTGGAATTAACAAAGAGGATTTGGATATTCCACCTGTGAATACTATATTGTTGGTTGGTTTTCATAATGCTGGCAAAAGTTCACTTGTCAACCTTATGTATAGTGTTCTTGGTCAATCTGGTCTCATCCCTTTTGCACAAACTTCCTCAGGTACTTAATGCAACATTCCTTCAACTTTCTCCGTTCTTTTTTACTTGTCCAGTTTACATTTTGCATTTTTTCCTTAAGAAAATGCTAATCAAGTGTTTATTTTTACGTCAATTATGTATGTTCCTTGTATTTGCTTTGCTCTTTTGGTAACTCGAACTCTGAGGCTTAATGTTGGAAGTGAGGGTGCTTATCATCCAAAAACTCCCTTTTGTCAATTCTCTCTTAATTTGCTAAAGTATACGACTAAATTAAAAATCTATTTCTAGTATACTGAACAGGTAAAAGAGAACGGAGAGAGTAACTTATAAGGAACATTTGAGATGATATAAAAGAGAAACGTTAGTCCAAAACTAGTTGGAATCGCTTATAAGAATCCTATATTGCTTTATTTGTTTCATTGTATACGATACTCTAGTATCCCCTTTTAATTTGTTACAGAAAGAATGACATATTCTCTATTTAAAGTTATTTAATTTTGTATATTTTGTACTTAATGTCTTATTGTTAAGGACATGTTTTTATAGCCATAAAATACCACAAATTTTGTACATATCAATATTTTTTCTTCTTAAGACTTTAATTCTTGTATATTTTTTTTTTTTTAAAATCATAGGAAATGATTGTGGTTACACAACATTAACGATGGAGGAACACAACGTGTTAAGATCAACTCGAAGTGGATTCTGCATTTACGATACGAGGGGTTTCGATTATGATAGAGTTGATGAAGCTCTTCTAGAATTGAAAGAATGGATGGCTCCTGATGGAGTCCACCATAAGAAGCTGTGTTCCAGACAAGAAGATCATGTACTTGTACCAATGTTAAATAATGAATTGGAGGATGCTTCTTCTTCAATGTTCATAAAGAGAAGTGTCAATTGTGTTATGATGGTGGCTAATGCTTATGAAATATATAAGTCTCTCAAACTCGATGATTTTAAGCCATTGGATGCATTGAAGCAACTTTATTGCTCATCTTCACTCAACAAATCTAGTGAGTTTTAATTATTAATTCTCTCTTATTACTCTATTACTCATCCTTACTCATTCAGTCAAGTACTTCATCTGTCCTATTTTAACTGTCGCTTTAACTTAAGAAAAATTTGTCCCCAGAAATTCAAAATCAAAGTAGAGAACTATTTTAACTTCAACTATGCTCTTAACATTAAATAAGTAGTCATTTTTATTATTGCTCAATTCTAAAAAAAATAAAATTATAGATGGCATAAATTAGTAAATTATACTTTGTATGGACATTTTTTTCTTAATGGACGTGAAGAAAATTTAAAATAGGACGAAAGGAGTAAATTATAGTCAAACCTTAAATGTCAGATAAAAATGACTAGAGAGAGTACAAGCTTGTCTCTTTCCTAGTCTTAAGAGATCATAATTCAATTGTGGTCCAATAGTGAAACTATTTCACCCTTAATCAGAGGTCTCATGTTCGAGTTCTGGGTATGAAGAAAATAATGTTGGGAGCGCCACTCCTGAATGGGCTCTATAATGCGTGATCTAGATTTAGTCGGGGTTTAAATATGTACTCCGGAGACCGAGTGGGAAATTAAAAAAAAACAACATAATTTGAAATCGTTGTGTCACAACTCACAAGTGCCAATTGGACATTTCCTACTCTCTTGTATTCTTAGATCTCTAATTCCACTTGTTACAGTAAACAAGTTTTTTTTTTATATTATCAGTATATAGAAGTTAAACTCAGACATTCGTATTGCAGATGGGAACCCCATATTGATTTTAACTCATGGAGACAAGTTATCAACTGAGGATCGAATCGACTGTCGATTGAAAATATGCAAACATCTTGGTACCTCAGAGACTAATGGAATATATGATATAGTTTGTGTAACAGAATATGGATTATTAGCAGATGAATATGATCCAATCTCAGCATATTCTGTAACTGAAGCTGTTTACAGATCATTGCTTATTTCAGACAGAGCTCAACTTGTCAAGAAAACATTTAAGGATTGGGCATTATTTGCATTGTCATGTCTTATGTGCTTTATAGCCAGCATTTTTGCCTGTCTGGCCCAACTTTTCAATGTTCTGGCCCAGAAACATAAAGGCAAGCTAAAATGGTGAAGAATAAGGCTCTAGGCAAATATTTGTATTAGCATATGTATTTGTGTTTTCTACTAATGATGTTCTTGCTGTTGGATGTTTAGATATAAGTAAAGTAGGTTAATAACTATATATGTTTTTAATGGCTATGGTTCGTTTGTATCTGTTTAATTATGAGTGAGACTTTGGGTGCACTAATCTAAACTTAAAATAAAATGAGTGACATTTGCTTTGATAAATTATCTATTGTTGTTATGAGGTTTGCAGAGGTGAACATAGGATTTGAAGACTTTGGATACATCAATCTAAACTTAAAACGAAAAACAACAAAATATGGCTTCAAGTAAAATTGAGCATTGGTCTCACGGGTGGTACCTTTGGCGTATACCAATGGCACAAACCACTCTTATGTTCCTCATGGGTGCACTGTTAATTACTCACTTTGTCTCAATTTATGTGATACTTTTCGAATTTCGAGATTCAAACAAGTCTATCTTTGACCGTAAATTTTTCATATATCTTTTAATTATTTTGAATTGTCAATTATTGTGACTTATAGTACTTTTTACGTAGTTTACAAATATATAATTTTTGTCAATTTTCCAACATAGATATACATGATTTTTCTCAAGGTTAATGGATGCACGTGCACCCCAACTTTGCATTTGGGTCTGCCTCTAGGGGCGGACGTTTCGACAGTTCAGATTGAATATGAAAATTTCATTCTATTAGATTTTCTTTTGTATTTAAGAATCTAAAATCTAAATGATCGATCCTCTTAAGTTCAGTTTCGATTTTATCAATTTAGTTATTTCAAATCTTTGATTTTTAAACTTATAAATTTAATTTCTTCCTCTTATAAAAATGAATATTTCAATGAAACATTCATGTCAAATTACCTTAAGAATTTATCAGTCTTGCCTTTAATCTCTTTTTTCCCCCACAAATTTCAATGTTAATTAAATTACTCCTACCAATTTTTTTTATTTTTTTTTTATCTAATATAATATAATTTTTCATCAAAAAGTTTGAGATCGAACTATTTCCCCTGCCACTTACTTCCATTCGATAGCGATAACCCTCGGGACCATGCCCATGGTACTTCCCATCACAACCCTCGATCGTATCATAAGAGAATTCAACGGTTGAGATTTTTCTGACTCAGAGTAAACTATTTGAATCACAAGGGTATTAATGTAAAATTCCCCAAAACAGGAATCTAAATTTAACTATGATGTCGTGTCCACAAAATAATACTCCCTCCGTCCACTATTGTTTGTTAGGTATACAAAAAATAGTTATCCAAAATTAATTGTCAATTTAAACAATCAAGAAATAATTTGTCACTTTTTTCAATTCTGTCCTTAATAATTACATAACTATTAGTTTCAAAAAGTAGTCATTTTAAAGTTACAAGACTACTTTAATATGAAAAAAAATTAATTTTACAATTTTCAAAAAGTACAAATCATTATAATAATGATTGATAGTAAGATTATATTAGTCAAATTGCATATTATATTAAATTTTTCTTAAGAATTGTGCATCTTACTGTGACAAACAATAGTGGACTGAGGAATTACTATGTCGCAGTTTTAGCTTCCCTATCCCCTATTTTTATTTTTTTAGCCATTTCACCCTACTACTACTAGTAGTCTAGTACTAGTTATTGTAGTTCAATTGTGTATCTCTTTTAGCCACATCAACACTACAAATCTTTCTCCCGCCTTGCAATTTACAACACGTTTAAAAGTTACTCTTTTTTCTTCCCACACAAACAAACTGTGTGATCTTAATTAACATTTACAATAACATTTGTAGTGATGGATCTGAAGGAAGTAAAGGTGAGAGTCCTTACTTATATTTATTTTTTCTTTCTGCTCACTGATCTCAATTTTCTTATGATGTTTAGAGATCAGAAGAAGCAGAGGAAATGAAATCTTGTAGTTATTGTCATACCACAAAAACACCTCTTTGGAGAAGTGGTCCATCAGGTCCCAAGGTAAAAATAAACTTAGATCAATATATATTTGTTGATTATTATTTTGATAGACGGTGATTATACAGTGTAATTTAATTTTTTGTTGTGTTTTAGTCGTTGTGTAACGCATGTGGGATCAAGTATAATAAGAAGAGGAGACAGATTTTGGGTGTTGAGAAGAAGAGGAGAATTGTTTGTAAAGAGGAAAAGAGTAGAGAAATTAGTAAATTGATGGGATTTGGAGGAAAATTAAGAGAAGAAGAACAAGCGGCGATATTATTGATGGCTCTTTCTTGTGGATCTGTTGGAAAATTACTATTCTAACCCTCAATTCCTACTTGCAGCAGAAACCCATTGTAATTTTTACTAATTAATTGACCCATTTTGATCAAGAGTTTTTTTTTTTCAGTTTCAGTTGTAATTGCTAATGTAGTAATGTTTTGAATTTTGATTCAAATTTTGGAATTTTGTGGTGTTATTTGGTACTTTCTGTGGAGGATCTATCAGTTCTGAATGCAGACTGCATTAATTTCTCGACTCGAGGGAAAAATTGAATTTCAAAATCCACCTGATTTAATTACTCTATCCGTTTCGAAATATTTTAATATTTAAATTGGGTTTAATTAATTTTATACAAAAAATTAACCATATTAAATCACACAAAATATAATAATAATAATAAATATTTTGGGGCCAAAGGGGAGTATAAGAATTAACTCATCGCCAAGAAAGTTGCTACTCTACTATCAACGTCATGCTTATCACTGCTAAAAAAATAATAATATATATATATATATGTATATGAATTTTGGTTGGTGTCAATTGTGAGTTGGCAGCAGTAACAGGGTGCCAAAATTATTAAATTGGTACCTATCATCACATTTATTGTCATTGTAAGCTTGCCCCTCAGTGTATTGAGGACCCGTATGGCTCAAAAATATTCGAGAAAAATTTGGGAGGTGATATTTGATTATATAACTTGATAAATATATTTGTCAAGTATTTTAAGTTTTAAAATATTGAAAAAAAATTAATATTTGGGTCAAGTGCTAATATTTGAAAATTTTAAAAAAATTTAAAATTGCCCAAACCTTTTATATTTTATAAAAAGATAAGCATTATTTATTAATTCTAACTAAAATATTTGTTACTATCTCCTTCGAAAAAGTTTGAGTTCTAATTGAGTGATAAAATTGAGGAAAAGAATAATTTGTGTTTAATGAGTTATAATCATAACTGAATCAGTGACAAGTTTAAGTATGTGATTAATGTATTGTCTTGCCTAAATTGTCATTTGTTATTGTTGTTTGTTATCCATGATATTATAATGTTATTTTTAATGAAACATATTAATTATAAAATAATAATATAATTTAAGAACTTGGGCCAAACGTTAGGGGCTTAGGGACACAAAGAAAAGAGATAAAGGAATATGAAGAAAAAAATTTACATGGCTGTTTGGATGGTGGAAAAGTGGGGAAGAAAGTAAGAAATTTACTTTTACCCCTTTCTAGTAAGTAGTTTTTTATGAACCGCGCTTTAAAAGCTTGATGTTATGACAAGTTATGATGGTAATCAACAAAAATAATTGTAAATTGATAGCTAGTTGTGGTTGTGTTTGCGTTTGTGTGGAGAAGGTCAACAATGATGGTAATGCAATAGTAGCATGTTGTTCAAAACTAAATATAATTCAGTTCGAATGAAATGAAAAGATTTCATAATTAGAGTCGAAACTCAAAATTTTATTACTAATAAGGGATGTGATCGATAATTTGATAATAGTAGAGCTTATTGAAGGGAGTATCTTGGCAAATCCTTAATTATCTTAATTAAAAGTAGTAAAATCATAATTTTGTAACTATGTAGAATTATTTGGAAAAAGGTAAAATAAAAATGTTATGTAGAATATTTCTAGGCAATTCTGGAAGAGAAAAGTGTAGAATTTGACACGAAACAGAAGAGTGGAGGAGTCACTAGAAAACTCTAGTCACGTCTACAAAAGTTGACACGTTATCTAAATGCCTACAGTGCCCATAAGTGACAAGTTTTTTAGTGTTGCTTTTATATAATCTCACCTAATTTCCAATACAAGTATTAAGAAAATTTGTAACGTTTAATTACTCGTTGCGTAATATAAAAAAGCTCAAAAGATGCAAACAAGATTGGCGATTTCTTCATCTACAAAACTTCATCGACTCTTATTGGCACAATCTCAAAAGTACAAATCATTTTCCTCTTCTAGTGGAGGTCGAACAGCTGATCCTGCCATTCATTCTGGACCTCTTGAAGTAAGCAATTCTTTTCTTTTTTCCCTTTTGGAGTTCGACGTGGAGAGTGAGTGCTTACCATTCGAATATTTTCAAGTTCAATAATTTGATGAATTTGGCAATTAAAATTGGTGGAGTTATTAAATGGGTTACGATTCAGTTTGCCTAAAGTGTACTAGGCATAAATCAATCCACTTAAAATGATCATTGCACTATCTTTACCTATTTTTTAACTCTATAGTTTAATTGTTCATTTTCAATTTGATTCTATTTACATGATTTTCCCTCCCACGGAGGGTCACTACATAAAAAAATAAAATATGATATTTAGCCGCAATCAAATATGCATTTTTAGCGACAATTAACACTCTTGGTATATGTTTCTAAAGTCTTTAGCGATTTAATGACACTTAACTAATGCCGGTAAAGATTTTAGCACTCTTTATTAATGTCTCTAAAGTCTTTAGCGATCTAATGACACTTAACTAATGTCGATAATGATTTTAGCACTCTTTACTAATGTTTTTGTTTATTGCCGTTAAAAGTTGTTTTTGTTCTAATGGGTCTTAGTTAATCCGTGAGTTAATTTTTGTTAGAGTGGGTTACCGTTTGCTTATATGGATAATGACAAATCTTCCTTTGTGGACTAATTTTTGGGTTGAGTTAGGTCTAGAGTTATATTTTACAATTTTGTCACGTCTTATTATTGCAGTGTCCAAATTGTGTTTGAATAAATCGCCTTACAATGTTGTGTTTACAGGGAGATGACTTGGAGGAATCAGTAAAGGTAGCAGAAAATGAAAAGAAACAACCCAATATAAAGTCTGTTAACACCAAGGATGCATTTGTGCCACACAAATCACCTATCAGGTCATCTCGAAAGATCGAAAGCACGGGCGTTAACCAACCTATAGACCCATTGACACAACAAAAACGACAGAAATCTAGTAATGCTACCGATGAAACGTCATTAAAAGATGTTAGTTGTGCTGATTTGGATGATTCTCCGTGGCCTGACGAATCGAAAAGCAGGGGAGATAAATTTGAAGATGACAAAGAGTATTTTAGTCATCATAAGCCATCTCCATTAGCGGAAATGGAGATGGCTGATACGAGGAAGCCAATTACGCAGGCGACTGATGCGCCTGCGGATGATGGCATTGCTCTGTATCCCGCCCCTTGGGGCGGGATGATGGTGTGGAGGCCGGAACAATTGGATACGGCTGAAGAGGCTCTTTTGAGAGCTGTGGAGATATGGAAAATGAATGCTATGAGAGGTGATCCGGATTCACCTCAAGGTAGGATTCTTAGAAAGCTTCGTGGTGAAAACTGGTGATTTATGTTTTATGATGATTTGGTCTTGTTTTCTTTTATGAAAACAGACATCATGTTTGTAAATGGAAATGTCAAGACTCAAGGGTATTATGGGTAAAAAAAAACCGACATCATAACTTGCTGGGAATTAATTTACCTCTGCTTCTTGGCAGATGATCTTATATCCCATTAAATTTGAATTAGCACTGAAAAAATTCTATCTATGTTGAGGGACAATACTTCCTAACAAATACGAAATACGACTTTGTATGAAGTATGCCAATAAGATTGAACCTAAAACCACCTCCTTTTTTGAACCACTAGGCGGGTGCGTAGAGCTAAATTTTAGATATCTGATTGCGTTCACATTCTTGTGTGTGTTATATCAAACACTTGAAAAGGGCAATGGGAATTACTCCCTCCGTTTCAAAAAAGAATGACCTCTTTCTTTTTTGGTAACATTTTAATATCAATTTTTCACGTGGCATGTTTAAGGACACAAGTTTAAAGAACAGTTTTGTATATTTGACATAACTTTAATTTAGGATCACAAGATTCAAAAGTTTTTTTTATTTTTTAAAATTTTGTGCTAAGTTTAGATATTTTTTGTGAAACGGAGGGAGTAATATTTTTGTCACAATAGAGAGTAGTGGCTTAGAAGATAAAACTCTAGGAATGGTGCGGTCATCAATACACACACCCATTCTCTTCATTATCTTCTAAGCCTCTCACTTTTTTTAGCCTCTCACTATTATTGTCTTCTTTTGTAGTACCATAAACAACTCTTCTATTTCACTTCTTGTATTTGTGCATAACTCAAAACCTCATTTGCCCTGTTTCATATCTCCTCTGTTTTCATGCAAATGTCTCCTCTGCATTCTCAATTACTAGTTTTCAGCACCCTCATTTTGCTTCTCAATGTCCAATTAAGTCATGCCACGTCGACAACGACAGCAATTGCCAAAGACCAAATATCCTGCACAATGTGCTCCTCCTGTGACAACCCATGTCAGCCCATTTCATCTCCGCCACCACCACCATCATCTGACTATAATTTTCATCCACCACAATATTGCCCGGGAGGTTGCTCTCAGCAGCCTCCATCACCACCTTATGATGGCGGTGGTGGTGGTGTCGGTGATGGTGATTACTACTATCCTCCAACAGACCCTTCTGTATACCCAATCCCTCCACCTCCAAACCCCATTCTGCCATATTTCCCTTTCTATTTTCACAACCCTCCTTCACCTTATACAGTTGACTCCAAATCTGTTCAGTTCAAGAACCATCCTTTTATCACTTGTCTCATTCTTGTTCTACCCATTTTCTTGTGTCTGTAACCATAATTTTATTCCATTTTAACCAATCAAAATATGTATTTCAGGCTTAGAGACACTGTTTTTTCTTTAATAATTGTAGTGTTTTGGACAAGCTTAGGCACAACTCAACTAATTTCATGGGATACATGTTACGTCCACGAGCAATAGGTTTAAGAAGTCAAGAAGCTAGTAGTGGACTAAACAAATTGTGCCACCAAATCTCCATAGAAAATTTAAGAGTGTTTGCTTTGAGGACATCCTAATCTACTTTTGTAGATGTGGTATGTAGAATTATAGAGAGTCAGTCTGTCTTATTACATGTATTATTGTTGATAGTACTGGTTTTTTTTTTATTGTTGTATACATGTAATTTTCATATCCTCCTTAAAATTCTGATTATCCTACAATGTACGATGGGTCGAAAACAAGAGTCAAGTCAAATATGCGTACTACTGGATATGTTATTGTTATTGTTTGGTCAGTATATATATATGAATTGGCCTTACGTATCAAATATGAATTGGCCTAGCTTGTTTGTTAATTATATTGGCGTGCTATTTTTTTTTTTGTTGATAAATGTGGTGTAGTGAACTTTTGTTGGGACAGTGGGGAGGAGCCTTAGGTCGTTGCTTTTCGGATGGTAAGTACCCTTTATTTTCGACTTTATGGTTATGAGTTCGAGTCGTCAAGGACATTAAAATGTGAGAACTCTAGGGAGGTGTAGAAAAAACTCAAGCTTAGCAATAGAATGTTGCTTAGATGATATACACTTCTCACTTAAGCTAAGCTTGAAAGTATAGATAGAATTAGTATATATGATTTAATAAGGTAATTTTTTCTTTTTGAAATATCGTTGGAAATCCTTAAACTAAGTTTAACATGTCTTTGAATCTATCAAAAATTAAACATTTTTGTTGCGCTGAGGTTGTGGAAGTGTTGAGCAAGACTGATAATGCAGGCCCAAAACTGATGGGGCCCAACTAGTTAATCCAGTCGCTAGCTCCTAACACCTTGTTTGGATGGTGTTGTTCTTCATTGTATTGTATTCATATTAGTAATATTTAATTTATTCCCTAACTACATATTAAATAGGGAAAATTATGCGGAATAACAAACATTTAGCTTATATTAGATACTATGGCTATAGTTTAAGAAAATAATAATTCGTGGTTACAATTTTTTCAATTCTTGTTAATTGCCTAATTTGAATAATTCGCTTGATTTATATAAATTCAAAATTTGTATAATCCGATTGCTAATTGTATAAATTCAGATTTTTGTATATGTTTATTCTAGTTATTTATATATGATTTATTAAAAAATCATAATAAATTGTCCTGTTTGTATATTGAAAAGTGAAATATACAAACGGACGTCTAAAAAATTCCTAAATATATAAATACAAAATTTGTATGTTCGCAAGTGAATTCTACAAACGGACAGAATGCAAACAGCAACTTCCAAACGAAATTAAAGCTATGAAGTGCAATTATTAAAATTATAATTGTAGAGCTTTATTATACTCCTATTTATTATATTTGCTATTTCTAAAATTTTCTCTATTAATACAGCAGCGTAACTAAAGTCAGTTGAACAGTGTCAATCAAACAGAGCACAAAAAAGTTAGCTTTTTCACCTTCTTTATTTCAGCATTCTCAGACTGACTGCCATGAAATGGGAATAAGAATAAAGGGACATGGAATATGATTTCTATCGATTTCCTTTCTCTTTTGTTCAAAAAATATACTCCTCCTTTTTTCGATTGAACAACTAATATTTTTTCTTTAATTTGTTACTTAGTTCCTTCAATGAATTCCCTTCTCTCTGTTTCGTTTAGGCGTGAATTTGAATTAATCGAGGCCCTAATATTGTACTTTTCAATTTTACTTTTCACATTTAACTCAATATTTTGAATAAATCAATAATCCATTCGAACATTTTATTCTACATATAGTAACTTCCAATCAAGTCTATTATATTGTGGCAGAAGAAATAATTCATTCCTAAAAGTTCACCAAATTCATATTAAAAAGAGGTTTAAAAGAACATAGAAACACAAAGAAAATATACTACCATCGAAGGTTGTGATGAAATGAATATGATTTGTCCATTTTTAATGGGGTGTTTGGAATACGAGTCCTAGGAATGGAAAAAATTTAGTACGAAAAATCTCTCCTTTTAATAGATCTTATACAATGCAAATTTAAATTAATCGAAATTTAAAATAAACATAAACCGCAGATGAAAATCCAAAAAGTTTATATCATATAATTATTAGACACTTTTTCCTTATTATACGATGCTCTTTTGTCACGCTTTAAAAATTGATCTTTATTCCAACTTTCCAAGATCACCCCAAAAATATTACTCCTATAATCTATATAATCATTTGCTTTTAATGATTATGTGGTGGAAGTTACTATTGGAATTATAATCCAATATAATCTTCCCACTTTTTTCTTCTTGTGTGATTTGGCAACCAATGTGTTTGATAAATAATATTGAAGCTTTTGAAACATGAACATTATGAATTATCAATGATCATCTAAAAATTCACCAAAAGTTATAATGCGATGACAAGTATTATATTTAAAGTGAAATTTTTTGCTCGTATCTAAATTAGTCGGACTATAAAAAAATATTTCACAAAAAACCAAAAGAACTTAAAAGAAAATAAAAACCAAGTAGATGCTTCATTTTTTTATAGAATAGATGAGTACATTAGTATCCAACAATAAGTAAATTTAAGTAAAATATCATAAATGATATAAAAACTAAGCATGTGACTCTTGTATTACATTTGAGTCACTTTATTGAATTCCACTGCCTAAAGGGCAAAAGAAGGCTACTCCTACTTTCCCTTATAGAAGCATATGAGATGTCCTTCGAATCCACATTAATTCTTTCCTTTTGGCAATTTGGTACACCATCTTTTTTTATCCACCACTTCTTGCCCCTTCAATTTCTTTTTGCTAGATCCCTTCACATTCTCTAAACATGAAACTTACATATATTTATTTATATAAGCAAACAAACATTAAATGTTATACATATCACTATGCTTTTTTTTCCGCTTATGTTGAGTATACGAACAAAGTCTGATACTAAAAATCAATAAGAATTAATCATAGGAGTACAACAAGACGTTTTAAGAAAAATTATGCAGACTTGACCAAAAACGAACGATCTAACATTACATTAGCCCGAAAGTTTTAAAAAGACATGCAATGGCAATAATAAGACAAGTAACGAAAGGTTGATTTTTGTATCGAGTGGATTTATTAGAGTAAGCTAAAGGTGGCGAAAAATAAGGATATATGGAATAAGGTGGTGAACGAGGTTGTAGAGAGCAATCTTCCGGGCATGAACGTCGTGCCGGTGGTGGAGGTGGTGGTGGACAATAATTGACTGGTGGTGGAGGAGGCGGTGACGGTGGTGGTGGTGGTGGTGATGGTGGAGGAGGGCATAAAAGCGGAGGTGACGGTGATGGTGGTGGTGGTGATGGAGGCAAAATAGGTTGACATGGGTTTTCACAAGTGGTGCACATTTCACAAGCGATTTGGTCTTTGGAAATTGCTGTGATTGTTGACATGGCTTGAGTAATTTGGACATTGTTTAGTGAAAGGAAGAAAAGAAGAAGAAAATTGAAGGTGAGAAAAATTTGGAATTGAGAATTTGGAGCAAACATTTTGAGAAGTTGTAGTTCAAATGTATGAAATGTAACAAATACATTAAGTTGATGGAAAAGTAGGGAATATATATGAAGACAATGGGTGCATGTGTGGGCTTGATGGACTAGTGCATGTTATTGAAGACCGCACTATTTCTAGTGTTGCATCTTCTACGCTACCAATTTTATGTGACAAATAACTAGTTAACGTGAAATTCTGATTCCGCCACTGCACATAAAATATAAATTGCACTAGACAAGTCCCATGCGACAAGGTCATAGCTGAGTGGAAGATAGGAGGTCTTATTTATAAATATTTTTTAGAACACATGATAACTTAGGAGAATCTAAAATTTGAAAATTATGAATTCTTAATTTTTCATAATGAGATGATTTATAGAAACATAAATATCTATAACTTATTTTAGATAAAAAAAAAAATTAAAAGAAAATTTACGTACATTACATGAATTGGGACGGAGGAAATATAATATAAGGCAAAGTAGGCAGTTTGCTTGCGCTGGGACTTGCAACTTTTAACGTATAATTAAATAAGTGAAGGTACATATATATAATTTTTGTGGAATTTCCAGCAGGCACGGCGCTCTTGGGGGGCACTCAGTTTGTAAATCACCGTCCTAATTTCATACTCAGTTGTGTCTCTAATTACTTGTTTATTTTTAAATTGTCATATCTATTAAAAATAATAATTATTGACATAATAAGTTTATCATTTTACCCCTATTAATTATGAAGTGAATGAATTAAAAATTTAAGATTTTCAAAAAATATTGAGGGTAATTAGGTAAAAATATTTTATCCTTTCTTGATTTATCAAAATGGATAAGTAATTAGGGACAGAGGAAGTATGTAATACTACGAGTTTTGAGTTTAATTTTTATGATTCTTTTACCAACTTAAATTCAATTGAACTTTCTCAACTCTTCTGCTCCCTCCGTCCATATTTATTTGTCAATATTTTCTAACTTAATGTTCTTTTTTACTTGTCACTTTTTGACAAATCAAGAAAGAATAATTTTTTTAAAATTATAAATATTAATTTGAAAAATATAGTGAATAAATATGATTTGGGATCCTATTCAATTAATAGGGATAAAATGACAATTCACTATACCAATCAATATTTTCTTAATATGATTTGACAAGTAAAAAGAGATCGAAGCAGTACTAGATATGTGTAAAATCACTAAAATGAGTAATTTTATTGATTATAAGGTTAATTAAAAATTAGTGCGATTATTAATACAGAAATAATCAACAGGTTACCTGTTACCACAACAACCTAAAAGGAAAAAAACGAACGAACCAAAACAATTTGGCAAAATATCAAAATATATGGTTGGAATTTCTATTCCTATTATTGATAATCTTAGAAATTCTATTTCTATAAAAATGATTAATTAAACAAAGAACGTGTTGTTTTAAAAATTGTTGTTGCGCTATAAAAGGTAAAATATAATTAAAAATTAGTTTTAGAAAAAAATTGGAGTCTACGGCGACTCTGTATCCAAGTGGACTCAATCTCGAGATCTCTTGGTTAGAGATAAAGGAGTACCTACCACTTCTCTACAACCCTTTGTTGGTCATCTGCATACTCTTATTGTATTGTTACCCATTGTATTGTTACCTATTATATTGTATTGTTACCATACATACAATGTTTGTTTTGATTGTTACTTAAAATGTATTGTATTGCTAAATTTTGTTATAACGTAACAATGAAAATCCCATTTTATGGAACAACCGATTTGGTGTGTTCCCAGTGTTACTTAATTTCTTTTTCCAATTATATCCTTACTTAATATTTCACAATACTATTTTATCACTTACCCTATATTATTTGTTTGTGTTTATTTTGGATTTTTAGTATGCACTTTTATGCAATCTTCTTTTCACGAATTTGACTTGAGATAGTGAAAATTCAACTGTATCCAAGTGAATTCACATGTAAAAAGCGTTATTATATCTATTATTTTTGTTATTTCTAAAAAAAATTCTTTTTATATTTTCAACTAATTTCTGATAGCGAAAATGTTGGGAATCCCTTTATGGAATCGATTTTATCATCTCAAAAGATGCTTTATACTATACAGGTTGGCATGAAAGTTGACCCATTGGGATTCTCTCGACATTTTTATTACTGTAATACATAATTTGCATAGTTTGGGAGTATGGGTAAGAGAAACTTCCAAGAACTCAAAAGAAAAGAATATCCCATTATTAGGGAAAAAAATATTTACCAGAAAATTTGATCAGAGTTTGATCAAAATGATATTTTATCTATGTTATTTTACCTTTTTAAACATTTTTATCCTTTTAACTTTAATTCTTTTTAACTAAAAATGGAAAAAAGATTAGTTTGTTTTAAAATAAAAAAAATATTATAATTTTTTTAATTTTTAGCACTTCCCATGTTATTAGTACAAGTGAGAATTGAAAGGATTTCATGGCATATTGTCGGCAGGGAACATGCACAAAATAAAGGGCAGAGTTGATGTGTGGATCCAAATGGCAAATGTATGGAGAGGTGTATCACTATGGGATAGCAGATAACAAAACACCATGTGTGTATTTTCCTCTTCTTTTTTTTATAAGGTTGTAGTTGAATTAATTTGCACGCATTTTAATTAATTCTGTTAAACTTAATGAGTTTTGATGATTGATAAAGTATATCGAACCAACTACATATATTGTACTTAATCGGATCATGAAACAAGTGAATAAACAATATAGGAACTTAGTGAAAGTTAAAGGTAACTTCAAGAGGGACACAATAACTTATGACTGTTTGTTTGGATAGATTTATAACTTATGACTTATAAGTCAAAAATCACAAGTTAAAATTTTTAACTTGTTAACGGAATGAAACACAGATCTTCAATTCTTTATTTAACTCGATAGGGTTGCTGATATAGTATAGCAAGAGTATTCAATAAGAGAGAGTAGGGATCGAATCTCACGTGATCCTTTCGGAATTGGCTAAGTTTGGCGTAGTGAGTACACTATCCCAAAAAAGGATGCTAGGGGGTGTTCATCACTTGGTCCCTTTCTTAGTCCGATTCGTTGTACAGGGGTTGCCTAGTGCAGTTACATCTCTTGTGTGATTTAGAAGCTATTGCACATGAATAATTTACACAATACGTATTCAAATGATAGTAATTATGGGTTTCTCTCGAAATTTCCAAAAAAAAAATCTTCCATATTTGCACTCATACGTACTTCTTCACATGATTATTTTTCAATTTTTAAAAAATATTATTTGCATAATAATAGAAGAAATATGATGAAATATAGAAATTGTTCATTTTTCAATCACATTCAGTTGGGCCATCAATTGTTAACGAGCGACTATACATGTATATGCAAGGTTTATGGCCCAAATTCATGAACCTCAAATAATTGATGAGTCATGCTTATTAATCTGGAACAAGGAAAGATACACGTTACACTATAATTTTGCATCATAAGAGAGATTTTAAGAAATGACAGATTTATTAACTTTAGCAATAACCGAGTTAAATTTCATATATCATAAGAAATTTGCTTTGTGAAAATGTTTGTTTGCACTCAACTTACACACCAAGATTAATCATATTATAATATGATTAAATAATAAATGACTTGAGGATGTCAATCAGATGTTTGGCTAAACTTCTAAGGAAAACATATGCTTTTAGTAAAAGTTTTTTTTTTTTGGTAGAGTTTATAGTCTTACTTTTTTTTAGAAGCTTTATTGAAATTTCGATAAAGCATAAATTATTAGCCAAATCATAAGCAGATTTGCTTTTCAAATCGATTGACCAAACATGAATTATTACTCCATTCATTTCATATTAGATGGATACTTTTTAATTTATATGATGATTAAGAAATTATTGACAAATTAATCAGCTTTACTATTTTATTCTTTGTTCATATCAATGCACATAAAAATAAGTTGGAAAAAATATACATAGAATATAAGAATAGCTAGTTTTGAGAATTGTTCATATTCCACGGGCCATATTAATTCTAGGGATTATATGGAAAAAATTCAATTAATTCTATCCTGATTTAGTAATTGATCAAGTAATATGTGATAACTATTTTAGTAAGATTTCCATCTAATATGGAACAGAGAGCGTATTTTTTTTAAAAAAAAATTGAAAATACTTTTGATAAAAAATATTTTGAAACAAATTTTGAAATTTTAACTAACCAAGCTAGTATAATTAAACACAATTAAATATAAAATTTTATGTACAGATACATATCAAATTATCTACTCCCCCATCTCATAATAGTTGATCATCATACTAATATAGTTGTCCCATATTAATTAATTGTTCACCTTATTAAATCAAGAAAACATTAACTAATTTGTTTCTTTCTATATTACCCTTTCAATTAATTTTTTTTCAAAGTATTCACATGTATTTATAAAATTCAAGATGTTTTATAAGAGGTGAATTCATATTTTTTTTAATTTATGATTTCTTAATATGTATTCCCTCTGTCCCTAATTTCATATAGAGGGAGTATGTAAAACAAAAAGTGATCGACTAATATAAACTGATGAAGTATTTATTTAGGTACGTAAACATGAATGAGAGGGAAGTTTTTTCCTAATACGTTACTAACTATTTATGATTCCCCCCATTAGATTTAAAGTTACAATTAATGTTCTTTTTATTCTTCACGAAAGGGATAATGTTATAAATATATAAATAAAGATAAGTATATACGTCGCTATATATATAGTCATACCAATGCTACTAATTTAAGTATAAAATTAGTTTAACATTACATCATCCATTTCCAAATCAATCAACAGTGCCTACTAAATTATTATCACTTTAAATTTGGAATTATTGGTATATACTATATAGTTTATAAATTAAGAAAGATAGGGACCATACATTATAGCAGCTAGCAAAGTTAAGTTTTGCTACTCCTTCTTCCCTTTCAGTTATTTAATAGTAATCCCTCCCTCTTAAATAATTTGTCATTATTAATTTTACGAAAGTCAAAATATACTAATTTTAAAATAAATTTTTATTATATTGATATGAAAAATTAATTTATATAATTTTTAAATATTTTAATTTTAATTTTGATGTGGCATGGATGAAAATAAAGTCTTTTTTTTAAAAAAAAATTATATGATAAAAAGATATCATCAAAATTTAAAGATAAATTTTACGTCAATTCTCAAGTCAAACGGATACATAAGTATTTCAGCCTTAACAAATGATTTCCTTTCCTTTTTCACTCCTTTAATCTCTCCCTAATTTCACTTTACAATCTTATCAGTTACAATTTTCATATCAATTTGATTTTCAAAAGGATTCTCTACAATCTTATCAGTTACAATTTTCATATCAATTTGATTTTCAAAAGGATTCTCTACAATCTTATCAGTTACAATTTTCATATCAATTTGATTTTTTTCCCCTCATTTTTTCTTGTTCATCTTTTTCTAATATATATGTGTTCAGATTTTTAATGTATCTAGTTGTTTTTGTTTCTTAAATTAATGTATAATGTTTTCGTTTCAACATTATGATACATTACAATTTCATTATGTACAATGTATCGTGTTCAAATTACTAAATTATCTTACGGTTATAGTTTGGGATACATTAACTAGATTTTTAATGTATCTAGTTAATTTTGTTTCTTAAATTAATGTATAATGCCTCTGTTTCAACACTATGATACATTACAATTTTATCATACACAGTGTATCGTGTTCAAATATTAATTTTGATACTTGATATATAACTTCTACTAAATGTATCATTTGCCATGTATCTAGGTGTTGCTATGTATCGGATACACAACATTCTATTCTTGCATGAACAAATACACAATTTTTTAGACATGATACATAAATTTGTATTTACGCTAATTGTATCTGATACGTAGCAACTACCAGATACATAAATAGTAATGTATTGATAAATATCCATCTCGAAAATAAAATTCAAAAAACAATTACACAAAATTATAAAAGGTATGAATGATCCATCAAAGGTATGGATCTCTTTAGAGTTTATGTTTGTTGTATCAATCCATAACGGATACAATGAAAATCCAAACTCTTGTTTCTTCACCTCAACGATGTATCAGATCTCCAATTTTTTCCTCAACTCATCGATCCTTAATTCAGCTGCAATGGTTGATTTGAGATTCACAAATCAATATTTTGACCAACAACCATTTCATCACTTTTGTATCATTCATACCTCACCTCACTTTCTCAGATTTCGAAAGGATTTGCTTCAGATTCCGAAAGAAAATCTCCACTTTCTTTGATTCCGGAAGGATTTCCTTCTACTATATATCGGATTTTCAAGTTTTCCTCATCTCATCGATCTACTACAATGGTGGATTTCAGATTCATAAAAGAAATTATTTGCCCAACAATTATTCATTATGTATCTTATCAAATTTTCGGTAAATTTGAATCTGATTTGAATGATTATTTGATGAACATGAGACGATGAATTTTGAATTTGTTGATTCTAGAAGGATTTGCTTCTGATTGAATTGTTTGAAGCTAGGAGGATTTGGAAGAGAATTGAAAGAAGAAAATTTGAATTTTGAAATAATTGAAGCAGTTACCATTTGAGAAAGATTGACAACAAATTAATTAGCGTGATTTGGGGAACTCACATTCAAAATTAATTACCTTTCCTTTAAAAGTGTAACTGAATTTGTTTTAATGTATTGGAATTAATGTATCCGACTTGTTTGCTATGTATCCGGATAACACTGATTTTGAGGGATTTTTGTAAATTGAAAAACAGTAGGGATACAATGTAATTTAGATCTTTACACTATGGAATTTAGGTAAGTTACACACATATATATATATATATATATATATATATATATATATAGTCATACCGTTGAGATATGAGCTGATGATGAAGCAAGGAGAGTACAAGTTAAAGCTGTTAGTGTTAATAAAGGGAAGATTAGTCTTTTCCAACTAATTAGTTATAACTAACTTTCTGTCAGTAGATTCTAGAAGTTAGTTACACAATGTAATAGGAATTAGCTATAAATACTAGTCTTACACTGATGTATTACTTAGTCTTTGAACTCAAACAATGAGAGTTTCTCTTCTTCAATGTTAGCTTCTTGTTAATGGAGTTTTTTTGTTAATTCTGCCTATTTTCACTTACGTTCATGGTATCAGAGCCGCCCACAACAATCTCTGTGAAAGGTGATCGGTGTTTGGATAAAAGAATTGAGTATTCGATTCACAGATTCATCAGTTTTTCAGTATAATTGCAAATCTAAGCTACCAATTTATCAGTTTTTCCAGTAGAATTGCAGATCTAAGCTAGGATATGTTATTCAAATTGTATTGTTTGTAATTTGCTTCCGCGACTATTGATTGATTGGAGCTTCAGAGAAATGGAAACTAACAGAGCAACTGTAGATCTGGATTAAACATTCAACAATGGCCAGAATGAGAGTACATCCACACCACTTCATGTTGCATCTGGACAAGGTATTGATTACAATCATCCTCTCTTCCTTAGTCCGGCTGATATTAGTGGAGTTAGCATCATTTCCTTTCAATTGATTGGTGTTGAGAATTATACCTTATGGAATCGTTCCATTACACTAGCACTACTAGGAATGAACAAGGTAGGGCTAGTAGATGGATCCTGTATGAAAGAGATGTTTGGTGAAGAACTGTGGGGACAATGGGAAAGGGTTAATGCAATTGTACTTTCGTGGTTAATGAATTCAGTGTCAAAAAGTCTGCTCAGTAGTATTGATTTTGCATCCAGTGCTTTTCAAGTCTGGAATGATTTAAAAGAGAGGTTTAACAGGATAGATGGATCTAGAACCCACAGTCTACATAAGGACATTGCCTCATTACATCAGGGTACTGATTCTATGTCTGTGTACTACACGAAACTCAAAACACTACGGGATGAGTTTGAAGCTTTAGTTCTTGCTCCTTGCTGTAACTGTGACAAGTCTAAAGGATTTGTTGCTCATCTGAATAGGCAAAGATTATATCAATTTTTGATGGGGTTAAATGAGTCTTATCATCATGCTAGGAGCCAAATATTGATGATGAATCCCTTACCAACTACTAATCATGCATATGTTATGATAGTGGGGGATGAGTGCCAAAAGGCTGTGGTTTCAGTCACTAACAGCATGGGATTAAACTCAGTTGGAGGAGACTCTATAGCTATGTTTTCTAAAACTGGTACTTCTTCAGGACCAAGTCAACGGTTCAAAAAGAATTCTATTATGGTATGTGATTTATGTCATTGTAAGGGTCACAGCAAAGAATTTTGTTATAAGATTGTTGGATATCCACCAGACTTCAAGTCTAAAAGGAAGGTACATGGGACTTCCTCAGACTCACACCATCAGTTAGCTCACTTCTCATATGGTATGAATACCAATGTTCTTGTTCCAGCATGGGGAAGGAAATCTGATACTAAACAGGTTGCTGATGAAGTGATAGAAAATTCCAAAGGGCACAAAGCAATGAGTCAAGCTGAGATGAAGGTCAAACATCTTCTTCAGGGTTGCACTTTTACAAAGGAACAATATGATCATATTCTCACAGGTTTCCAAAACAAGAATGAATCTACTTCTTCAGACTGTTATCCTGCACATGCTGCTCACACTGCAGGTAAAACTTTCTTTGTTTCTGAAAATAGTAATGTGTGGATTGTAGATACTGGTGCAACAAACCATATGGTATCTCAGTTGGATATGTTTATCAAAGGGTCTGTGATCAAGTTAGAGGTTCCTAAGAGTGTGTATTTGCCTAATGGAAATACTACACAGGTGACTCATGTTGGTTCTTGTGCTCTATCAGATAGAAGTATCATTTCCAATGTCTTCTATCTACCTGAATTCAAGTATAATCTGATGTCAGTGAGCAAACTAACAAAGAAACTTGGGTGCTCAGTCACTTTTTCCCTAACTGTTGTGTTTTCCAGGAACTTTACAGTGGAAAGGTGAAGGAGATTGGTGAAGAAGAAGGATGTCTGTAAACTCAAAAAATATTTTGTGAAAAGGAGGGATGTTGGTTCACTGATAAGAAAGATTTTGCACTGTCAGTTGCTCAAACTGCCTCAGAGTTGGAGCTGTGGCATCAAAGACTAGGACATGTGTCCTCAGGAGTTCTTGCTAGGATGCTTGATATGAATAATCAAAGTATGAGTAGAGTGTCTAAGTGTCTAGTTTGTCCCTATGCTAAACATACAAGGCTTACTTTTCCTTCTAGTAGCATTAAAAGTTCAAACAGTTTTGATTTGATTCATGTTGACCTCTGGGGTCCTTATAGCACACCTACTTTTGATGGAAATAAATACTTTCTTACGATAGTTGATGACTTCTCAAGAATGTCCTGGATTTTTCTATTAAAGCATAAATATGACGTGAGCATGTCTATACAACTGTTTCTAAAGTTTGTTAAGAATCAGTTTGCTAAAACCATCAAAGTGATACGGACTGATAATGGTACTGAGTTTGTGAATTTTGTCTGTGAGACTATGTTTAAGGAGATGAGAGTTATTCATCAGAGATCATGTCCCTACACCCCTCAGCAGAATGGAGTGGCTGAACGAAAGCACAGACATTTACTTGAGGTTACAAGGGCCTTAAGGTTTCAGGCAAAAATTCCCTTACAGTTCTAGGGACATTGTGTGCTAGCTGCATCACATATTATTAATAGACTACCTAGTAGTGTGCTTAACTTTTAAACTCCATATGAGAAGTTATATGGTCGAAAACCAGACTTATCACACTTCAGAACTATTGGTTGCTTATGATTTGCAAAGGTTCTTTCTGCACATGATAAGATGATGCCCAGGTCTAGAACTGCAGCTCATATGGGATATTCAGAAATACATAAGGGGTACATTATATTTGACATTGCTACTAGATCATTCTTTGTCAGTAGAGATGTCATATTTAGGGAAGATGTGTTCCCTTTTTCACATACATACATCACTGATAGCCAACCAGTCTTTGTAGACAATTTGCAGGCTTCAGATTTTATCCTTCACGCCACTTCTCCTCAGGCTCCTGTTACACCTAATTGTAATGAAGATACAGTTACAACAACTTCTTTTTATTGAGAACCTGAGTTAGAGGTACCTGATCCCTTGACCACTTCTCAGGCTACTGACATCATGGAGGAAACAGTCCAAGAAGTTCCTGTGCAGGTTGTACCAGTTGATACTAGAAAATCCTCAAGAACTACACACAAACTTCTATGGATGAAGGATTTCGTTTCTCTCAACATAAATAAGGATGTGAAGTATCCCTTATGCAACTACATGAACTATAGTCATCTCTCTCCTACCTATCAATGTTATATAGTTGCTACCTCATCTCTGAAAGAACCTTGTACCTACTCAGATGCAGTTAAGGATCCTAGATGGGTTGATGCTATGCAAACTGAGATTCAAGCCTTGGAAGACAACAACATTTGGGAGATCATAGATTTACCCCAAGGGAAGAAGCCTATAGCTGCAGGTGGATATATAAGATTAAGTACAAAGCTACATGAGAAGTTGAGAGGTTTAAAGCCAGGTTGGTAGCTAAAGGGTATAGCCAACAAAAGGGTATTGATTACAAGGAAACTTTCTCACCAGTTGTTAAGATGGTGACTGTGAGATCTATTGTTTCTCTTGCATCTTCAAGGCACTGGCATATTCATCAGATGGATGTTTTTAATGCTTTCTTGCAGGGAGATCTAGAAGATGAAATTTATATGCAGTTTCCTCAAGGTTTTGTCAGTCAAGGGGAGAAGGTGTGTAGACTGACCAAGTCACTGTATGGGCTCAAACAAGCTTCAAGGCAGTGGAATCACAAGTTGATTGAAGCTCTTGTTGCTCTTAAGTTCAAACAAAGCCAATATGATTACTCATTATACATCAACAAGTCAGAAGCTGGAATTTGTATTGTGCTAGTCTATGTGGATGATATGTTAATTACTGGCAGCAGTCTTGAATTAATAGAAGAGACTAAACAGGCACTACAAAAGGCTTTCAAGATAAAGGACCTAGGTGAACTAAAGTATTTCCTAGGTATTGAGTTTAGTAGATCAGCAGATGGTATACTAATGCATCAAAGGAAGTATGCTCTGGAGCTTATAACTGAGGTTGGTATGACAGCAGCCAAGCCTGCAGGAACCCCTATTGATGTCAATGTTAAGTTAACATCAATACAGTATAATGAACAGGTAAAACTGAGAGATAATTCTGAGGACCCATTGGCAGATCAGACAATGTACTAGAAACTAACTGGAAAGTTGTTATATCTTAACATGACAAGGCCAGACATATCCTTTAGCACACAGACTTTGAGTCAATTTCTACAGCAACCAAAGAAGTCACATATGGATGCTGCATTGAGAGTGGTGAGATACTTAAAAAAGGAACCTGGTCAAGGTCTATTGCTGGCTAGTTCCTCAAATGAACTAGTTACTGCATTTTGTGATGCTGATTGGGCTTCATGTCCACTTACTAGAAGATCAGTTACAGGGTACATGGTCAAGATAGGCAAGTCATTGGTGTCATGGAAAGCAAAGAAGCAGACCACAGTGTCCAAAAGTTCAGCTGAAGCTGAATACAGGAGCCTAGCATCTGCAGTCTCAGAGTTGGTGTGGTTACTTAGAATGTTGAAAGAAGTAGGAGCTGATATTAAGCTGCTAGTGCAAGTATATAGTGACAGTAAAGCTGCCATACAAATTGCTGCAAATCCAGTGTATCACGAGAGGACAAACCATATAGAGATAGACTGCCATTTCATAAGGGAAAGACTACAACAAGGCTTGATCAAAATAGGCTATCTACCTACACAAGAGCAACCATCAGACATTTTGACAAAAGGAGTGTCCAGGATACAACATGAACATCTAGTATCCAAGCTAGGTGTGTTGAACATCTTTACACCTCCTAGCTTGAAGGGGAGTGTTGAGATATGAGCTGATGATGAAGCAAGGAGAGTACAACTTAAAGTTGTTAGTGTTAATAAAGGGCAGATTAGTCTTTTCCAACTAATTAGTTATAACTAACTTTCTGTTAGTAGATTCTAGAAGTTAGTTACACAATGTAATAGGAATTAGCTATAAATACTAGTCTTACACTGATGTATTACTTAGTCTTTGAACTCAAACAATGAGAGTTTCTCTTCTTCAATGTTAGCTCCTTGTTAATGGAGTTTTCTGTTAATTCTACATGTTTTCACTTACGTTCACATACCATGCTACTAATTTAAGTATAAAATTAGTTTAACATTACATCATCCATTTCCAAATCAATCAATAGTGCCTACTAAATTATTATCACTTTAAATTTGGAATTATTGGTATTTTTTACTATATAAGAAGAGCGAATAAGCACACTCTTCTCTGTCAACACGTGTGCTTACGTGAAAATACACTCAATTTAAGGGTTATTTTTGTCATTCTATGCTTTACTTTACGTAAGTGTTGAGTACCTGAATACTACGAAATCAGTTAATAGCCTCCACGTGGGCCGGGCGATGAAGGAACTTGCGTAAATAAATCAAAATAGAGGGCTGCTTTATGGTATTTCGTACTTTCCAAACTTGAAAAATAATTGTACTTGCCTACTTCATAAATGTACTTCCTTTTTGTTGGACACAAAAACCATTTGCTTTTTTCCCTCTTTTACGCCTTTAATTGTGTGGGCCCTATTATTACTTTTGTACACCATTTCATTTTTCCTTGCATTGTTCTTATATTTTATTATTTCCAATTTCTATCCTCCAGGGATCTTTGAATATTATTTATTAATTCATTCATTCATTAATAAATTATTTATATTGTTTCTTTCATTTTAATTGTTTCATCTATTTTTTTTTGCACGAAGTGTTAAATATGAAGAATATTTTTAATTTTTATAATCTTAAATTTAAAATATATCACATATATTAAAGTAAAAAGTATTTCTAATTTTATAATCAAAGATACGCTATGTAAAAAAATTAAAATTAAGAAGTAATTTTCTTTTTTAAGTGAAATAAAAAAAACATGTTCAAATAAATTGATACGGAAGGAGTCATATTTAAAAAATAGAATAAATATGTGATATTATTAGAAAGAGCTTTAATACATATTTTAAAAATTATTTTGTCTTCCGTATATTATTCTGTGCATATATGTGGAGTTCTAAAGTTTTTAACATTTTTATATAGAAATATTATTATTTGAAAATTTTAGTACTTTCTTCATTTAAATTTTTCCTTGTTTTTCTTTTAATTTATTCTATATTTTAAAATTATATAAAAAGTACTGAAAATCACAATGTAATAATATAAGATATTAAAAAAAATATAATTAAAAATCATAAAATAAATTTTATTGACTCTTTAATTCCATATTGAAACAAAAGAAGTTTGTTTGAAAATAACATAAAAAGTACTGTAAATTAAAGTAAAATAACAACTAAAAATATTTAAGAATCATATAAGAAATTTAGTTGACTTTCGTAAAAGTACCTACGTCACATAAAATGGAACAGAAAGAGTAATATATATTATTTGAAAATGATATAAGAAGTGCTATAAATCACAATAAATTAACAACTTCAAAATATATTTAACAAAATCACATACAAAAAATTATATAACTCTCCAAATTTCATCGGTGTCACATAAATTGAAATAAAGAACTACTCCCAATTTATGTAACTTACTTTCCTTTTTAGTCAGTCCCAAAAGAATGTCACATTTCTATATTAAGTAACAATTTGACTATAAAATATTTATTTTACCCTTAATGAAATAATTTACAATCATACAAATTTATATAATTCATTTTGTACCACAAATTTTAAAAGTCTTCATTTCTTTCTTAAATTTTGTGGCGAATCAAACTACCTCACATAAAATTAGACGGAGGAAGTAATATATATTGGGCCCGCGCTGGCGCGGGAACCTAATATCTAGTATACTATATAGTTTATAAATTAAGAAAGATAGGGACCATACATTATAGCAGCTAGCAAAGTTAAGTTTTGCTACTCCTTCTTCCCTTTCAGTTATTTAATAGTAATCCCTCCCTCTTAAATAATTTGTCATTATTAATTTTACGAAAGTCAAAATATACTAATTTTAAAATAAATTTTTATTATAATGATATGAAAAAATCAATTTATATAATTTTTAAATATTTTAATTTTAATTTTGATGTGGCATGGATGAAAATAAGGTCTTTTTTAAAAAAAAATTTATATGATAAAAAGATATCATCAAAATTTAAAGATAAATTTTACGAAATGGATTAGACCGACTTCAATATATTGTACAAAACAGAATATTGTTCAGCCAAAATATTTCATGTTCAGAAGAAACAAGTTGCGCATGATAATATTGAGATGGATGTCATACGAAAAGTGATCAAATAGGAATTCGAATATAACAAGAAGGAATCGACCTATGTGGATGAGAGAAGGGAAGGCCAATGATCAGCGTGATAGGTTAGGTATTGCGAATACGAAAAGAGGTAAAGATAGGTCAAAAAATTATTGGGCAAAGATAATTAGACTGAACATGATATAACTTCAACTTATTGAAAATAAATATGATTTTAGATATGATGATCTCGAATTATAGCAAAGATTATTAGTTGATAGGGTTTGCTCGTAGTATGGAGGATCGGGGGTTTTGTCAGAGTACTAGCATTATTCATTTAGTTTAAAACTTTTGATATTTATTAGCATACGTTATTATATTATCGATGTTATTGTTCGGATTCCGCAGCTAACTAAGAAGGCGATTGATTGGCTTGGAGAGGAAAAGAAATCTGAGACTAAAAATAAAAAGGATAGAAATAATTGAACAAAGAAAGAATATATAGAACCTTGAGCATTTTTTCATCTAGGAGGATAGGGGGATATGGAATGCTTTAAATTGTTGTTTATTAGTTATTATGTTTTTTTACTACATTTTTTCGTTTCGTTACTCTTTGATTTTTTTTACTTAAATAGAACATTTTCCAAAAATAGCACTCTATCACCATGAGGTCTCTTTCCTTATTGAAGAACTACTCCTACCTATTTTGTTATACCATTCTAACAAAGTAACAATACGGTTATAATCTATGTATATTCTATTACTGTTTATTTTCATTTATATGTCACAATTTAAATTCTAAACTCAATTTCTTTAGTTTTTATGACAAAGTTGGACATGAGATCTTAACTTTTTTTTAAAAATAAAATCTATATATATATAAACTACTTTTAAAATGTTATAAATCATAAAAAAAAATTAAAATATTTTTAAAAACATATACAATATTATAATAAAAACAAATTATTTAAATCTCAAAATTTAAAAGACATCACATAAATTAAGACACGAAAAATCTAATTTCTTCCCTTAGCATTATTCAAGGAGTTTTTTTTTTTCATTATGTTTTTCCACTCAGTGTCCGTAGTTATATCAAAGTCCAATTAAATTCGAATTTGCGCATGAAATCCCATATTAAAAGTAAATCCCTGCCTAATAAAAACAATTCCATACTCAAGAGAAGTAAAACTTGAGATCTTTTATTAAGAACGAAAAAATACTTACCACGTCACCACCACGATCATTAGATACTTAAAAGGAGTAGTTTTGCGTCAACCATGAGTCACAAGGTATTAATATCCCGAGTGAAATACAGGTAAAGTTGCAACAGATATTAAATACTCTCATATCTCTCTCACCAATTTCCATTATTTCTTTATACTCACATTCAAAGCTAATTGCATTTCATCCTCCAAATTCCAACCTATATTTCTCTCTCTATCTTTGTATCATTCTCCTTTAATGTAAATTACCATTTCTCAGCTCGATCCGATCCGATCCGATCCGATCCCTTTTTCACAAACAGACAAAAAAATGGAAGGGGTATCAACCCGGGTATACAGAGGATTAAAGGGTTACTGGAGAAGAAGAGGTTATCAGAAGTTGAATCGGAACAACCGGGTCGACTTATCAACAGAAGGTTCGACCCGAAAGAGAAAGTTCTGGAAGATAAAGTTAACCCCCAAATTGAAGCTGAAAATCAATTTTAAACGATTCTCACTGAAGAAGCTTCTTATTGGGCTGCGTGATGCTTATGTGAATGCGATGCTGAGGATTGCGAATACTCGGGGATTCGGCGGCGATTACGGCGGCGGAATCGACGGATTTGGGATGCGGCGCGTTAAAGAGTACGATGAGAAAGTGCTGGTGGAGATCTACAAGTCTATGATAATTTCTCAGGGAAAATTAGGCCCTCGTGATGGTGCTGCTGCTACTGCTAAAATTGGACCTGAGATTAATGTAAACGGTAATTAATTAATTAATCATGAGATTTAATACTAGTAATTAACAGTCAGTATTCATCTTCTTCCTTTTGAGGTTTTGTTACTTAATTTTAAAAAATGATGGCGAATCTTGCAGACTGGAAAAAATGTGTTGTAAATTGTAACGCTATGTTGCTCCAAATGATTTTATCAGAGCTTAACTTGTACGCACCTCGAATAATTTTACGATGAAATCTACAACCTGCCATCATAAACATGTTTATGTACTCCCTTCATTTCATTTTACGTATTTGTTTCAGTAAAATGAAAGTTTTTCTCATACTATTCTTCGTACTCCCATTAAAATGACAATAGCCAATTAGAACTTTCAAAAATATTACAAATAAAATTATTTTAATTAAATATTTCTTAAGTAATATATTAAGTAGCAGAAATCAAACCGACCAATAAACAAATCGAAAAAAATGTTATTGGGTTAACGGGTTTTAGTGGTTTTATAAAAAAATTATTGGGTTATCGGTTTGGTATCGGTGGTTATTGGGTAAAATCGATAATCCAATAAGACGATAGTAAGTTAGTATTATACCCTTCATAAATATTAAATATTAATAATTTAACATAACTAGACACTATATCAATACTCTACCCTACGGTCTACACACTTCACACGTTATAGTATTTCTACTTCACAAATTCCATATTATGTTTTGGTTATAACAAGTTATTGTAGCCTTTTATACTACATCTACTTTTATTGATGCAAATTTTCATTATATTTTTTGTTTTACTATATCAAAGCATTTACAGTTGATTTGTTTGTCTGTATCGTGCCAAATTGTTAGAGAAGTGAGAAATCATATATTTATTTTATGTTTATTGGGTAAAGCGAAAAACGAATCATTAATGACCAAAAATCCATAAATCGAAAATCGATAAAGAATATCTTATTGGTTTAGCTTAATAAAAAACGAAAATCGATAAACCGAACCGATAATACATAAAACCGAACCAAAATCAATCGATGCACAACTCTAAATTATTAAGTCAATCAAAATCAAATAATATCCCAAATTTAATCGGATTCCAATAAAACAGAATGAAAACCCAAAAAACAACTAAGATCCATCTATCTATCTCTGGCATGATTATTTGTCAAATCCGTTTAATTAATAAGGATAAACCATGTACAACCTCTATTCTAGTTCTACCATATTATTGATCACGAAGATTGAGTTTAATTAAGCACTTGCACGACGGTGTAAAATAAGCTAACATAATCAGATTATTTAAACATTAGTTATTGATATTCTACAATGAAAGAATATTTTTACGCTATTAACGTGATTTAAAAAGAGTAGTCATTGAAATCAAAGAGTAAATAAGAATAATTTGCTTAAATATGACAAGTAAAATAATCGAGAAAGTAATACATATATCAGTTACTTTCTTTATCTCAATTATCTATCATGATTAATTATTTCCAGTGGCGAAGCCAAAACTCTTTTTAAAAAGTAGAATAAGTAAGATTTGAACACGCGAGCACTGCCTCATTTCAATCATCTAAAACCATTTGGCTACAATAGCTTGTTGAGTTAAGGGTATACAAAATATGTTATTTAATCATTTCGTATATTATTTTAATTATATATACGATATTTTATTTCAACGAAGGGTGTCTAATTGAACACCTTGACCATCATGTAGCTACGCCACTGATTATTTCATCTCATTTTATTCTTAGTAAGTTATTGTTCTTTAAGTCTATAAACATCTTAAGAAGTGAGTCTTATAACAATAACAATGACATATCAAATATAGTTTCACATGTAATCAAATATGAAAAAAATAATGTGTACGTAAGTTTATTTCTATCTTAGAAAGATAAAGAAGTTATTTTTTATAACTTGTAGCATAAACAATATGAAAGAAAATATTATTCAAATACTAATAAAAATAAAAATTATTTTTAATTCATATTTATTAAAAGACAGATAAAAGAAAAACACGACATTATTTGAGAGCGAAAGATGAGAAGTGTACCATAAAAATTTGGCAAAATGTAGGGAATAATTCATGATGCGCCGCTACTTTAGGTAAAGCTATTGATTACTAATTGGTGGTAGAATTAATGGCATTAAAGCATTATATAAGTGGATCAATTATAGTGATGCCATGGAATAATAAAATTCTATCTAGTGGGGAAAATAAAATTGTGTCTAAATTAAAAGAAGAAGTAAACTTGCTTCTAAGATTCCTTGAGAATGATGGAAAGCAATAATACAAAATACATCATTGTCTAAGTTGACAAATTGGTAGTTCATAATGTTGGTTGGTGAGGATAAGGACATGAATTTGATACTATTAGTTCAAAAAATAAAACAAATTATCGCTTCATCAAAGTAAGTTTCATCTTAACCTCGAGATAAAATTTATGTACACTTTGTTCTTTCAAAATCTTACCTGATAAGACTATATTGAGTATGTTATGTTTGTAAAATCAAGTAATTTAAATACAAGAGTTACAAAGTTGACCAAGGAATAAGTAGAAGAAATAAAAAGAGTATAAAACACAAGTACCCTGAATTATACCTGAAAATTCAGTGACACACCAAAATTTAAATAGGGTCTTATTACTTATGAGCTCATTTATTCTATATTTTTGTGCTCGTATATGGTGACGTGTCACCATAATGTTCACACGTGCCTCATAACAGTACAGAAATCTGGTAAAACACAGGCAAATACCGAAAGCAACATTTCATTCATCCCAAAACTAATAAGAGTTGATTTTCTTTTTCTTTTTTCAAAGGTAAATTATGTTTGAATAGTATAATCCGTGATTTATAGTACTTATATTGAAGTTTATAAATACATATATTTTGTTTTGGAAAAAAGGAATAATTTATATCATATTTTTCATCAAAAATTAGTTAGCATGTTTTATAAATTGAGAGTAAAATAGAATAATATAAAACAAGAAATATAGAGAGAAAGAGATGGCATTTTCTTATTTCTTCAAGTATATATGTTTTGTATCACATATTGTGTCTATTTATATACTATTACAAATTTACAATTAAGATATATAGTGTAAGCAAAATATTTTCGATATTTGTACTAGAGCTATCAATATGGGCTAGTCTATCCCATACGAAATAGCCTATACGAGCTTTGAAATTTGACGGATCAAGTTGGACTGACTCATTTTTTTTGTGGGCCAGAAAACAACTAACCCAATCCATCTGTATGTGGGCTACAAACCGTGTCAAGTCAGCCTACTTTTTAAAAAATATACTTTTAAAATAATTTTTTAGATTAAACTATAATTTTAAAATAATAACATACATATTGACAAGATACTATTGCATGGTGTTAGGATACTACTTGCTAATCAAATTCACAAATAAAATAATCTTTATACTTTCTCCGTCCCATTTTATGTGAGGTAGTTTGACTCGGCACGGAGTTTAAAAAAGAAATTAAGACTTTTAAAAGTTGTGATCCAAAATGAATGATAGAGATTTGTGTGGCCGTAAATCATTTCATTAAGGGTAAAATAAGCATTTTATAGATAATTGTTACTTAATATATAAATGTATCATTATTTTTGGGACTGACTAAAAAGGAAAGTAACTCACATAAATTGGGACAAAGGGTGTAATACTTATTAAGTTGTATAAATTATAGGAACCACATATTATAAGTACTAAATAACATCATATCCCTTCTAGTTTTCTATTTACCAAAAATCCCTTAAAAATGATGTTTGCGGGATACATAACGTTGTGCACGGGATACATTAGGCTTGATACATTCCACATAGCGGGATACATAGCGTTGTGCACGGGATACATGCGGGATACATAACGTTTGATACATTCCACATAGCGGGATACATATCATTGTGCACGGAATACATAGGTAAATAAGGAATTTTTGAAAATTTTGAAATAAGTAGGGTTAAATGGATATTAAGGTAAGTAAATGATTGTAGTTAAGTAATTTGTCCTATTAAGTTTGACAAGATATATATACCATGGAACCAATTTCGGGTAGCAACAAGTGTTTAAATGTTTTCATGATGGATACAATTTTATACTTGGTGAGAACACATCCACCAATGCTATATTATTATTCTGATGATTCAATAGTAACAGGAATACTAAGTACATCATGTTTGATGATTCTAAATTTTAATATAACTTTTGAATAGACTTTGAGTTTGAACTTTCATTATTTTTTATACTATATTTATTAGCCAACGGGAGGCCCAACTCATATTGCTCAAGCCCTATAAATCAGCATGCTTATCCGGACCGAGCTAAACGACATTTTTCTTAAAGGCAAAAGGGTCTGGTAGATCCTTATACTTGATTTAACGCCACCTAAGGCCGGTCAATGGTCAAAGGGGCTTTAAATTTCTATTTTATTTGAGTTGAAGTGTCCAATTGAAACTTTGTGGAGTAGAAGGGTCCAATTTACAATCCGAGTCAAGTATAAGGGTTCACCAGACCCTTTTGCCTTTCTTTAATTAAACTCCAATTTTTTTAGCCCAATCCAGTTAAATCACATATTAGACCAGGCCAGCCCAACGAGCCTAGCCCATATTAACGACTCTAATATGTTCTCTTATTTTTATCTTTCTAGGAGCCTGAATTATAGTTTTTTGGAATTATCTAATTAAAAGTAGGTAGCTTCTAAAAAGAAAGAATATTTTTTTAAAAAAAAATCAAAATAGAATCTAAAGAAGTTTTTTCAAGCTGTTTTGAAGATTGGATACCACTTTATTGGTCACCAGAATCCGATTCTATAATGGGCCTTAAATTAGCCTATTGTGCACTTCTTTCACTTCTTTTGTTCCTTCCTTAATACCTTTATATTGGTTGTGGGCTGACTTCCTTCTAAAGTAAAAAGTAAAAGTATACAAAGCCTAAAATGTTTTATGTTTTATTTTAGGGTAATTACAGAAATTCCACTAGTTTAGGAGTTAATCACTTAAATTTATTTTAGTTTGTAAATTTTAATATTACGAGTCTTACTAGAATTTTGACTTCGGATATATGTATTTGGCGTGTTTAGATACGCCAAAATACATGTATCTCGGATATCATGGGATCAAAACTAGGTGTAATTTATTCTTGATACAATGTATCCAAGTGAATTCACATGTATCTGACTCTCTTATCTGGTATCCCAGATACATGTATCTAGTGTGATTTGTATGTATTTGTGGATCTCGCTCGCTTCCCTCCTATCTCTCTCACCTCTCACCTTCTCTCGCCTCGCTCCCTATTTTAGTTTATCTGGTAGCAGAAATACATGTATCTACATGTATCTGACTTGAAATTTGGTATGAAATTATAAATTAGTGATATAATATGTAATTATTTCAAACTATAGGAAAAACTAATAAATATCATAAAAATATTTGTCTGGATCAACTAACGAGCATTGTGCACATATATGAATTATGGGAACTACCACTTAAGTTATAGTTGAAGCAACAATGCTATCAAATTTTATCAAGGTTTTATTTTCTTATCTAATTTGACTCAATTACTATATAAATTGAAATTTACTTTTTATCTATTATCCTAGCAACTCAAAGACACCAATTATTTTTTTTTTCCTTAGTGAAATTGGTATCCTGTGATTTGATATATCAAAGAGTAGCACTCAATGCTAGTATGCTACCCCAACCCACGTAGCATTGCAGTACATAACAATTTCTACCACAAAATTCACATTTTAGGTTGTACTATAGTCAAGTGACCATCCAATCTTGGAACATATTTATCTACTCAACAACCAACAACAATATCAATGGTGTACTTCCAAGTTTCATCTCAAATTCGTCGATGCTTATCGTTTTCTAAGTCGGTGGCGAATTTAAGGGTTTAAAATATGGATTTCTAAAAACTTTAAAACTTCTAGAAGTTTCCAATTTGTACAGTAACTTCATAGGTGATTATTACTGTATCGAATACTTTGAAATTTAAAATTTGATTTTTCGCAAAAAAGAAAGCTATGTTTTGAGAGAGTCTTGATCGATTACGTATTGGGGAGTTTAAATTTGAATTTTTGGGTGATTTGATGTAAGTTTTGAGGGGTTATTGGATGAATCTGGTATTTGAATTCAAGGGAGGATACGAGTTCAATATTTTAAATAATATTATATATGAGTGAATAAATGTTTGTTAAAATTTTGTATAATATTATATATTGACTGGATAATATTGTATATCAAGTTTCTAAACATTATTGTAAAAATAAAATATGAAAGTTTTGTATATTGTTGTATGTTGGATGTATAATATTTTGTACATCAAATTATGTTCTGGGTTAAAGATTTGTAATGTCGGGTTTTGACTATATTTTGCAATATAAGTTAGGTAACTGTACTTTTTTTTAAAATCATCGATAAGTTATATTTATAGTGCGTAAGAATTTGTAAGTCTACGAATAACTTCATACATGTAATTTTTAAAATTTCATATGATTGAATCTAGATAGTTATTTTTACTTAAACTTCAATCACACGACATTAGATTTTATGGAATCTATCTTTAATATCATACGTCCAAGTTTTTTCCAAGTGTGTAGAATAATGTACAAATTTAAAAACAACGTCTAAAAAAGATATCCCATAAAAATTTAATGTAACTAACAACTTTAGTTTTTAAAATATACAAGTAAAATTATGAAGGACCTTCCCGTCAAAATTCATTGATCTTTTTGACATCTTTCAACCTCATTTCTTGTGTTATTTAGAAGTGGCACATAAAATGATAACATAAGACATATATTTGCTATGTAAAATTCCAAAATAGCGAAAGTTTGAATTTTACCTATTTTGCTTTGTCCTTGCTTGCCTAAAAGCTATTTCAATTTGGGGGAAAATATTCAAAAATATGTCTGAACTTTGACCAAAATTGATGTAACAATTCCAAACTTTAGGCAGGACATGTTACCCACTGCATTATTTAATAGTGTATTTTAAAGATATAGAGGTGTCCACGTGGACATCATAAACATTGCATCATTATAAATAGTAACTTGTTTAGCTGGACACTTATATATCTTTAAAATACACTATTAAATAGTGCATGAGAGTAATAGGTCTTGTTCAAAATTTGAGATTATTACCGCGATTTCTGTCAAAGTTCAGATATATTTCAGACCTTTTTCCCTTCAATTTGCTTTATATCAGTGTATTAGTTCACTCTATATTTGTTCAATTTGACCATCACAAATCGATACAAAATTAATCAATATACAATATCGTGAGATTTTCTTTAAAGTAAACTACGGACCCGTTTGGCCATAGATTTCCCAAATAAAATTTGACAAATAGTGTTAGTCCATACAATTTGTTATTATTTGACAAATATTTTTGGCAAATAACCCAAATTTTCAAATACTAGAAAAAACTAATATTTGAGCCAAATCACATTATTTGAGATCTTTTAGAAATTCAAATTCTACACCAATTTTTTATCTTTTACAAAAACACCCTCTATAGTAGTTATTTGCGGTGTATTACATAATTTTTTACGTGAACACCAAAGTAGTGATGAAATATTCAATGAATATGAAAGTGGTGATATGGTTGTTGATGAAAATGATGAACAATCGGCTCAGGGCAACAAAGTCATGTGTTTTGTCTACTTCATGATGTATGGAATGATGTTTGTTGCACTCACTCCAAACTACCACATTGCTCCAGTGTCATGGACTCTACTTGTTATTTGTTGCAACGAAGATCCAATTGACTTGTAATACAAACTTATGGTTAGTTTTGATAGTTTTTAAAACTTATGAGTATAAATCACATTTCTTAAAAGAGTGAAATATGTTTCTCAAATAATATAGCCAAAACACATGATGAAATTTCACCCAAATAATATTTGCCAAAAATATTTGGGGATCTATGGCCAAACGCTAGCTACAATTACGTTTTGATATTTTGACAAACTATCGTTAAAGGCCACTCAAATTTGGGTTCCCCAATTGGCTAGCCATCGGCAGCCGTCCCAACATGTAACAAAAATATGTGAAGTATACAATGCTTGTTACATTCTAACCAAGGTAGATTGATTTTTTTTTTTTTCACAATTATGAAAATTCATATAATTACAAATATAATGTCCAATATATTTTCACAAAATAACTAATATTGCAAGACAAAATTTTCTTTTATGAGTTCCAAACACTAATCCTCATGTTTAGCAAAAATCAAGTCGTTATCATATTTCGGCCAAATGAAAAGAATAATTTCCAAATTGGGGTCATTTTCACCAACTAAAGTATTGAGTATAAATACAAAATTATACTAATAATAAATAAATAATGATGCAGTGGTGAGCCTGCTTCACCCTTAACCAAAGGTCACGAAATCGAGCCCTGGATATGAAAAAAATCTTGTTGGGAGCACCACTCCCGAATAGGCTCTGCAATGCTTGACCTAGATTTAGTCAGTCCTCCAATGAAGACTCCGAATATCGAATGAAAAATCAAAAAATAAAAAATAAATAAAACTATTGTTTAAAAGTCGTTTTCATTAGTGTTTATAAATCAACTGAAAAAAAAAAAAAGATCTACAAACAAGATCTTTACAAAAAGATAAGTGTATTTCCAACGTTTGTAAAGGAAATGGCAACCAATTATTGGTTCTCTACTATTTAACTTTTAGCTGCAAAATTGGGTCTTTTCACAAGTCTCCCTCCTCCCATCCTCCGTCCACAATATTTGGCCATTTATGCTAAAATGTTTTTCACATTTACTACAATTGATTTTCTGCCCCGTGTGAATTCACATAAAAAAATTCTACATCAGGGACATTTCTTAATAATAACGACTATGTATTCAAAGGAATTCAAACTTGAGACCGCCGGTTAAGAATAAATAGTACTTACCACTCCATCACGATCATTGATAGTCACATTTACTAGGTTGATTAATGATGAAGACTACATTTGTCTAAAAGGAAATCTCAAATTAATTTCGTAAAAAATTATCACCAAGAAGCTTATTATTTATCTCTCGTTTGACCATAGATCTATGAAGTCGAACTTTAAAATTTAAAAATTTGAGTTTTTGAAGTTGTGATTTTCGAAATTTGAAAAATTATGTTTGGAAATATATTTACTTGAAAAAAATTAAAGCTTTATTAGTGAAAATTCCAAACACTGGCTTGAAAATTTGTAAAGCAAAATTCGTGGCCAAACAAATTTAATTTTTTTTTATGTCTTTGAGTCATTTGAAATAGAAGTTATATCATTTAAAAATACATATGAAATTTTTTAATTACACTAACTAATTATAGCAAAACAAATGATAGAAGAGAAATTAAGTATCATAAAATGAAATAGAGCAAGTACATGATATTATTTTAAAATTAACATAAATAGTTGCACACAAAATGTCACATGAAAATCGATATGGAAATTATTGTTATAGCTAAGCGTTTTAGAGGGGTTTAATTGAATTTTCTTTATTGCAAGTTATCGTTAAATCAAGTAAAAAATAATAAAAGCATGTAATATTTGAGTAGCGGAAGAGTTAGTGTGTGATTGTGTACTAGTAAAAGTGGCTAAAAGATTGCGTTAGATTGTAAATCTTAAATATACCGTTCTTGTATTTTTCTAAATTTTCTTATTATAATTACTGATTTTGTTAGTGATATTATTAATACGATACGAACTAATGATAGAAATCCCTATGGACCTAAGTAACAAACATTCGACAAACTAGGGATTAGGATAGGATTACTGATTTACCAAATCTTTGATTTATTTCAACTTTTATTAGCTTATAAAGACACTAATAGGCGAAGTTGGAATTTAAAATTTATAAATTTAGAATTTAAACCTCCTTTAAAAATTAACTATTTATTTATATTGAATAAATTTCTTAACAGAAATACAAAACTTTGATTAAATTTACTAAATTCGATTGAATCGCGATACTGACGAAAGTTTCCACATGTAAAGTGTAAAAAAGGTCCGACAAAATAGAGTGGCTAATAGGTTCTCTAATTGAATCATGAAAAAGACCCCTAATGACACTTTTATAATTTATTTAATTAACTAAGCTTTGTTTCATAATCATGTATTCTTCTTCTTCCATCTGGTCTTATACTGATGTCCACTAATATACACAGAATATATAAGTACTACGACACCAAAGACAATGACCACTCAACGGCTATATAATACACCATTTCTTGTCTTTTCCTCCTTGCTTTATTAGCATAAAATAACATTGATAATAAATTTTTAAAAAATAAAATGAATTTTTATATCAGGATTAGTTATCTGGAATTAGCTATCGTGGAATAACTTATCCCACCATGTATCCAAACTTACCCCATTCTTATGGTATAAATGGTGGGATAAGTTATCCCAATTATGACAACCAAACAAGACACATAAATTTTATCTCATTACTATTTTCTTATCCCATGACTATTTATTTTTATCCCTTACACCAAACAACCGCTTAAATTGGGTTGTTTTTGTTGTGACAGGGTAGAACCATAATGAACTAAAAATGGTATTGAGAGCGAGAGTGTATCAAGAATCACTCGATATAGAGAGACTATTTTCGAATACTAAACGTAAAATAAAAATTTTATAAGTTCGATGCCATTACACACAAAATAGATAGAATAAAATACTCCTTATTGGAATAATTAATTATTGTATTTTGTCTATTAAATATTGGAAATAGTCAATGATTATAGTAGAAGAGTGGTAGCTAGAACTACTAATACCAATTATGCCAACGGCTAAGTACGGGTAAGAAAGGGACATATCAATTGTCTAATACTGAAATCCAACAGCAGATTCAATGCCTGACTTACATTGCTAATAATGGTAATTTACTATCTTATTCTTCTTTATTTTTTACCCATATCACTATTAATTTATTTAGTTATATGCATTTTTAAATTATAAATTAAATATCATATTAATTTTATATATAAATATTATATAATTTTGACTTACCTACCCCATAGAAAAAAAATACTTACGAATTTTCTTGAAAAATAACTTACAAAAAATATATTTTTCATCAAAATATTTTCTTTCCTATGGAACACACGCCCTATGTCCAATTACATTTTATAATATTGTTATTGGATCACTCCAAGTCCACTTACATTTTATAATATTGTAAGTGGATCAGATAAAAAATAACACTTCTGGACTCTGGTAAGTAACGTCTTTTTTTTACTTATCTTACGTGAAAAATAAGTTATGGTACTAATGCCATTCAACAACAATTAATGACAGTATTTATACAATTTACGTTTACCTCGAATAGGTAACCCTAGAACTTACCAGAATTTTTAAAGGTAGAGTAGGGTAGGGCGGGTTCAATGGCGTACGTATGAGTTTTTTTTAGAGGGATATCACCCTTTAAAATGAAAAATAATAAATAAAATAACATGACACTATATATATTTAAATTATACATATATAAAACAATTCACATTCACTACTCTACCTTTTCTTAAAAAAATATAATAATATAAAAAAGAATTATATTAAGTACCAAATGATCACTAAGCAACTTATTATTCATTAAGTTTCATAAATTATTCCTACTTAATTTTATTGGCGAGAAAGAAAAAATATATAAAAAATAAGCAATTGACGCTTTCTAGATTCGAATTGGCGACCTTGATTATGAAAAAGGCACGCTTAACCAGTTAAGTTGAGTGCCTTTTGTTGTCAAGTAGTGTCACCTTAAAACATATATCCTCTGTATATTATTTTGCTTTTATCAAAGCAGTGTCACGTAACATCCCTAGGGTATACCTAGATCGGCCCCCGGGCTGGATGAGTTTTCTTCCCTACTCTCACACATCCATATTGTCATTTCCCTCTACTACTCTCGTAGTCGTTTGATCAAAGGACTGGAGAGCCTGATTTTGAATTTTGACTTTCAATTTGTGTTTGTTTATGAAATTTACACAAAATTCTTACTTTTTCTTCAAATCATGATTTTAAATCTAAAAAAGAATAGGGTTGAAATTATAAACCTGACCCATAATTTATATTTTTTGTTATCTCCTGTATTCAAGTTAGTAAAAAATACAGAAACAGAAAAAAGATGAAATAGACAAAATGTAAGTAATCCGAGTCCACAGAAATCACTGTGTTTCCTTAAGAAATTTAATCCCCTCATTGTACCTGATGTTGTAGATTAATTCCTCCCAAGATAAAACAGATTAACCTGTTAGAGAAGTAGCGGTACCTCAAACTTCAATAATTTCAGCGAACGCAAGAACAACAACAAGAGCACACACAGACTCAGTCGATGGACAATTTTGTTTATGTAAGAAAATGTATGCAAAGAGGAAAAAATTTCAGTGTTTGAAAAACGGAAAAAAGACCTCTTATTTATAGCCATTTACAGTAAGGAAAGCGTCTGTTCAAACCATTTTTTTTTCAGAACTTTGTGTCTTTTGGGAAAAGTATCGACTTTTCGGAAGGAATAGGTCCCTTCAGAACATTTTTACCGTTACACATGAATTTTAAATAAATTCTGTTGCGCCAAATTAATTCTGTTATTTAACTAACATTCTAAATTAATTTACAAGAGAAGGAAATGAATTAACAAGATTGATTAAATAAATTTTGTCCAAAAATGTTATCAATCAATCACTTGCCAAATCCGAGGCCAAGCGAGCGACGACGACGGCGCGAGGGGCACCTTCTTCTTATCCCTTTAAGAACTAAAGGAAGTATTTCCTAATATAAGGACATCAATTTCCTTTCTTCTACCAATATAGTAAAAAATGACTTTTCATTTGCACTTTGCAATGACTTTTCATTTTCCCTCCAAAATTGGTTCCCCCACTTCCCCCACTTTCCATTTTCGATCTCTTCTTATTTCTCATTCACACCTTGCTAAACCCAACATTTTTTACAAAGAAAAAGACCCATGATTTTTATTTTTGCTATGAAGACTCATGGTTGATGCGAATAGATTGTTTGCACCATCTGTGAATAATTTATCAAAGAGCAACTAGTTATTGCTATTGTTGATTTACTGAACTAATGAATCTTTGTAAAATTGTAGTAACATGTAATCATAAATATTTATTTATAAAAGAGATCAATGAAGAGTTAAAAAAGGTTTTGATAGTTTTCATAAATTACTGAGGGAGGGTATACATTTGAAAGAAAAATACAACTCAAAAAATCTAAATTTTAACAAAATTTTAATTATAAATCAATCTGATTACAAGAATTATTAGTTTACCTCATGATCTGAAATCATGTCCAAACGAGTACTTATATAGAAAAGATCCTTTTAATTTCTATAATTTTTCATTCATTGAATATACTTACGACTTATCTACCAATTACTAAATTCATCATCATAAGATCATGAAATAGAGCCACTGTTAGAGAAAAAAATCAAATAAGAAATAGTGTTGGACTTGTTCCCTCAACGATCACTCGATTGCATCTTCATGCTGATGAGTGATGATATCACTTTGTGAGAAAAAAACAACTAATTTTCTTTTGGGCTAATTTCCTAATTTTGTTGTAAATTTTATAGTGGAGAGTTTAATAATGTTCTATTATAAATGTACTTTGTATTGTTATTTCATTTAAGTATTCCTATAGCTTCTTCAAAAAGCTTGCAATTAAGTCGATAACTTGCAAGTAATATGTGCAGACGGTTTACAAGTAACTTTCTGTGAAAAATCTTTTGAATAACTTTCTTAGGCTCGCAATCAAGTCAACATCTAAAAATCTTGTAGCAAATTTTGAAAAAGTCTTGTAACAACCATTTTCCTTTTATAATAGAAAGTTAAGTCAATTTATTTGTACATTAATTTCAAAATGGATTGAGATTGCATTAGGGATCAACTCTCAACCGTTTATATTTATCTGGTGATGAATAAATTGAAACGATATATTTAGGAGGACATATTTTTGTGTATGTTATTCGAAAATGACATACCATTAATTGAAGATACACGTAATAAAGTTAATGATTCACTAGAGATATGGAAAAAAGTTTTAGATTGAGCAGGTCTAAATAGAGTGCACAAAATGAAAGTTCAAAATCGCATCATAGGAGATGAATGAGAAAGTGAGGATCGATAAACAAGTTATCCTTGAGAGTGGAATGTCTCAAATACCTTAGGTCTATAATCTAAAAAAATGATAAGATCGACGATGATATCACATATTATATTGGCACATATGGATAAAATGGAGGCTCTCGATTTTAGTCTCACGAATAACACGTTGAATTGTCATTCATTTCGTCTTTTAAAAAAGGCCTAAATATCTTAATTTACATTTTGGAAATGTATTTAAATAAATGTTTAATTTACATTTCCGAAGAATCTTACACATTCGACGTAGGTCGATTAGTTTCACAAGATAACCAACCATCTCTTTCAAATTATAACAATTACTCTAAATTACCTACTCATTTTATAGTGATTGATTGTTTAAGTAACATGATTAGATATAATCACTTCATTTTATTGAATTCTTAGATAAATACAACATCTAATCACTTAAAACCAAATTCTTTTGTTTCTCAAGTATATGTTGTAGCCCAAAGAGTTTGGGAAAAGGCTTGAAAAAACCTAAATTTCTCCCTTTTCACTCTCTCTCTCTACTACAACTGTGTGACCTTCTCTCCCAGAGATATAGAGAGAGAGAAAGGGAAAGAGAAAGAGAAAGAGAAAAGAGTACTGCAACGCACGTCGCCATGGATTCTTCACTCTCTACTGTTCCACCAATCCAAGGTCGCTTCGTTTTCACGGCATACCATTAGAGAAAACAAGCAAAGAACCCCAAAAGGGAAAAGCCCATCTTCATTGATTGGATTATTTTTCTTTAGCTGTGGCGGACTTTAGAAGAACCCTAGCATTCCTCTTTTCTTCAATTTCTTGGCGGAGGGTCAGTCGTTATAATCTCATATCAAAGAAGAAGAAGAGAAAAAAGGGATTTTACACTGTAAAAATGTTCTGGGTCACTAAGTTTTCAGGCTTTTTCGCTGCGGCAATGGTAATGATTGTTCTTTCACCATCCTTACAATCATTTCCACCTGCTGAAGCTATTAGATCGTCTCACCTTGAATCCTATCTCCGATTTCCCAGTCAAATTACCCCCGCTGTTCCCCTTAATCGTTTCTCATTTCGTAAAGCCCCTGTATTCCGAAATGCCGGTGAATGCACCTCTAATGACAGAAGAATATTGGGGAAAACTGGGGTTTGCGATCCTTCGCTTGTTCATGTTGCGATTACTCTTGATGTTGAGTATCTTCGAGGTTCAATAGCCGCTGTGCATTCAATTTTACACCATTCGAGATGTCCTGAGAGTGTATTCTTCCATTTTCTGGTATCCGAAACCAATCTCGAAACCCTAGTTCGATCCACCTTCCCTCAGTTGAAATTCAAGGTATATTACTTTGATCCTGAACGAGTTCGAAATATTATCTCCACTTCCGTTAGGCAAGCGCTTGAACAGCCCTTGAACTACGCTAGAAATTACTTGGCTGATCTTCTGGAGCCCTGTGTTAGTAGAGTTATCTACTTGGATTCGGATCTTGTCGTTGTTGACGACATCTCTAAGCTATGGAGTACAAGTTTGGGTTCAAAAACTATTGGAGCTCCGGAGTATTGTCATGCCAATTTCACGAAATACTTCACGACGTCGTTCTGGTCGGAACCCAGATTTTCCGGCACGTTTTCCAGCCGGAAACCTTGTTACTTCAACACAGGGGTTATGGTTATAGATCTGAAGAAATGGAGACGGGTCGGGTACACTAAGCGGATAGAGAAATGGATGGATATCCAGAAGACTAATCGGATCTATGAACTGGGTTCATTACCGCCGTACCTCTTGGTCTTCGCCGGACACGTGGCACCAATTGAGCACAGATGGAACCAGCACGGTTTAGGCGGTGATAATGTGAAGGGAAGTTGCCGTGATTTACATCCCGGTCCGGTAAGCCTCCTCCACTGGAGCGGCTCCGGCAAGCCGTGGCTTCGGCTCGACTCAAAAGAGCCGTGTCCTCTCGACTCTCTTTGGGCACCTTACGATTTGTACGGATTCTCGTCGTGAATTTCTCATTTCTCGCCGGTAAATTCCTCCCAGTAACTTCTTTTTTTCTGTTCATTTTATTATTGGGGATTTTTAACTTCTCTAATTTTTTTTTCTTCTCAATTTATTTCGTTCAAATTTTGTTTCTTCTTTTTTTATTTTAACATATGAACATTAATGCATCACCAGAGACATTTGTATTCTATTCTATTATTCGTGCAGCTTGAAATAAAAAAGGAATTACAGATAATTATTGGTTGTAATCAAGCTCATTTTATTTCACTTATTCATATCTATGTTGCTCGAAATCATTGAATATACTCGATACGAGTGCGATAACATTTTTTCAGCAGCAAGCAAGAGTAGGGTATATATCTGATGTGAAGTCAGCGAGATAAATTGTAACCGACACTAAATGAGTGGCCTATAAATAAATTAAATGAGAGGAATACTATATATAATTTATGTATACATTATAGTTTTTTCTTTTTATCTTCTAATTAATGTAGTTATTGATAATGCTAGTGTATAGTAGCTCTGATCTAGAAAATGCTTTCTTTTGAAGTATGCTAATAAATAATTGTACTTATGAACCCTTTGAAAAGTGTGAGATTAAATGAATGTTAGGTTGTAGATTGTAGCTCTCACATTAATAAATTGTATTTGGGGCTTGGTGTTTTACTGCTTTTAAACTCTTTCATTTTTAAGTGTTGTCAATGAATTGTTGTTCTATTTTATTTGGGACTATCTATTACTACTCTAATTTGAACATGGACATGTGCTTACTTAAGATGATGCATGTAATAGGGATCAATTATTCTTGTTTTTTTATTAGCAAAAGATCAACATAACATGACTTTTTGTATTAGGAGAAATGGGGTTTTGAAGCAATGTATGAAGGGAAAAAGGGAAGCAAGCAATAGCACCCAAACGTGTGATCTAGATAAGATTAGATATTCAATGAATCAGGGATTGAACAAGATGATAACTATGAGAGCATCATAATTCAATCCTAACCAAGACAAAATATAGTGATTTCCTTGCATTTGTTTAAGCTTTGATAGGTTGAGTAACTTTTTATGAGTCTTGGCTTTGGTAGACAGAGTTACTTGATACTTGTTGCTGGTGAAAGGTGACATGTATCTCGTGAAATTAATTGAGGTGCGCAAAAACTTGTCTAGACACCACGATCATTAAAAAAAAACATATACTTAGGGTGTGTTTGGTTCAAAGGAAAATATTTCTTACTTCTCTTAATTTAGGTGAACACTATGAGATATATGGAGGTGATGGTGAGGTGTGTGTTGTAGTGCATAGAAGAGTTTGAAAGTCAATTATTTTTCTTATTTTCAATATAGACATACAAATTGAGGAAAAATTGATAAGAAGGGGTTGCTCACAACACTACCCCTCCTACCTTGAGTTATGAATTCGTAAGTCATCAAAAGAGCAAAAAGAATGAAGCTCGTATAGCCTTCATAGAATAAATAATACAATTGTTATAAAAAAAAATAGAAACCATGGGTGGGTAAGGGGAGGGGTTCAACTTTTTGGATTAATGTAAAGATAGTGGAAATGCCATTGTGGCACATGGGGGGTTGCTAGCGACGGGCAAAATAATTAGTGTTGCTGGCCAGCGAGTTATGCGGGCCACTTTGTGGAATTGATTCTTGAGAAGAAAGAAAGAATATCTATCCATAGCATACAACATGAGAAGAATAAACTAAAAATGTGCAAATATTAAATAATAGAAAATGATAGTATTGTTTCATTGACAGGTTGTCAAAATAGGGTGAGGACTATGAAAACAGTAGTAAAGTACTGTCAAAAATGGTTGTCATTCACATATAAATCCAAAGGCATTGCCAGATTTTTGCAGTCGTAAGGGCAAGAGAATCCAAGAAAGCCGTGATGTTTACTTGTTTGGTGCCAACTGCACGGATTTCTTTTCAAATAAACCCCTTTTATTTCCTCCTCTAATTACTTTCACAGCCAAAAAAAATTCATCTATACCAAGTTTGATTTATTTATGTCATTTTCATTTGAAAAAAAACTTGTCCATAATAGTATTTATTAACTGAAATGATATAGATAAGTCAATCATTTTTTAATGGATTGCTCTTTTTGAAGGTTCGAGGGCATATTAGGGCATGTAATAAATGACGTGATTAAATTCATAATTGACTACATGTAAAAAATGATTTTGTAAAATTGAAATTGTTTTTGGTTAACAAATAATGGCATGGAGGAGCGTTTTCTCAAATGGAAATGATATAGATCATCTAAACTTTTGATGGATGGGATAAATGAGTTTTTTGTCAAACATGTTTGAGTCTTTCCCTTTAATATATTAACTATAGTTGGATTAACTTGCACACACTTTAATTAATTTTATGGAATAACTTTTTACCCTATACACATGTATCAAGTAATGCTGTCTATCAAAATTTGGATAAATGGGAAGAAATTGCTTAGTATTTTTTTACTAGATTGAATTTTTTTATAATTTTCAACTCACTTCATTGGTCATTAGGCACACCTTTATTAACTAATGAGCAAAACTTTAAACAATAACGTTCGAAATCCTAAAATAAAGGCGAAATACATCTATCACTTCTTAAATTTGTTTCTAAATCCATTTATAAGCTTGATTATAATTTGTTTTAATTAATCATCTAAATATATGATAAAGTGTTGCGGTTAAGCACTCACTTTCAACTCAAAATTTTTTAAATAAGCTTTTATGGATCTTTATCTATACTTATTACGTAAATAAGTTAATCACATGACACATCTCACTTTATTATTTTTTTAGTTATATATACATGATTATCAATTGAAAAATTTGTAAGTTTTATGAATTATTGAAACATGATTGGAATTTCTTAAAATTTGGATTTTAGTTTTACACGGATGTATGAGCTGTTGACTATATGTTTCTGATAACTATTAAGCAATGGTTATAACAATATTTAGCATATCTGATATGATACAACAAATGGTTTATTTGTCAAATATATTTGAGATATAAAAGAAACAAGGGGATGAGCTGTGACATTGATGTGGCATCTAACATTGTTGCGTGTGAAGTGTCCAATGTATGGGACCCATCCCTTTTTCCCTGGCATCACACGTGGCCAGCTTTGTTGGCACTAAATATCATCGTTAATAATTGTTGTGGATTGAGGAGTCGAATCGTTACTAGTTGTTTTAGTATATGTTTTCAATAATGAGCATTCAAATAAAGGGTGTTTCGGGGCGCTAGATTCATGTTTAATTTTTTTTATTATTATTAGCACACGCGAATTTAAGATTGTTTTTATTTTATGAAATATAAGTATAAAATTCTTCTGACTTGCTGTGGCTTCTTTGCTGCTCTATTATTGGTTCGACGTAGCTCATATGTCCTTGTCTAAATTTACCTCATTATTTTGAAGTTTTCTTTTTCTACTTGTGATTTTATTTTTATTTAAAGAAAAAGCCTACAGTTGAATGAGTAAAGTAATCGTGTTTAATATAATAATTAATCTGAGTTTTGACAGCATTACCTTTACTAATTTTATACTATTAATCATCATATGAGATATGGTAATTCTACCTTATTGAATTTGATAATGAATAGATAAAAAAAGTAATTCTAGTAGTGCCTTTTACTACAACACTAAGCCTAATTAGAGAAAGAAGCTGGTAGGTTAATCATGTTGGCTGTACTGCAAACTTACTATAGTCATAATTCCCTTTTTTATGGATTAAAAAAATAGGGATAATTAAAAAAATGAAAAGAATATGGATAATTTCTGGTTTAAACTATTCGATCATCTAATTTATAAAATATAGAAACTGTATAGGGTGTTGTTCAGGTGATGTCTACCAAAAGAATAACTTGTAGTCTAGTTAAGATCAAACCCTCTTTACAAGATTATAGACTTGAACTTTCATGACTCGCTAATTTACTACTACATATGCATACGCAACATCATTGTATAGTTGGCCAAATGATACTTCTTTCATTTCAAAATAAGTGGTAATTTTTAGAATAAAGTAAGATGTATTTCTACTTATTTGTAGAAAGTAAGATGTATTTCTACTTACTCCTAAATCCTAAATCTTGAATCTTGAAACTCGAACCCCGAACTCAGAACCCAAAACCCGAAATACAAATCCCAAAACCTCAAACCCTGAACTGCGAACCCCGAACCCTAAATCCTAAATCCTAAGAAGGATACATAAATCTGGTGCCTTAGAGCACCCAAACTTTTTTTCTGAAAAAACTTTATGAGAACCTTCGTAATGAGTTGGAGAAACATTATGTATAGTCCTACCATTTTAAAGCATATTTTCGCATTTACGATCAAACTTTTAGAAATTATGCAACTTTCTTTATTTTTTGTTTGTATTAGCCCATGAATCTGGCTGGCACCTTACATCACCCAAAAAATTTATGTGATTTTTTTTATGAGGACTTCTGTAATGAATTGGAGAAGCATTACATATAGTTTCACCATTTTTAAGGCATATTTTTCGCATTTATGAGCCAACTTTTAGGAATGACGCGACTTTCTTCGTTTTTCGTGTGTATTAGCCCATGGATCTAACATCTTGGAGAACCAAATTTATTTTTCGAAAAAATTTATGAGGACTTTGTAATGAGTTGGGGAAACATTACGTATAGTCACACCATTTTAACGCATATTTTCACATTTATGAGTCAGCTTTAAGAAATTACATGATTTTTTTGGATTTTCGTGTATATTAGACCATGGATCTGGCACCTTGGAGCACCCAAAAACTTTCTCCGAAAAAACTTTACGAGGACCTCTGCAATGAGCTGGGAAAACATTATGTATAGTCCCGCCATTTTTAAGGCATATGCTTGTCTTTACGAGCCAACTTTTAGAATTACGCGATTTTCTTAATTTTTCGTGTGTATTAGCCTATTGATCTGGCGCTTTGGAGAATCATTTTTTTCTCTCAAAAACTTTATAAGGACCACCGTAATGAGTTAGGAAACATTATGTATAGTCCCACCATTTTAAGACATATTTTTGCATTAACGAGCCAATTTATGAGAACTACGCGACTTTCTTGATTTGTTGTGTATATTAACCCATGAATCTAGCGCCTTAGAGAATCCAAAAAAGAATTTTGAAAAAACATTATGAGGACCTCCGTATTGAGTTGTAGAAGCATTACGTATAGTCCCACCATTTTAAGGTATATTGTCACATTTACGAGCTAATTTTTAGGAATTACACGACTTTCTTGGTTTTTCATGTGTATTAGCCCATGGCTCTAGCGCCTTAGAGCACCCAAAAAAAATTTCTGAAAAAAACTTTATAAGAACCTCCATAATGAGTTAGGGAAACATAACATATAATCCCACCATTTTAAGACATATTTTTGCATGTACGAGCCAACTTTTAGTAATTACGCGACTTTCTTGATTTTTGTGTGTATTAGCCCATGGATCTGGCGCCTTTTGATCATCCAAATTTTTTTCTGAAAAAATTATATGAGGACCACCATAATAAGTTGGAGAAGCATTACGTATAAGCCGACCATTTTTTCACGTTATTGTCATATTTATGAGCCAACTTTTAACAATTATCCAACGTTCACCATTTTTCGTGTGTTCCCATTGATCTGGGGCCTTTGGGGCACCAAATATTTTTTTTTTGAAAAAACTATACGAGGACCTCTATAATGAGTTGGGGAAGCATTACGTATTATCCCGCTGTTTTTTTCACCCATATTTTCGCATTTACGAGCCAAGTTTTACGAATTACTCAACTTTAACCATTTGTCTTGTGTATTAAACCATGGATCTGACGCCTTTGGGGGACTCATAATTTTTTTTCTCAAAATATTATATGAGGACTTACGTATTGAGTTGGGAAAAAATTACGTATAGTCCTGCCATTTTTTCGCGCATATTTTCTCATTTATGAGCCGACTTTAAGCAATTAACATACTCTCATCATTTTTCGTGTGTATTAGCCCATGGATCTGGCGTCTTTATGACACACGGTTTTTTTTTCCTAAAAAAACTATAAGAGGACCTCCATACTGAGTGGGGGAATCATTATGTATAATCCCGCTGCTATTTTCACGCATATTTTCGTATTTACGAAAACTTTTTAGGAATTACCGACTTTCACCTTTTTTTTTGTGTATTAGCCCACAGATCTGGAGTCATTGGGTTACCTGGAAATTTTTTTCTGAAAAAACTATATGAGGACCTCTGTAATGAGTTTGGGAAGTATTACGTATAGTCCCGTCATTTTTTTCACGCATATTTTTGCATTTACAAGCCAATTTTTAGAAATTATCCGTCTTTTGCCTTTTTTATGTGTTAATATTAGCCCATTGATTTGACGTCTTAAGGGATCATTTTTTTTGAAAAGCTATATGAGGACCTCCGTAATGAGTAGGGAAAGTATTACATATAGTCCTGCCGTTTTTTCACGTATATTTTCGCATTTACAGGCCAACTTTCAGGAATTATCTGACTACTCCATTTTTTTGTATGTATTAGCTCATGAATTTGGTGCCTTTGGGGCACCTGGATTTTTTTTCTAAAAAAACTATATAAGGACCTACGTAATTAGATATGAAAGCATTACGTATAGCCCCGCCGTTTTTCATGCATATTTTCGCATTTACGAGACATTTTTAGAAATTAACTTACTTTCATCGTTTTTCGTGTGTAAATGCCCTTGGATTTGACGCATTTGAGGCAGTCAAATTTTTTTTGTATGAAAATACTACATAAAGACCTACGTAATGAATTGGGAAACATTGCGTATAGTTCCGCCATTTTTTCATGCATATTTTATATTCAGAGCCAACTTTTAGAAATTACCCAATTTTCTTGATTTTTCGTGTTTATTAGCCCATGGATCTGGTGTCTTTGGGGCATTCATAATTTTTTTCTGAATAAACTATATGAGGGCCTTCGTAATGAGATGAGGAATCGTTAAGTATAGTCCCACTGATTTGTTCGTGCATATTTTCACCTTTATGTGACAACTTTTAGAAATTACCATACTTTCGCCATTTTTCGTCTGTATTAACACATGGACCTGGAGCCTTTGGGGCACCTGAATTTTTTTTCCTGAAAAACTATATGAGGACATCCATAATGAGTTGGGAAAACATTACGTATTGTCCCGTTGTGTTTTACGTATATTTTCACATTTACGAGCCATTTTTTAGGAATTAACCGACTTTCGTCGTTTTTCGTGTGTATTAGGTTATTAGCCCATGGATCTGGCGCCTTAGGACACCTGAATTTTTTCTAAATAAACTATATGAGGACCTCCGTAATGAATTGGCAAAGCCATTTTTCAGCCATATTTTCACATTTACGATCAAACTTTGAGGAATTATCTGACTTTCACTATTTTTCGTGTATTAGCCCATGGATTTGGCTTCTTTGCATTACCCATTTTTTTCCCACTATTTTCACGCATATTTTTGCATTTACGAGCCAACTTTAGGAATTACCTGACTTTAGTTGTTTTTCATGTGTAGCTTAGGGCGGATTTTTTAAGTATACAAATTAACAATTGTATTTACACCAACATAGCAATACTTTATTTTTCAATTATATAGCAATACTTTTTTTTTCAAAAGTAGAATTTAAATTAAAAAAAAAAGATTTTCCAAATCAGCCATGCTTATCCCACTTCCCATAAATTTCTCCAATAATTTTACCTTCCCTAATTTATTCAAATATGCTATATATTATCTCCCATAAATAAAGGTTTCCTACCAAAAACATAACTCCTTTCTCTGACTTAAAAAATCGGCCAAACAGAAACGATTATTGAAAAAAAATGCATACCAATAATTTCTCAATTCTAATTCAACACAACGGACGATGGGACTCAGCAGGTAATTATATAAAAAATAATTCTCATGATTTTTTATTTTGTGATCGAATTTGATTTTACACAAATATATTTTGTACTTTTTGGTAGTTATTCGTTTTATATATTTTGTCAATTTTGGAGTAAATTAATTCATACAATTTGGTTGACATTCGGGATCGTCCAAATTCTGGTGTAATTTCAACAATTTCGTATGATTTTGTTGTACACTGATGTGTAAAATTTGTTTTTTGTTAAAGTTTATGTTTAATTGGTATGATGTGATCCGTATGGTAGCAAGTATTTTATATCAATAAGTTTTCAGTATGTATTTCTATATTTGTTTAGGTATTATATCTGGTATAATTGTCAATAATAGCTGACACCAAACAAATAGCCTGATGCATGATTTGGTGTATTGTTTGGTCAAATTATAGTATCTTACTTATGAACATATATTAAAGTGAGTGTAGTTATAAATAATTTGGTGTAATTGTTGGTGTCAATAACTACAAGTTTGACAATCTATGGTATAATTAGAACCTCGTAATAAAGTTATGTTACATATTTTAGTGAATCTTAAGTACGTGAATTGGTGTAAATAATAATGTGCAAAATAGTTCATACATTTACTGATGGTAACCTAATAAAATCATAAATTTTAAATATTGTTTTAAGGGTATGTAATCTTTGACTGTTTTTTTTACGTTTATTATATGGTTAAAATATTGGTAAATACGTTGGTATTTGTTTGACTGTTTTTTAAAATAATTATATGGTTAATTTTTTGGTAAATAATTTGGTATTTGTTTGACTGTTTAGCAAAAGCTTACACTGTTCAAGAGTTTGATGAATTGATGACAAGGATGGATCAAATTAATCCAAAATACCGTGCTTATCTACAAAAAGCGAATTATGAGAAATGGTCACGCGCACATTCACCAGTAAAAAGGACTTGGACACTAACAAGTAACATTGCAGAGTCACTAAATAACGCTATTCTAGTTGGAAGAAGGTTACCAGTGGAACCATTGTTGGAATTTGTTAGAAAAACAATTGAAGCTTGGAATGAGAAACACAACGAAGAAGGTAGAAATACTACAACAACCTTGACAAGTAAATACAATGAAATGTTGGAGGACAATAGAAATTTGTCTCATCGTATGCTGGTAAGTATTAACAATTCTCTACTATGCATATTATGTTTTGGTTTTATTTTGATAATGAATGCTCTAAAATGAAGGTACGCGCATCAACAATACACCTTCATACCATTACAGATGGTGCAAAGAGGTTTACAGTATGTCTGAATACACGAATGTGTAGTTGTGGCAGATTTCAACATGATGAGATCCCTTGTAGTCATGCACTTGCAGCAATCAGACATAGGAATAAACATCGCGATGATTATTGTTCAGCTTATTATAGTAATAAGAATTATCAAGATACATATGCAATACCAATTGAACCCTTGCCTTGTGAAAGCACTTGGGATGTTCCATCACATGTCTTGGAAGAGGTAGTATTACCACCAATTACAAGAAAGCAACCTGGTAGACCTCCAAAAAATGATCGCAAAAAGGGATTCACCGAAGGAGAGGGAAAGAAGAGGAAAGTAACCTGTAGTGAATGTGGTATAGTTGGGCATAACAAGAAGACTTGCCCAAAAATAACACATGAAAATTAGTTTTGTGATATTTTTGTTGTTATTTTAACTTTGCTGTTATACAGTTGAACTATATTACTTTTATAAGATGTGCTGTTTGCATTACCTTATTTCAAAGTTGATTACTTTTTGTTATCTTATTCATAATTTTGAATACATAGTTGTTATAAATGGTTGTATATAGTAGATATCATAAACTCTTTTGGATTACGTGTTGTCACATATCCAGAAATATTGATAAAAAATATAACCAAATTCTTGGTAAAATTATGGTAAATAAGAACAAATATATGGTAAAAATAAAGGATCATAATAATTGTGTAGTTAGTAAAACAAATGTTTGCACTTTACCAACCTAAAACAATAAATTGAAAAGTAATAAATGTTAGTATATTAGTTTGGACGCTACAGTAATTAACACTCACTGACTGTAAAATTGGTTTACTCTTGTTACAAGTGGTACATAGCTTGGTATAAGTGATGGTATATATTAAAGGCCCTATATTAAAACCAAATGTCATAATAATGATGGTATATATTAAAACCAAATGTCATAATGATGATGGTATATTATCTTACATAGGAACATACATAAGTTAAAATGAGTGCATTAATAAATTATTTGTTGTAATTGGTGGTGTAAAAAACTCAAGTTTGACGATCTATGGTATATAATTAAAACCTCACAAAATAAAAATATGGTACATATTTTAGTGTATTTTAAGCATGTGAATTGGTGTAAATAATAATATGAAAAATATTTCCAACATTTATTGATGATAACCTGTAAAATCATAAATTTTAAGAATTGGTTTAAGGGTATATAATCTTTGACTGTTTAATTTTAAGTTTATTAAATGGTTAACATATTGATAAAATACTTTGGTGTTTCTTTGACTGTGTTTTTTAAAATCATTAAATGGTTAAATTTTTGGTAAAGAAAAAACACTATGCTAAAGAAGAAAATTGGTGTACTTATAAAAGAAAAAAAGTACCAAACTGGGTAAACACATTGGTATGAATACCAACCTGCAACTTTGAAAGAAACCAAGCGATCATATAAAAGCATTTAATATAATTTTTCAATAATGATAAAACCCAATTTATACCTAAATTTATACCAAACTCATACATGTACAATCCAAACTCACACTATAAATTTATCACAATATTAAATCAAAAAAACAACCAAATAAATGCAAAATCACAGAATAAAGACAATATCCAACGAACTAAATACCATAAACGCAACTAAAGTACTATCCAAATTACAAAAAAAATTCAAAGGCATAAAACATTCATGAAATTCTGTCTTAAGAAATGACACTTTTTACTCCTTGACCCTCAGATTTGACCGACGACCTTGGTTAGAAGCTTCATCTTCACTAACAGATTCAGTATCAATTTTCATCTTTCCATATTCCCACAGTAAGGCTCCATATCTCAACCGAAGATTTTCAGCATTTAAACCCGACATAGATACGTTCCTATCTCCACGACACACATATTCAGCAAAAGCACAGGTATACAGACCACAATCCCTGCAAATATTACCCAATCAGAATAATTAGTACAATACATAGTGAAATCAACAACAAAAAAAGCCACATTATACTTACGTTGAATTGTCACATTGTTGTGGGATGTTTTCACGATTACCATATACCAAAGGATCACCAACTGGCCTTCCAGCATAATGCACATCTGTATTCCAGTCAATGTCTTTCCTTAAAGCATAATAATCAGTAGCAACTAGGAACAAAGGTATCATTCTAGATATTTTTTGAACCAAACTTGTTACTGCATTAGTATGTTTAACCCCATAACCATTTAAAGAATCATAAATATATAAACACCTTTTTCTGATGGAAAAAACAACCAGAAACCAGTGGAATGCAGCACTACTATTGACTGGAATGCATACATGATCAACATCCACCCATGGAATATTAGCAAGAATCCTATCACCTCTTATATATTGTGCAACCTCATGATGTATACTAATCAGACTTTCATCTTTGCCATTGGCCTCCCACGCATCATATATTTGAACAACCCAACTGATGAAAAAAGGGTCAGTAGTAGTAACTCTTGCACTATTATCAGGACCATACTTGCAAAACTTGCGAAGATAATACATTATCACATCAACATGCTGCATATCAAGTTTTATTAGTTAGCACCAAACAAAAAAATAATATCACAACTTGTAGAAAGAATAACCATTATCTGATTATTACCTATTAGACTATATTTAAAATTATATGTTTGTGTCATTGTAACAATTAAACTATAATTAGGAGTCTATGTTTCTGTCAGTAGTTGATTTTCCTAACATACATACCAAAAACAACTATCCCCATAGAACTAAATCCAGATTTCAGTGACTACAATGAAGCCAATTTTACTTACCAATCACTTAAAATCACAACAACAAAACAAATACCAAATCTTACTTTAATATAGAGTTACACCATAAAAAATTACCAAATCACTCCAAAGCTGCCCTGGATAAGCCAAAGGGTGAAACCAATCCATCAAATCCACCCTACCAACACCAAACTCAAAAGGAGGATCGATTGGATTTGAAGCAGCAGTGAAGAAACTGGTTTTCCTATAAAACAAAATGAGTAGTTATAGTATATAAAGTGAATGAACAAATTGTAAAATACAATTACACAACAATACATACTTTCCACGTTTCTTGGATAATTTGCTATCAACCCATTTCTTAAATTGAAGGATAACTTCACTGTACATATCAAACCCCTTGTAATTTACAAAAGGATGCCTCCATAAACAGTACTTCACAGTGTTCACCGATGTGCCACCTGATTCACTTAAGTTTGTGTATGGTGATTGGGCATACTTTCCTGGAATCTTCGTACGAACATGCTGAACTGGTGAGATAAATGTGTTTTCACCCTCAATAACACCAAACTGATTTAACTTTGTTTTTCCAGCTTTAGCAACTTCCAAAGGTGTGACACAAATATTTTCAGATTCAACATCTCCAATGATGACACGTATGTTTGTCCAGTTTCAAGAGCAACCAACTGTGATTCACGCATATTGGGCATAACAAAGTCATCCAATGTAGGAGTTTTTCTATTTATTTCAAAATCAACAGATACACCACCTATTATGATATACAAACATCATTTATGTATCTATATATTATGAAATTTTAAACACAAATCAGAAATGAACTAAAAATAGTTATAAAAAAAAAAATTAAGCTAACAAAAAAGAACTTACAATTGTTATCAATAACATGATTACGAAACGAAGATGGTGTCTGGATACCATCTTTATCTCCACAATCTTGCAAATGTTCATTTTGAACATCAACATTTCCTTTTCTTTGATCCTCAACAACAACCTTAATGTTCTAAATAAAAATAAAATTTTGAGTCATTCAACTATTACAATAAGACAACAATATAGCTAATTACAGATATACAATCGACAAGAAGATTAATAATATTTAAAATCAACACAAAATATCCACATTAACATTTATAATAATCTTGATCTAAAAATTAGTTTATAAGAAAATAATAAGTCCATATATTAATCAGTAGACTAACCCGTTCACCACCTAAATCTTTGTTGGTTGAAACATCATTATGAAGAGATTTCAACTCTTGAATGATATATTTGAATGATGAATCCATAAAAGCCTTCATTTCAACAAACTTAGCATCTACATTTTTTTCAAGCTTTTCCAACTCATTACGAACCTAACAAAAATTAAAATGACATTAATGTTTCTTCACCCAAAATTCTGACAGAAAGTAAATAAAATTTATAATCATACCTTCACAACTTCTTGGGCAATTTTCTGCAAATCTTTATTAAATGACAAACTCGGATCACTTCCAACCTTTTGTGCAGAATTATGAGGCAAATCTTTAACATTCTGTCGAACGACAGAATGAGTCTGTAAATTCTGATTTTGCCTTACATATCTATCACGTTTACTCTTCTTATTGAATGGCATATCAGTCAAAACAGTAAGATTTTCCGACTCAATGATATGAAGCTCCTCATCCATGAACACAAGATCTTCAAATGTATACTAACACAATAATAATAAATTGTTAATATACACTACTCATAAAAAATAAGATTAATAAATAATAACAAAAGAACTTCTATTACCTGATTGCCGTATTTTCTGAACATTCCTTTCTGGAGATGGTCAAAATATATCTTGTTTTTGGATATATACCAATTGAATATTCTAGGCGTTCGATTGGATTTACGAATTGCAATTGAACCATCAACTTTGTTACAACATTCATAAAACCAAATTTGCAACGCAAGCGGAAACCCTTCAAACTTCACATAATCCAGATCTTTTGCCATTTGACTCGAAATAGAATGACGAAGATTATAAAAGGAGAGATTGCCCCAGGGGTACGTAATGTACTGTCCCGACTCAACACATAAGAAGTGATCTTTTGGAATATGTGACAATTGTGGTGGGGATGACAAAATGAATGTTGCTAATGAAATAAATCATAGACATATTAAAAAAGTCTTCTTCCTGAATCAACCCATCTTCTTTAAACACTCTTATGAAATCAGCTTTCAAAACCTTATCAACAGCATTTGGAAAGTAACGAGAAAGTAACTTAGATGTACTATTCTGATCATGATCAAAAACCATACACCCACCACACTTAAACCCAGTAATTATCAAAAATTCTCTAAGCCCAAAATGCATTTCTTTACCATTTATGTCAAACACAAACATGTCATCCCGATTGTTAGCTAAATGATGAACAAGACATCTAATAATCTGAGGTTGAACTTTCAATTGGGACAAGCCTAATAGATAACCAAAAGGAGACTCTTTAAACACATGAACACTACCAATTTTTTCAAGTAGCTTTGTTATATCAACAAAAACATTGACATTTACATAAGAACACCAACGCGATTGTTTCTTCTTGATCTAAAAAATATATATTAAAAATCAATAAATTATAATAGTCATAAAATGCAGAATTTATAATATAAGAAAATAAATATTTGCATAAAAAATTACATTACTATAAAACGACGGTAAAAAATATACCTTTAGTGGTACTTGTGATGCCTTTTTCCTTTTATTGTTAACAAACCTAGTCCATTTTTGACTTAAACCATTCATGCATTTGCTCACCGAACCCCCATCAACATTCTATGGCATAAAAAATTAATTAATGTTACAAATCTGTCGATTCAGAATAAGATTCAACACATGCATGTCAAAAAAAAAAAAAAATCAACAAATAAATACATACCTTTGTATACTGATCATGATTTACTCTTAATCTTTTAGAGAGGGGAATATCATCCTCAAAATCGCTGTCATGTGGATAATGATCATCTACCAATTTTTCTTTACCCTTCGATTTTGTATCAGCCCCATAATCATCTTTTTTTTAAAACTTTGTAGGATGATGAAGAATTGATAACAATAAAATCATTAGATCTACCAGATGGTCTTGAACTGATCGGCTGGCTATCAACGATTACCACAGATTTGTTAAGTCTAGGACTTTTACGTGGAGTCTTTTCCATCGAACAATGGCAATTTTTTAGATTAGTTGTTTTGTGAAACGTTTCTGTGAGAGAAGATTAAAGGTTAAGAATTTTGAAAAAGAAAAAGAAGATTAAAGGTTGAATTCTTGAATATCCGTCCGGTTGAGAAAGTTGAAGAAGAATATGGAAGGAAACCCTTTTGACTTCCCAAAAGATTTTCAAGATTTTATTGAAACTAACACTCAACATTGAAAAGTACACCCTTTCTTGGTAAAAAATATTGCTTTATCAGAACAAAAAAATAAAAAACTAATTAGGATCCCAAAGACTTCCACTATGCCTAAAAAACGGAAAAAAAAAGGTAATGAACGTGTGAATTTGGAACTGATTAGGAGAGAGAATATTTGATAAATATTAATATCCTAATTAAACTCCCTATAACATAGCACGAATTACTAAAAGTATGAGAGAGAAAATCTGTAAAATAAAATAAAATAAAATACTAAAATTAAATGTTTTGTTATGTATGTAATTTAAAAACTTAGTTTGTAATTAAATATAAGTATATTGATATTTTGTTAATAAAAGACTTAAGTAGTATATTTCTGTAATTTTTCCTGTAGCTTATGGATCTGACGCATTTGTGGCATTCAAATTTTTTTTTCTGAAAAACTATATGACCTCCCTAATGACTTGGGCATTATAGGTCCGCCGGCTGCGTACTCCCCGTCTGCCTATCTCACACTCCCAAAGCAAATTTGGATGTTTTTTCATACATATTTTCTCACTTACGAGCCAACTTTAAAGATTGCCCAACTTTTGTCATTTTTTTGTGTGTAATTTATCTCCCATGAATCTGGCAGCTTTGGGACACTCGAAAATTTCTTCTTAAAAAACCATCTTATGTGAAACACCATTTAGTTTGAAACAAAATGAAAAATGAAAAAGGTAATGCAACTTCAATGGAAACAGAAAGAGTATATATGGGGAACTAACTTTCCCTTAAAAATACCATAAGCTCAAATATGGGGAACTTCATCACATTCAACTAGCTGTGGTAAAATAATGAATACCCATATCAAATTCCTATCTTTTTTGCACTTACAAATGCCATTGGTGAATAAACTTTCACAATGTAACATACATCTTAACATAAAGTAAAAAAGTAATACTACTAAACAGTGAGATGAAGTTGAGAACCTTCATACTCTTTTTTAACAATGTATGAGCTAAAGCTGAGCTGCCGAGATGGACAGACACACAGCAACTCAAGGAAACTGAAAACTTGAGAAATCTTGGTGTCCTGAAGGCGGATATACGTAAACCGCGAGCAATGAGATGACAATGCAGATGAGAGCAGACCATAAGAAGACAATGGTGGGAACCTTTCCCCTTTTCCCCATTAGTCCTTTCGCGAATGGATAGAGATGAGATAACACCCAAAAACTGAAGAATACACCTCCAAGAAGCTTGCTCCATTGTGGGAAAGGACTATATACTGTCCTGAATGTGCCTACTGCAATTGCAATCATGTTGATCAGTATGATTGTGATTGGTGGAATCATTAGGACTGTCCAACGGAACTCATATAGCTCTGCAAATTCGTCTTCTCCATCATCAGGTGCAGCTGATTTTGATGTCAATGTGAATGAGATGTCAACTCCTGCTATAACTTTCAATAGTCCTTGTATCACAGCAGCTGGATGAGCACTAGTTCCACCAATTAACCAGAATTGCTCATTCCTCCACCAATCATGAAGGGTGATTCCTGACCATTTGATTTCAAGGAGAGCAAGCATGCATAGGGTGATTGTGATTGCTAGCAAGAACACCAAGAAGGTGACATTGAGGGATTGCACAATGAATTTTCCTGAGAAGAGTGAAAGTGCAGGCAAGAGACAATAGACAAGGAGGAAAATGGAAGTAAACGGATACATCCCCACGTTGAAATACGCCACTCTCTGAAGGAACTTCATTCTTGGGCTTGCAAATAGTGCATTGTTGCGAGAGAAGAAGATTTCGACTGAACCTGTTGCCCATCTGAGAACTTGGATGAGCCTATCAGTTAGATTGATTGGTGCTGTCCCTCGAAATGCATCTCTTTTTGTGACACAGTAAATTGATCTCCAGCCTCTATTGTGCATCCTGTAACCTGTCACGACATCTTCCGTGATCGAACCATATATCCATCCTACTCTGTTGCCCCATTCAGTTTTGTCCTCATAATAGCAACTTATGACATCTACAGCCTCAGCAAGTGCTGAAGCATCCAATGGCTCGCGATGTACAGCAAGTGAACCTGCTGGCCTTCCTTGGCAACCTTTGCCTCTCAACTCATGGAGCAGCCTCCCTCCAAATTCAGCTACAGCAATAGAGTCCACCAATGGAATGGAGTTTCCAAACTGTTTTGTAAGCAAAGATCTGCTTACTTCCTCCTCATCATCTTTATTCCCAATCATTGGCAAAAACATCTCATCATCCTCTTGATCCTTTTGTATATTAGGTTTCCTCAAAAGCTTTCGAGTCTTCCTGCTACCAAACCATCCACGATGTTCAGTTGCTCTTGGTGGACTAAAACCATAAAGAGCAATTCTTCGGAAAATGCAGCCTGTTCCTACATACATTGGACCCTGCAAACCATCCAGTGCTCTCATGCCAACATCAAAGAAAACTGTATTGTGGTTTGCATATCGATCATTTGGATCAACACCCTCAAACCTCTGAGGGAACTGAACATAACAGATCCTGTCACCCCCTTTGTCAAGCATAAAGCACATTCCCTCTCTCATAGCCAATGAGTTGTAGATGTAATGGTCACAATCAAGATTGAGAATGAATGCACCATTTGACATTATTGCACTGGCTCGAACTAAAGCATTCATCGCTCCAGCTTTCTTGTTGTGATCAAAACCAGGTCTCTTTTCTCTGGAAACATAAACCAGCATTGGCAATCTGACATCAACATCTGTTGTGTCAATCATGTTCTTCTCGTCTGCTTCATTCCCATAAAGTGGCTCTGCATTTGGAGGAACCAACATGATCTGCACCAAACAAAGTTCAGGAGCTCAGCAAAAGAGTTGGAAGTAAAAAATTTCACATTTAATGTGAACTTGAAAGACAAAGTACTAATCCTAGATGATACAAGATTTCTTGCTCCATCGTTTCAATTTGTTTGCGTTAGTTTCCTTTTTAGTCCGGTTCAAAAAAAAACTCTTCCCTTTTTTTACAACTCTTTAGTTGTATTACATGACACCACAAGATTCGGACATTTTGATACGTTCTACATATCTTTAATTTCTTAATCTCCATTTCAAATCAAAATCAGACAAACAATTTGAAACCGAGGGAGTATTAAGCAAGAGAAATCGAAGGACAAAGAATGTTACCTGTATAATACCCTCATGATCACCTCTTGAATGTCCTTCCTCAGCTGATGACCAAGTACCATGCCAGTGAGTTCCATCAGACATCCAAGTAGCTTTAGGGACCTTGATGGGTTCAGAGAGATCCTCTCCAAGTTCCACCTGTTTTCTTTTAGTCCTCAACTCCTGTTGGGTGTTGTAAGCATCTGATCGTCGCCTTATTGACTCAGGCAAGGCATTTATCCTCACCTTGAATTCATCATATTCCCTCTTCACCCTTCTTCTGTCCCTAACAAAGTCAAGTTTCACTTTGTTTTTCAGTGGATCACGCTTTTGCCCAAAGTATGACTCAGGATTTCTGGGTTCTATCTTATGTTTTTTACAGAAGGGAACCCATATTCTTGCAAAGCTAGCAGCTTCTGCAAGAGCCTCAAATGTCACTAAGGAACCTCCATCATCTGATAAGTAACATGCCACCTTTTCAACAGGATAATCAACAGCAAGAATGGAAAGGATTGTGTTTGCAGTGACAAGAGGTGGTTCTTTTTCTGCATCAGCAGTTGAAACAAACACATCAATGCCTGGCAAATCAGACAATCCCTTCGGGTTTCGAAGGTTTGGTCCTGAACTTTCAAACCTTTCTTTCAATACAGAGAGGTCAGTGATTCTTCTAACAGGGCAGAGCTTTGGCAACTGATCAAGAAGCCAAGATATTGCAAACCAAACCTCACACACTACTGACATTATCCATAACCACAGTGCTTCATGATTTGGATGAGAAATCCTCCATGTCAAGAAACAAGCCAACGCACCAAGACGAAGAACCATGAGCAACCTGCATAATTAACATTCATACATCAAATTCAAATCTTGATACTGATTCATATATTTTCTCATTTGAAATCAAAGCAGTCACAATTAGCAAATGACTATCTTCTATAATCTTTCGATATGTTATTGTCTAACCATGCCTCAACTAAAAATTTAAATGGAGAATTTATTCAATTTATTATGCTTGAACATGATGTGGAGCTAGAAATTCATACAAGGCAATACAAAAATTTATTAGAGTTGTCACACCTAGAAATTAAACTTGTGATCTAAGTCAATTTTTGAACAACTTATTACTGTACTAGAATATTTCTTGTGTCAAGGGGATTCAACTGTTCATATATAACCAACGATATTTGTTTTTACCCTATTTGTACAGTATAATATTCCGACAAAGAGAATTCAACTGAACCCCCTTGGCTCCCTTTAGCTCTTCCAATGTACACTAACACCTCGCGTGTGGATATGATACCTTTGTCTTGGCCAAGTAGAAATATATTCTTTAAGGTGGCAACTAGACCTGAAATGAGGATATTTGCCTACTTTGGTACTACTTTGAAGTGTGTGGACTGTTTCACTAAAATGTTAAGCTATTAGAGAAAGAACACTTCTATTGTAAGATCTATTTCTGTTTGTGGGTGGCAATTAACTAAAAGCTAAACTATTAAAGAGAGAACACTTCTACTGTAAGATCTTTTCTATTGTTTCAACTATTCAGCAATAAGGAATTTTAAACTCCACTCTTTAAATATGAACATAAACACATAACTATAACAAGACATGTACTTTAAATGATTACCTATATGGACTGATAATTGCAGCTGAGATTCCAACTTTCCTTGTCAAAGGCCTATTTCTTCTGTCACTAAAATCAGGAGGATTTTCAGATCTATCAAGACCTCTCCCAAATTCATGACCATCAGAAGGCCACAAAGCATTCCCATAACCATAAGTCCCTTTAGTCTCAAAAAGCCATCTTGTATGATCAAAATCTTGATTTGGATTCTTGAATGACTGCACAAGTGAAAAATTCTTCTCCATTCTCCCTCCTCTTCCCCTCGAAGGTAACGGATTCGCTTGATCCTTAGCTTCCGATCTCGGTTCATCACTTTCATCATCACTAATCCCCTTATAAGACTCTTTACAACCAGGACAATGCCCTCCATCAAACCCCACACAATCCAAATAACACTCTCTACAAATCACATATCCACATTCACACTTCTCCTCAGCTTTTTTCTCATCACAACCATCCATTTGACACATTGTTTTACATTTCATCACCATAGGTTCTTCCTCAGAGCTTTTCCTAACATGTGCTTTAGTTGCAGAATTAAAACCCCCAGTAAAAATCGTATCTTTAATATACCCATCACTCGGATTTCCATATCCATAGCTTTTTCTACTACTCCCAACCCCAACAGGACTATTCTGAGAATCCGCCACTGTACGATTATCTGGGGTTGGTGGAATATGAACTGTATAAGCTACAAATTCATCAGTACTCTCTTTAGACATAGAAAGATACCTTCCACCAGAAGAACCCCTCAATCCCTTTCCACTAAGAGGTGAATTAGGATTCGTCGATAACGACTGTCTCCGAATCGGACTAGTTAAGCCATGGCAGCCACCAGTTGGAGATGAAGTAACTGTAATTTTAACTGGAGATGATAAAGATTGAGAATCAATCAACCCCATTTTTCTTTTAGTATCAAGATTCAATCTTTTCTTCAGCTATGAGAGAAAATCAAGATTTTTTTTGAAGAATTTAAGAAAAGAAGAAGAAAGACATTTCGGATTGTAAGAAGAGAAGAATGAAAATCATCCTTAAATTTGAAAATTTGAGATTGATGAAAGGTGTCATGTGTAACGGTCGACAAATACTGACCGTTAGATTTATGAGATCTTTTGTCTGTTGTGGCACTTGAGAACGGTCTGATTGATTTTCTGATGTGGACATGAAAGTCAAAAGGGGTAAAGTTTTTAATTAAATTAAAATAAGAAAAAGTAAGAAATTAATAAGTTTTCCACTTTAAATACTCAACGGTCGATTTAATAAAGCCTAGATATGGGGGGTGGACAGGGAAGAAAAGAAAAATAAAGGCAGTCCTTTTTTTTTCCCTTTATTTATTAAATTTAATTTTATTTAGAGTTGCATGAAGGTGATCGGTGATAAGGTAGAATATTACACAGCTTCAAGTTATTAAAGACATGATCTTAGATATGAGGATATATGAATGATGTGTATTAAAGATAGTAGGTAGTGTAGTTGTGTTGCTTAGAGTGGCTAGTCTTTGTAACGGTGTTTGTGGCACTTGAGTCGAGGGACTTTCTGAAACATCAGGTAATAATAAGATTTGCATACATTCTATACCTTCTCAGATCTCACTTGTGAAATTTCACTGATATGTTGTTGTTGCATGAGGTCAGAGGTGAACTCAAGATTTGAAAATTTCAATGTTGTTGCATGAGGTCAAAGGTGAACTCAAGATTTGAAAATTTCAATGTTGTTACATGAGGATGAGGTGAGTCTCTAAGAAGTAGTAAACCAGTTTAAGTTATATGGTATATGAGTCTACAAACTGAGTCAAGGTTGTATTGAAAATAAAAAAAATTTACCTCATAAAAATAGGGATAAAATAACGTACATTATACCTTTTCTAGATATGTACATTATATATACCTTTTCTAGATATGATTTGTGATATTACACTATATATTGTTAATAAAATTATATTAAATATGTGGTTATTGTCACCATTACTGATAGTGTAAAGAAGTTTTAATACATATTAGTTAGTTATACCAAGTTATTGCTTTATTTTTCGTGTTATCATAAGAATAAAATTGAAGATTAATTCTATTAAAATATATAGATTAGTTATACCAAGTTATTGCTTTATTTTTCGTGTTATCATAAGAATAGAATTGAAGTTTAATACTACTAAAATATATAGATTAGTTCTTCCAAGTTATTAATTTATTTTTCGAGTTATCATAAGATATAGAAAGTTACTTGTTATTTCCTATAAAATCCAGCATAACATAGAGAATATTCGGATAGTGAAGTAATTAACTACTAAACAAGATTGATAATAGAATTGTAGAAGATGAAGATAGTATATATTCTTTTTAAGTATATGTTACAATGAATAAGCATACGTATTTATATATACCGTTGTAACTAGCTTACCTAATCTTCTAACTAACTCTATACCTAACTTCTGGAAATGTGCCTTACTAACTTTTACAATATTGAACTTCCTTTTTAACTTCCTCAATACTCCCCCTCAAGCTAGGTGGTGCAAATATGTTCAAGACACCTAGCTTGGATAATAGATATTCATGTTGTGGCTTGTTGAGGCCTTTAGTTAGCAAATTTGTAGGCTGATGTTGTGTTGAAACATAGACAATATTGATCAGTCCATTTTGAAGTTTCTCCCTAATGAAATGATAAATTGGATTAGAGGATAATTGAATAGCAGACTTGCTATCACTATATATTTGAACTGGTAAGTGTACCTCAGCCTTTAACTCTTTCAGCATACCTACCAACCAAACTAACTCTGTCACAGTTGAAACTAAGTTTCTATACTCAACTTCAGTTGAGCTTCTTGACACAATGGTTTGCTTCTTAGCTTTTCAAGAGATCAAAGACTCTCCAAGTTTAATCACATATCCAGTTACAGACTTCCTATTAAGGGGGCATGCAGTCCAATTTGCATCACAGAAAGCTGTAATTTCACGACTACAATTACTGGATAGTAATATACCTTGACCTGGTTATCTTTTGATGTATTTGACAACTCTAAGTGTTGCATCCATATGAGACTTTTTTGGTTGATGTAGGAACTGACTTAATGTTTGTACACTAAAAGAAATGTCAGGCCTTGACATGTTTAGATTTAGCAACTTCCCAATCAACTTTTGAAAAGTAACTTGATATGTTAGAGGCTCCTCCTGATTTTGTCCAGTTTGTTCATCATATTGCCTTGATGTCAACTTCATATTTACATCCATAGGTGTTCCAGCAGTCTTTGCTCCTGATAAACCAACTTCTGAAATGAGTTGAAGTACATATTTCCTTTGATGCATTGCTACTTCACTGTTTGATCTTACAAACTCTATTGCAAGAAAGTATTTCAACTCTCCTAGATCCTTCATTTTAAAACTTAGTTGTAAGGACCTTTTTGTTTCCTCTACTAGCTTTAAACTACTGCCTGTTACCAAAATATCATCAACATATACTAAGATTATTGTAGTTCTTTCAACTGTCCTTCTTGTAAATAAAGAGTGATCATGCTGACTTTAATTAAAACCCAGATTCTGTAGAACTGTTGTAAAATTATGATTCCTTTGTCTTGGTGCTTGTTTAAGCCCATACAATGATTTTTTTCAGTCTACACACCTTATACTCACTCTCCCCCTGGCTGGAAAAACCTTGAGGCACAAACATGTATATTTCATCCTCTAACTCACCATTCAAAAAAACATTATGTACATCCATTTGATGCATATGCCAACACTTGGACATAACAAAGGCTAAAATAGCTCTCATTGTGACCATTTTTACCACAGGGGAAAAGGTTTTTTTGTAATCTATACCTTCTTTTTGGCTATATCCTTTGGCCACCAGTCTTGCTTTAAACATTTCTACTTCTCTATTAGACTTGTATTTAATCTTGTAAATCCGTCTGCATCCAATAACAGACTTCCCTTTTGGCAAATCAACCAGTTTCCAAGTTTTGTTATTTTGCAAAGCTTGTATTTCAGCTTGCATTGCTTCAATCCACTTAGGATCTTTGCTGGCTTCAGCAAATGATGCAGGTTCAGTTAGAACAGAAGTTGCAGCAACAAACTCCTGGTAAGGTTTAGACAAGTGATTGTATGCAACACTGTCAGCTATAGGATACTTCACATGTTTGCCCATATTTAGTGACATAAAATCTTTTATCTAAAATGGTGGATGTACTTCTCGTGTAGATCTTCTATTCACCACTGTTTGAGGGTCAGTAGAAACAAACTCATTACCTTGAACTGTTTATTTCATTGTCTCTTGCTCAATGTTGCCATCCAAGTTCTTGTTCAACTCCCGACTACATTGCTCTTCTTGTAAGCATATATTCTTACTTTTTTGCTTGTTCATCATGTTGTCACACAATAACTTCCATTCTACATTTATCATATTACCGTCCATACTACTCACAAATGTACCCTCTTTTCTTTTACCTAAGGCAGTTATGAAAGGGAACATTATCTCTTTGAATACCACATCTCTACTCACAAAGAAATTACTTGATGTCAAATCTAACAAAATATAGCCCTTCTGAGTTTCTGAATATCCCATATGTACTGCAACCTTTGTCCTTGATGCTAACTTATCACTCTCAGTTAGAACCTTGGCATAACATAAGCAACCTAATACTCTAAGATGAGACAACATTGGCTTGCTTCCATACATTTTCTCATATAGAGATTTACCTCACAGAACTCTGCTAGGCATTCTATTTATCAGGTAGACAGCTGCAAGCACACACTAACCCAATATTTTAAAGGAATATGCCCGGGAAACCTTAGAGCCCTAGTTACTTCCAAGAGATGTCTATGCTTTCTTTCAGCCACACCATTCTGCTGAGGTGTATAAGGACAGGATCTCTGATGTACTATCCCTCTTTCTTTAAACAAGGCAGCACAAACTGAATTCATGAATTCAGTTCCATTATCAAATCTAACCTTTCTTACCTCTTTTTCATACTGTGTTTTAACAAACTTCAGAAAATAACCTAAAACTACACACACATCTGACTTATTTTTTAACAAAAAAACCCAAGTCATTCTTGAGAAATCATCAACTATTGTAAGGAAAAATCTATTACCATCAAATGTAGGTTGTTTGTATGGTCCCCAAACATCCAAATGAAGCAAATCAAAAACTTGACTACTTTTGATACTACTAATAGAAAATGCAGTTCTGGTTTGTTTTGCACTAGGACAAATAGTACATTCATTCAACACTTTGTTCATTATTTCTGAAGTAACAGGAAACACTTTACTTAACACATGTGATGCTCCATGTCCTAACCTCATGTGCCATACATCCACTTCTTTTTTCTGATAATTGTTGAACCTCTAGCTTATTTTCAAATGCAACAAGTGAGTGATTTTGTGTCAAGTTCCTCAGCAGCAAGTACAAACCATCATCCTCTTTACCAACTTCCCTCACCTTGCCAGTGTAAAGATCCTGAAATACACAGAAATGAGGGAAGAAAGTGACTGAGCAATTTAACTCTTTAGTCAACTTGCTTACTGAGAGTAAATTGTACTTGAACTCTGGAATATGATAAACATTAGTAATCACACTCCTTGGAGATATGTGACACACTCCAGTATTAGACACATAAGACACTTCACCAGTAAGTAGATAACCTGGTTTTGGATCCTTAACCTTGACAACAGAATGTTTTGTAAGCATATCCATATTTGATACCATATGATTAGATTCCCGTGTATCTATAATTCAGACCTGATTATTTTCAAAAACTAACAAAGTTTTACCTGCAGTACTAGCTTGAAGACCATGTACCGAAATTGTATCTTCTGATTTTTGTCCGCATCCTTGATTCTGCTTTAACATGTGCAAAATTTGATCATACTGATCTTTGGTGAAACTACACCCCTGCAGTTGACTTGAACAATCACCTATGTTACCTATATGATTCTTCATAGGAACATTTGTGTTACTTCCATAGTTGAAGGTTGATCCGTCTGAACAATCCTCATAACAATTCTTTCTTGTACTGTTAACATCAGTCCCAACCATGTAAGCTCCACTTCATGTATTAGTACTTATTTTTCTTTTGGATTTGAAATCAGAAGGGTATCCAATCAATTTGTAACACTGATCCTTAGTATGCCCTTTACATCTGCAAAACTCACATACAGTAGGAAAGTTTTTCTTGAACTTGTTCAATACTTGAGTACTGGAGATTCCACTTGTTCTTGAATACATCACCATAGGGTCTACACCAGAATCAGTCATAAAACTTAACCCTACACTTGACCTGCTAGAAGTCATTTTTTGACACTCATCATTTATCACCATTGCATAAGCTTGATTCACTGTATGAACAAGACTCATTAACAAAATCTGACTTCTTGCCTGTTCAAAAGACTCATTCAATCCCATCAAGAACTGATACAATTTCTATCGATTTAAATGATCAACAAAACCTCTTGCCTTTTCACAATCACATCCTGGAGGTAGCACTAAAGCCTCAAATTCATCCCACAAGGTTTTAAGTTTAGTAAAATATACTGACACAGAATCAGTACCATGTTGCAAATTTGCAATTTCTTTATGCAGGCTAAAGATTCTTGACCCATCTAACTGATCAAACCTTTCTTTTAGATCATTCCATACCCCTTGAGCTAATGAGGCAAATGTCACTCCTCCTAAAAGACTTTTTGATATTGAATTCAGGAGCCACGAGAGGACAATAACATTCACCATCTCCCATTGGCCTCTTAATTTTGCACTTACACTTTCATTTCTACAAGATCCATCTACCAAACCAATCTTGTTTCTTCCAAGTAATGCCAATTTAATCGACCTACTCCACAAAGTATAATTCTCAATTCCAATCAGTTGAAACGGGATCAGATTTATTCCACTGATATCAGCAGGACTCAAGAACAATGGATGACTGTAATCGACCCCTTGACTCATAGACATTGTTGGAACAGAGCTTGGATTTCCATCAGTATTGTTGTCTCCAGTTATTTATTCATATACTCCTTGAGTCATATTGACAATCTTTCTTCTTCTTTGAATTGAATTGCGGAAAAACAACGAACAATTTCTGACAGATTTTGACCTTGAGATCTTCAGAAGTCTTATACAGATGACAAATTCTGATCTTCAGATCTTCAGAAGTAATACGCAGATAAATTCTTCAGATTCCTATCACCTGCTCTGATACCATGAAGTAATTAACTACTAAACAAGATTGATAATAGAATTGTAGAAGATGAAGATAGTATATATTCTTTTTAAGTATATGTTACAATGAATAAGCATACGTATTTATATATACCTTTGTAACTAACTTACCTAAACTTCTAACTAACTCTATAACTAACTTTTGGAAATGTGCCTTACTAACTTTTACATTGAGCTTCCTTTTTAACTTCCTCAATAGATAGTCTTTTTTCATACATAATACCCACATAAATTTAATGAAGAAATCTGTGTAGTGATTAGTGAACAAACTTATTTTTAATAATCAAATATTTTAAATTAACATTGTATATTAAGTTGTAATATATCAAACTAAATATCCAACCACAAATAATCTCTATATTGCAAGTTTGCCATAGCTCAACTCTTACATCTAAAACAAACGAATTTTAAGGGTGGTTGAGGAGCTGGTTAGAGTTATGCACATATATTAGTAAAATATGAATTAATTATGAGGAAATTTATATATTATTTTAAGCATAATTTAGTTATTCATGTACATATATTAGTTATTTCAACTTTTTATAACATAATATTATGAACTCTCATAATTTATACGTGTACTAGTTATGAGTTTCTAAATTTCAAATCAAACATCATATTAATATTAAACCTAAATAACGTAGCTCATAACCAGTTACCAAACACGATATTACTTATACATAACTAAATATCTACGTAACTCATTTGCAAATTAGCTACCAAACGACTCATCAGTACACAAAACATAACCTCAATACTAAAGATTAAGAAAATATATTAATTTTTTTTTTTAAATGAAGAAGAAGAGAATAAGAAACCAAATAATAGTTTCTAAATGAATCATCACATGGTAATTACTTCACTCACAATCCAAGATTGTAACGAGTAGTTATTTGAATAAAATAAAATTGTTAGTATTCTCATGTTAAGTTTTTCAAATTTTAAAAAATTGTAACTTTTTATATATCTTTTAACACTTTAAATTATCACTTTTTCTAATTTATACTACTTTTATGAAATTTTCAAATATATTAAAAAGAGTGACATTTTGCAACTAGTAGACACATGAAATTTATAATGTAGCAGACAAGAGGTAGGTAATTATGAATGTTATGAGCATATGATTTTACTATATTAATATTTTAGTACATGGTAGGTCAAGTTGAAAGAAATTGACAAAATATTATAATGAGTTGTCACTGACTACGCTTTCTTCCCCAAACTTCTTTTTAAATTTTCAAAAACCGTTATAACACGATACCGGTATATTACATAAATTGAAAAAGGGCTTAATATAGTTTTAAATTATTCGAAATAGCTTAAATATAAACATTCGTTCAGTAACAATCCTACATTTATACTTCAACAAAGTTTTTATCTCTAATTTAGACGAAGGGATACACGATAAGCTCAAAAATAAACTAACTCATTCTCAATTAAAAATATTAGGCTCAGTTTACATTCGAAAAAGACCAAATAAAACAGTCATGCTCTATTAAATCTTTTTTTTGGCTGTCACATCTGATAAACTATCAGACAAGAAATAATAAAAATTAAAATTTCTAATTACAAAAGAAACCAAAAAAGAAGATGCTATTCGAATTGCTCTATATAACTTCTATTCATTTTTTTTATGGCAATTATGAATATGAAGAGTATTTATGTATTATAGCACAAACAAATATAAAGAGGTCATAGAATTCCTACAAAGTCTAGGTATAAGAGGTATTTTATGAATTATCCCTCACGATGTATTAGCAAAATATGCATATTTGCACCCATAACTATAAGCGATTTTCTACTTCAGATATTTGAGTCTAAAATTAAGTTTGACAATTTTTAATTTCAAATCATATGTCCGATGTATTAAATTACAAATAAGTGATTCTTTTATTTCAATCTCGTGAGTCTAAAGTTAGCGTTTTTGTGTATTTTAATGTTAAAATTAAAATATTAAAATGCATAATATTTTAGTGGACGTAATTATGGAGAAAGTAGTGTCATTATTTTCTGTAATTCATGTACCATTTTAATATGTTTTTCATATTGTATCCTACTAATTATTCCACTATACCTCAAAATTACTATCCACTTTTTAGACATTTATTTGTGGGAGAAACCTTATACCTATAGTCCTATATAAAGATGTTTTCTTCCTTGCGTTGTGAAATGAGGAGGATGAAAAGTATTTTGTTGTATATGGAAAAGAACATTGTATTATATTTATAATTTGAGATTGGCGTAGTAAAAGGAGATAGTTGAGATAAAGAAATTGTCTAAGTTTTCAACTTATTCACTATATAAAGTAGAATATATATATATACTAGATGGAGCTTTGAACTCTTCAAATAATTTAAAATTGTTTGAATTATACGAAGTTGTCGGACTGTTATATTTTAGAGGAGACAAGTCAAAATTATACTACTAAATCGATAAAAATTATGTTGCAATGCGTGTGAATCTCCTCAAAGAAAACAAGATTTTGCGCTTCAAAGCTCAAGCTAAATATTTATTATTTATATCCTTTTTATTTTTCAACTAGAATTTTTATTATATATATATATATATATATACATATTCGCCATAATTGATTTTGAATGGTTAAACTTGGATTATTTCTTTTAATAGGAGTTGTAAGTGCATCTATTTATGCACTTGGTCAATATGATCTTATTTTTCTCAAATATAGAATTTTATTTTATTCAAATCTGAAGGTTGTTGAGATACTCATACTAAGCTAGCGTTTGATCCCAAGTTTTCTAATATTTTTGGCAATAATATTTGAGCCAAGTTTTTGTCAAATTATACCATATGTTTGGCCCTAAGTTTTCTAAGAATAGTTTACTATTTCAAAAAAATATGATTTATACTCATAAGTTCTAAAAACTATTAAAAATTCCCATAAATTTGTATTATCTATTTATAGTAATATATTCTGTTAAATAATAATCTTTATAACATAGTAATTGATAACAATTAGCGACAACAAACTAACAATACAGGCAAGACAATACATTAATCATATAATCAAACTTGTCATTGATTCGGTTATAATTATAACCCATTAAAAATAAATTGTTCTTTTTTCTCAATTTAGTCACTCAAATTAGAATTCGAACTTTTCCGCAGGATGTAGTAACAAATATTAGTTGAAATCAATAAATAATGGGTATTTTTTTATAAAATATAAAAGTTTGGGGTAATTTTTGAATTTTTTAAAATTTTCAAGTATTAGAACTTGACCAAATACTTTTCTAGTATTTGGAAACTTGGGATACTTAGCAAATATATTTGCCAAATTATATGACCAAACACTACTTTCCAAAATTTCCCCAAGTATTTTTGGGATCAAACGGGTCCTAAGCGTTTGGTTACAAACTTATCTAGAGCAAGGGTTGACGTAATTAACCCCAACTCCCCAACCAACTCGACTCTTTTAGAACTTATACGGTTTGAGTCATGACCTATTTGTTGAGTTTTGTTTACAAACTTATCTAGAGCAAGGGTTGACGAAATTAACCCCAACTCGACTCGTTTAAAACTTATACGGATTGAGACATGATCTATTTGTTGAGTTGATCCGATGATCGAACCCAAAATGATCAATCAAACAATCATGTCAAAATGGGTTATGAATTATGATAGTGTAAACAATGAGCAAAATCCCATTAAATTTTCAGAATTAATTATTCATATATTTTGAAAATCCTCAATTACCCTTTAAGTAAGGAAATCAGTTATAATCATTTAATTCAAACAAATAAAACACTCCCTTTATTCCTAATTACTTGTTCACATTTCATTTTTTAATTGTCCCTAATTACTTGTCCATTTTGATAAATCAAGAAAGGACAAAAAAAATTTTACCTATTATACCCTCAATTAATTACTTTGAAAAAGGTAGAATTTCTTGAAAATATTAAGTTTTTAATTCATCCACTTCATAATTAATAGGGGTAAAATGGTAAACTCACTATGTCAATTATTGATTTCTTAATAGGTATGTCAATTCAAAAGCGGACAAGTAATTAGGGACAGAGAAAGTATGTATCTGTATTTTTAAAACAGTTGAATACATGTATCTGGCGAGTAAGAACATATGTATTCAAAGGAAGAAATATGATACAAATAAGTAATATTTCAAACTATTGTGAATCCTAACTTGTGGGATTTATGCAGGTTTTTTTAATTCATGACTGGAAACATATTGTGATAACATTCAAGTTGAAGGAGCTTAGAATATTTTGTCAATTTCTTTCAACTTGACCTAATAGATTTGAAGTACAAGTGGAAGGTAGCACATAACTAACTCGAATGCCACCCGTATAAAAAAAAAATATTAAAAGAACTTATTCTCTTCATTTCAATTACGTGAACTTTCTTTTTTTTTAGTTTGTTTAAAAGAAAACACATTTAAAAATTTAAAAATAATTTAATTCAAACTTCTCATTTTACTTTAACAAGAAATTTTTATGACTATACAATTATTATGGCATGCTTACGATCATCACCACCACCAACAAGAACACTAACAAATACCTAGCATGATCTCACCACTAGGGTCTGAGGAGGATGAAGTACCCACAGGGGCTGATCTAAGGAGGGCGAGGGTTTTCACCCAAACCCTTTCAGCAAAAACATTCATATTGAATCCCCTAAACATAAGATAGAGGTTGACTCAATGGTTTAAGGCGTTCAAAATTCACTATGAGATTCCAAATTCAAATCTTAGGCACTACATTTCATATTTTGAACTTCCTTAGTGAAAATTCCGAATTCGTCATTTTGTAGGCAACCCTTACCCCCATTTTTATAGGGTAGAAAGGTTGCTTCCGATAGAAACACATGTTATAACATGTTTGCAGTCATAAGTTTCAAAAGTATTAATCATACGAATGTTTTAACATGTTTAAAATCACAAGTTTCAAAAATCTCCCTTTATTTTTTAAACTCCACGGTCAATCAAACAAATGTAAATGGAAGGAGTATTAGATTTGCTTCCCTTTGACCGTTCTGAACCTGTCAAACTCATACCTAATAATTAAGACTAATTAAACAAGAAACTAAACTCAGTCCATGCAGATGTTCTTGCTTGCTTTGATTAACTTGTACTAATACAAGTATACTAGTATATTAGAAACACTCAAAGCCGGCCATCCACTTCCATGTAACTAAATTATTACTACTTTATATTTGAATATGTCTTTGTTATGACAAATTCAAATATCTTATTTTTTTAGATTTTATCGTAAGCCATGGTCATTTCAGTTTGTCTATATTGCTGTGTCTCCCTAAAACAAAGAAACCATACTACAATGGCCACTTTGTTAATCTTTCTCCCACTCATCCTCTTAATTTCTCTTCCTGTTTCAATTTCTCAAACTTCCTCCAACAACGCTGGAGACTGTAATGGCATATTCATAACTTACGTCTATACTTCTGGTTTTCCTATTCCTCCGAACGTCTCGACATCTAACTCCAACAACCAAGCTTACAATTTCAGGTCCAATCTCACAATCCTCAACAATAGTCCTGATGAACTCAAGTCTTGGAGGGTCTTTGTTGGGTTCCAACATAGAGAATTGTTGGTATCTGCTTCACATGCTGTGCTTGCTGATGGAACCACTCTGCCTGGTGATGTTGGAAATGGAACTGTTTTTGCTGGTTTCCCTACGACTGACCTTAAGTCCGCGATTCAGACTGCTGGAGATGTCAATCAGATGCAGGCTCGGATCGAGCTGGTTGGTACACAGTATGGTGTTGCATCTCCTGCTGTTCCCTTGCCTTCTTCCATCAGTCTGGCAAATGATGGTTTCTTGTGTTCTCCTTCTACATCTCAAGGTAGGGAAAGTTAGTTACCATCGGTTTTCTTAACAACTACTTAAAGAACCAACTATGTAGCATCTACATCAAGAATTCAAGTATTGTATACATAACTTCAATATATATCCCCTAAAATGTTTCCAACTATATAGATACAGAATTGGCGAATCCTATTATGATGGTAGCTCAAAGCAAACTTATTGATGTCTCATGTTTAATTGGACCTTGCAGGTGATCGGACCCAAGTTTGTTGTCTAAAAGATTCAAACGCCAAATCCAACATCACGATCCATGAGGAAATCCAACCTCGGCAAGAGGGTGATCTTACAATAATGTTTGATGTCACTAGCTCATCCGAATCTAATTACTGGGCACAAGTCACAATCTCAAATAACGACAACACTAGTCGTCTTGATAACTGGAAATTAAGCTGGGAATGGATGAGGGATGAGTTCATCTATAGCATGAGGGGAGCTTATCCTACAGTTGTTGATACAGGGGACTGCATCTTCGGTAAGCAGGGTGGATATTACAAGGGCATGGATTTTTCAAAGGCCTTGAACTGTAAAAAGAAACCCACAATCATCGACCTTCCTTTGGAAAAGACAAATGATACAACCTTAGGAATGGTTCCTTTCTGTTGTCGAAATGGAACCATTTTGCCACCTTTCATGGATGCAAGCAAGTCCAAGTCAGCTTTTGTAATGCAAGTCTACAAAATGTCACCTGACCTTAACATAAGTGCTATCCACCCTCCACAGAACTGGAAAATAAATGGAACTTACAGTCCTGGTTATGTATGTGGACCGCCAGTCCGAGTATCCTCTAGCCTCTTCCCTAATCCTGCAGGGTTATCTTCAGATACAGCTGCTGTTGCTAGTTGGCAAGTAATCTGCAACATTAGCAGTTCAACCTTAAAGAAGCCCAAGTGTTGTGTATCATTCTCTGCATTCTTCAACGATTCTGTCGTTCCTTGTAACACATGTGCCTGTGGCTGCAGCAACGCGAACCCCAGTAATGTGTGCAGTGCCTCCGAGCCAGCACTACTTTTACCACCAGAGGCACTTCTGGTGCCCTTTGACAATCGAACTGAAATGGCAAAGGACTTTAATAAAAGACGAGATTTGCCAAATCCCTTACCTTGCGGAGACAACTGTGGAGTCAGCATTAACTGGCATTTGTTTAGTGATTTCAGAGGTGGATGGACAGCAAGAATAACTCTGTTTAATTGGGGCGACACTAACATTGTTGACTGGTTCGCTGCTGTACAGTTGGATAAAGCCATCCAAGGTTTTGAAAAAGGATACTCTTTCAACGGAACCATCATGCCTGATACTAACAACACAATATTTATGCAGGGGTTTTCAGGCTTAAATTACCTTCTTGCAGAAAGAAGAGGAGATAATCCAAGGAAAGATCCCCCAGTTCCTGGTACCCAGCAATCAGTCATATCTTTCACAAAGAAGACCACACCTGGAATCGACGTAGGAGCCGGTGATGGTTTTCCAAGTAAAGTTTACTTCAATGGGGAGGAGTGCTCCCTTCCTGTAATACTTCCTTCTGGTAGTAATCGCCAAGTCCCTCTAGCCTCTAGTGCTTTCAGTCTTCTTCTAACCATGCTAGTCCTCATGGTTCTACAACTATCACTGTGGCTAGAAATATGATTTTCCTGTGTTCTTTGTAACTTTGTTTTCTCTTATCCTCATAGCAAATATATTCTTTCATTGTGTTATCCTAATGTCACCCACCAATTACAGTACAAAAATTTCAGCTATCTGACCTAGAGAATTAAGAAGGAATTAGATAATACACCTTGTGAACTGTAGCATTTATCATTCCTGAAATGGTAACATTGCAATCATACTCCCAATGGAACGCACACAAGATTCAAGTATGAATTTTTGCTTTTAGTTTTTGAAGCAACGTGCCTTTTCCTTGTGTTGCCTATGTTAATCACATAAAAAAGTAACTTTCTCACTGCCCTAATAAAAAAATGTTAACTTTCGCAGAATGCCACGACTCCTATTATCATTTGGAAGTAGTAACCAACATTTTTACAGGTACAAGTTGCAAACCAGCACATAAATTCAATTGTAATCAAATATGTACATCTAACCGCTCCAACATGTTACCTCTGCAGTGAGCTAATGGGCTTCCTCCAGAAAACTCCCCAATAGGTGTAGCACGCTACAATTTTGGCGTAGAAAGAACTACAGCCCTAGTTATACCCAAGAAAAAGGGGAGAAAGTAGACGAAAAGTTTATAAGAGAATATGCTTAAGGACCAACAGGACTAGCATAACGAAGCACATGATAACAAGAACAGTCGCACATTTCACCATTCCCCCCTTCCTCTGAGACCTCTCTGCCTGCAGTTCCAAAAAGGGGCATACAGTTAGCCAAGTAAAAATAAGCCAGAACGGTCCAAGGCGTCAACACAATTAATTTAACACAAACCAAGAATCAGAAAATAGAAAAACACAAGGAACACATAAATTCTCATGGTGCCAGGTCACTACATGAAATGATATGAGGACTGCCGACTGCCTATATTCCAACTCTACTTGTAATAGTGTGTAATGTATATGCAAGTATATTTACTAAGCTGCAAGGTGTGCACGCACATGAGAGAGACATAACGAGAGAGAAAGCAAGAGAGTGCGAGAGAGACCTTCTGTAGTTGTTTGAAACCTTCCTCTACTGATGCAGATACACTTTGAACATTGTGGTCTATCCGATCAACTATTGTCCCCTGCAAATGATTTCAACTTGATGAGTCACAAATTGCTGCAAATAACTCTGGCAAACAAGTAAGGAGTACACTCAAACCTGATCAATAACTAGGACTGACAGATCCTTCATGATTTGGGAAAGCTCATTAACTGATTTAAGGACCTACAAAGACTTTATGTCAGTAAGATGAAAAGAAAGCATGTTATTCTATATGTTAATAACATATAGAAGTTAAGAAAAGTCCTTCAGTGACCTGTCTAATCTCTCTTTCTCTCTCTGCCGTGAACTGCTCATCCTTCTGACCAGTGGCCATCTGCAGTTCAGTGAACCCCTGAAAGATAAAACAACCACATGAAATATAGTGTCTGTAATATCGACTAATATGATAATGTGCATAAAACCTTTTCAAATGTAATCCCTGATTATGCTAAAATCCACGCTGAGTCAATACTCATTAGTTTAAGGTGTTTTCATTAAGTGTATCATCCTTTGTGTTCCTAGGAAGACTTTTAAGGTCTCAAAACTCCATTAACTAATTTGCTTTTTAGCGATTTTGTAAAATCCCCAAACTTCAAAAACGAAACAAACAGAATCCAGAAACCAGAAAAAGAATAGGAAATCAGTATTACACAAATATAGGCAGGAAACCACCAGAAACCATAAAGTTGGAAAGTCTACCACGTCATTGAAATCGTCATCCAAAAAGCTAGACTTCTTTTCATTCATCTCCAAATCAAGTCCATCATGTGCCTGTGCCAGGAAATAGAATACAATATATATAAGCACAGGTCTAACGTTCCGCCTGCTATCTAAAGATAGTATGAAAAACGACAATTAAGAGGGTCTAATTAGGCATTAACTGCAGAACCAATCCACATTATTAGAGATTCGACCACTTTCTTACTACACTATAATCTCTTATCGGTTACCACTAGTATTAGCTGCATTTACTTGAACATTGAAATAGGCTCCTAAGAGTATTTAACAAACCTCTGATTGCTGCCGTAACTGTTTAAGATACAATGATTGCATCCTCCGGAGCTCAACAGAAAGGTTTTGAAGGTCTGTAGCCAGAGAACGCTGGAAAAAGAAATATCACTACATGAATATTTAAATACAACATTTAAAACAACTTTATGACAGCAGAGTTCAGCAAAATGAAGTCCGCCATAGTGAAAAGAAGTCCTCCGTAGTGAAAGGAGTATCCAATGCTCCGATCCTTGGTGGAATTAATAAAATATTCTTAAATCACAAAATTAACGATGTGCTAACTAAGAAAGAAGTAACTCTATTTTTTAGAAGAAAAAAAATAGTCAGTAAAACTAAGTTAGTTAAGAGGATGCAACAGATCACCACGAATTGAGTCAAAAATAAATTGGAAGTTGTGTCTAAGACAATGAACTTCTCACGTATGAAAATCATCAGCTTTCTACCTGTACATTTTTTCTAACATTTGAATCCTCACAAGAACCACTTGCTGAAAGCTTCTGTAATCTCTTCTCTGACTTCCTTAATATATCTGTAATCTCCATGGTCAGAACCTCTATCACATTTTGATCTTCTCTTCCATCACCAAAAGATGGAGTCAGAGCTTTAGCATGGCACTTCTTTAGTTCTGCCAATTTTACTTGAGCCTGATGTATGCTAGCTGCAACTTCTTCAGAAACATCAACCCATGCTGGAGGTAAGCCCACTGTAAATGCATCTCTAAGGAAGAAAGAAAGATATTTACCATCAACAATTTTTTCCTCCTCACAACCTAATTAATATAAACAAAATTGAAGAAAAGAGCACACGGAGCACATTTTAATTTTACTCACTTCTTATGATGATCAGGTAAGTGATCCTTTATCTATTAATAAGATAACAAAAATAGCCATACGAGAATAAGTCTTATTGCAATTGTTGACACTTTGTTAACAAAATAAACACTACTCCACTATATAGGTCGCCAGATATTGTGAGAGAAATGTTGAGACTTGCCATCCATTTGTTGTGCAAACCCACTTCTACACCTCCAGAAAAGCAACAAACAGGGTAAAGGGATTAGCCTTCTTCCGAATTTCGTATATTTCATGTTTTCTTGTTGATCAGCTTTTACATGGATCACCTCATAGAGAAAGAAGATAAAAGAATTTTTGACAAAAATTTAAAAGATGTGTCTTTACATTTTCTACCTATTCTAATGAAACAATATCTTTAATCTCATGCCATTTTAGTTTAATGTATTTGTTACTTGGATATGTCTACTGCTTATATGTCCAGATTTTTCCAAGCAAGCCAGGTCAGACTGACTGTAAGCCTAGCTCAGCTAATAAGGTTGATCACATGGAAAAATGGAAAAGTAGAGAAGCCAAATTTGGATGGAGAGGGGGAAAATGAGTTGTCAAGGCTAGAATATTGATCCCAGGTCATAGCAATTGCATCCGCGATATGTTAAGCAGGAAAAAACAGTTGAAAAAGAAGTGTTTGTTGAATGATGAGTAGCCACACTTATTGCATATGGCAACAACTAAATAGGAGAAAATTCATATCTTCACAACACTGAAATCCTTGGGCGATCTCAAGTGTTGGGAGCTTCCGATTTCTTTGTATTTGTAATAGAAATAACAGGTAATTAGTAATAACAACTCAAAGAACATCAAGTAGGGACTTACTACTCCAAGAAATAGAATGAAAACTAGATTATAGTTGCAAACCGAATACACAGAATTCAAAATGAACTGAAAGAAACATAGTGCTTACTTTATTTCCCCCAAGAACCATTATAGGATGAGAGACTAGTCAAGATTAGTATTTGCATGTTCAGTATGGCAAAAAATGTTAACCTATTTATCCAAATCACTCTTCCAAAGTTCTCTACAAAAGAAATACTTTAGACAAATATGAGCAAATGACTTACTATCACCTCTTCTTCTTTTTTTTGGGAAAATGCATAAGTACCTTCAACCTATGCCCGAAATCTCAAAAACACACTTATACTATACTAAGGTCCTATTACCCCGAACTTATTTTATAAATAATTTTCTACCTCTTTTCGGCCTATGTGACACTATCTTTTGGGCCCAGCGCGTGTTGACAATTTTTTCATTGATAGTGCCACGTAGGCCGAAAAGGGGTAGAAAATTATTTATAAAATAAATTCGGGGTAATAGGACCTTAGTATAGTATAAGTGTGTCTCATTTCGGGCATAGGTTGGGGTACTTATGCATTTTCCCTTCTTTTTTTTATAACTTTGGTGTTTGTACCAGGTTACACGCAGCTCACGAGATACGTGTCACCTCCAACCAGCAAGACACCTCAACAAAACCTAGTGTATTTGAATCACTTCCTAACGTCAATCATTTCCTTTCCAAATATTATACTCTACGTGATGTGATTACTATGAGGCATCTATTTCACCGACCTAAAGTAAAACTTCTTCTGTGCATTTCCTAAAAACTAAATGAAGAAAAAATTAAAGTGAACGTAATTTCACCAAATAATCTAACTAGATTACTGAAAATACCTGGATGTAGAAGGACCCAGATCATCTTCGGTGCTTAGAGGAGCGTAAGAACGATTAGAATTGAGAAAAGAAGTAGTAGCCATTTCGATTACTGGACCACCAGAATCATTTGAAGAAGTGAAGGGTATACGGTTCTCGTTCAAGGTATCTCTGTAACTTTGGAAAACCCTAATTCGATTCCTTGTCGCCATTGCTACAAAAATTGGAAGATGAAGATCAAATCATCAACCCAGAAAATACAAAACAGAAAACATTGAGGGGTTTTGTTTGAATTTATTTATGGGAAAAGGGACTTTTTTAGCTTTAAATTCGAACTAGTCTAAAATAGTTCTTTTAACTATATATTCATTAAATTTAGTTATTTAATTATTCAAAAATATTAGTATTAAATTTGATCTTTTAATTATACACTTATTATTTCAAGTCCCTTAATTATATACTTACTGATTTTATTTCTTTAAATATCTAAAATTTATCTGATTAGGTCTCTATTTATTTTTTTACAAATAACAGAGGTTTTAGGTTTATATTAACACAACTCATGTTTTGAAATTGAATTTTTAACTCATTTTTCAGTTATTTTTCTCTTCTCGCTATTTTTTCTTCAAATTATTTTTATGAAAAGAATCTTAAGATTCATAATAAAATTTACGAGGAAAGAAGATATATGTCATGATTTTTTTCAATAAAGAATAAAGTGTTCTAATGAGTTGAAAATACTAAAATTTATGATTAAAAAAATTAAAGTGATTATTCATTAGGTGTAAGGAGAGATTTATTTATATTTAATAGAAATGAATTTCTTGGAATGAAAATAAAATTAAAAGTTTAGTATATGGATGCACGATATAATAGAAGATTAACAAGTAAGAAGATATCAAGAAAATTAAAATTGACACAACTAAAAGACATGTGTATTTGGGTTGTTTATGTTATTCAACTTCTCTTTGAAGTTGTACTAACGAGTTATGAACCCGTTGATATACGACCTTCATTAAATAATAATTCAGGCTTCAGGAATACTGAATACCAAATGATAATGTCTCATACCAAACCCAAATTCAAATACCATAATTCTAAAATTTTACTCCCGAATATCATACCTAATATCGAATTACCCAACCAAATTATCAAAAAAATTGATTTAATTCGATAATTCGATAATTCAATTTTCGGTATTTTATACCCAACTCTAATAATTAGTACTCTTCACAGGAAATAAAAATTGTGTTGTGTCTAAAGTTTTTTTTTTGTAAAAAAAAAAAAGGCACAATTTTGGTTCTTTTCTCTTGTTGTGTCTATAAAAAAAAAGGAAAAGGGTTCAAAACACATCCAAACTATGGGCGAAATTGTTGTTACACATATGAACCTTGCGGGGGTCCTATGACCCCAGACTTACTTTTAGTATATTTTTATGGGTATTATTTGCCTAGTCAAACTAGAAAGTCACTCAAACTTAAACGTTTACCTACATGCGCGTTCACAAAATATCTTAGTCAAGGAAAACGTTAGAAAATAGGGAAAATAGGGAAAATAGGTCAGCGACTTTTCATCTTCTCTTTCTCACAAATTCAACTTTAATCACATAAATCTTTCACTTTGAACCAACTGATTCAAAGTTGTTGCTTGCATTTTGGTGGGTGTGTATTTCAGATTTTTGGATTCAACCTTTCCATCAATTGACGATTTCATTGTCTATACAAATCTTATTCAAATCCAATTTTACCTCTTCCATAGCTAACCCTAATTTTATACAGAAAAATCGGATAAGAAATTAGAAGCCCTAAACACGAATATAAACAAAAAAAAATTAAAAAAATTAAAAAAAATAATAATCAAAGCTTACCTCTTCAATCCTCTTCAACGATTTTGAGCTTTCAAAGAGGGCAATGTGTCTTTAATGGAGGTTTTAGTGAAGAACAACGGCTACATTGGAATATTTAATGAAAAAAATGGTGAATAAATATAGGTTACAATAATTTTAAGTCCATCCTCACACGCCTCTTATACGTTCGTCTACTTGTTGGTCTGACTAAGCAAATAATACCCATAAAATATACTAAAAGTAAGTCTGGGGGGTCATAGGACCCCCGCAAAGTTCATATGTATAACAACAATTTTGTCCATTGTTTGAGTGTGTTTTGAACCCTTTTCCCTAAAAATAACAAAGAAAACAATAAAATTAACGAATTTAAAATAGATTTTAAGTATGCATAGTTCGTCTTCTTTTCACTATAAATATAAATTCTCCTCTTTCTAATCTCTTGTTTTCTTTCTACGTTAATAAAAATAGTTTGAAGAAAGAAACATCACAATTCATACTAAAACATAAATTTGAATAGTCAAGTCATTTCGAATTCAAAAAGATAACTAAATTGTACAAAATAAATATTTAGATTCATTTTAAATAGCAATGTTTTTAATAGGATATTTTCTATTTTTAAGGTCTCAAATGAAATTTTTGATTAAGAATAAAGGGATCTGAACCATCCCATTAAATATGATTCATGTTGATGGAAAAAAAATAATTAATCATTAAAGCATCAAATGGAAGTTGCAAGGCTGGTGATAAACCCAATTGTAATTTCTATCTTAAATTAGGTGTATTCACACTCAAATTAGTTGGGTAAAATAACAGGCCTCTCAAGTTTCGTTTTTTTCTTTTTCTAAAGAAAAATAAAATAAAAAATAAAAAGTAAAATTATTATTATAATATATTTTAAGAGAAAGTAATAGAAAACAAAGAAACGGAAAAAAAGAAAAACAAAATTATTTCCTTGCATCTCCAAATGTATTGGTTTCATATTTTGACTATCAAAATAACGTGTCCTGAGAAATTGTCACGACTCAGACCGTCGTGATTGGCACCCACACTAACTCTCCGGTGGGAGAACCACTACTACAACTCAAAGCAAGCAACTAAACCAAAACTAAGGCATTTAAGTTACGGAAGCAAGTTAAATACTAAGGAAATAAATAGGGAGTTCCCATAAACTCCAACAAGAACTAAACAATGCGGAAGAAACAACCTAGAACCTGAAAGTCAATGTACCAAAACATCTAAAGTTCAACAAGTCTAAACAAGAAGGGATGCAACCCCAATCTAATGAACTAATCAAACTAACTAGAACATAGTCTAAGTTCGAAAATGGTGCACATAGACGAAAGAGAACTCATGGTAGCCCGGAAGAATTGGCTCACCCTTGAATTCGAACGATCACTGATCTCCTAAGCGAGGTCTGTCAGTAGCCGCTTGAAGATGCCATGTACTCAACAAAATAAGAGCAAGTGCAGTATCGGTACACAACCACAGTGTACTGGTAGGATCACGCAGTTATCCCACTAAGTGTAACATACATAAGTCATCACAACAATATAATCATATGCATATGACGAACATATACAATATCATCAACATATACGAACAATGAACAACTTCACATTTCTCAAGATACGCAATTATATCAAATCATTGGTCCTCTCATGGAACCCAAACACAAATAGTTAGCATACCGGAACGTGGTACCCGATCTAATGATTATGGTGGAACGTGGCAACCGATCCCATAATTATGCCGGAACGTGGCAACCGATCCAAGTTAGTTATGCCGAAGCGTGGAAACCGATCTATTCAACACACCACAATCACAATCACAAGTATATCCTCAAGATCATACAATTAAGTCATAATTTCATGGTAACCATCATCCATTTATCTCATTTACAACAAGTGTGATCAATAATGCAACATTCATATACATATATGTATCATAATGAAGCAAGTTCGTTCCTTAGCTCTAAAAGTTGAAAAGTGCATAATAAGGTCGTTTAGGGGTTTTTTACGACCTTAAGTCGCGTCGAACCCGTCACAGTTGCCCTCACTCCGCTGCAACGGCCTCGCCAGAGCGACACCAATCCCGTTAAAGCGGCTTGCACGAAACCAGTGAGCTATTTAAAGAATTCCAAAATCTGCATTTCACAACACACCTCTAACCAACGACGCTCAAAAATACCCTTTACGCTAAGATCGATTTCGGGAGTTCTACTCGCCCGAATTTAATTTCGTAAAGTTGTACGGGTTCCTTAACGAGTTATCTAACTACTCATGCAATCAAAATCATAAATAATTCTCCCGATTGTTACCAATTTTTCCTACACCTTAAAGACTCCGATTTCGTCCAAATCTGGACTAGGTTGGGAAAATTCAATTACTATAAAAAAAGTTTTTCGTCCCCAATTTTTCCCCTGTTGGCTTTTCTATAACAACGGGAACAAGTCGATACAGAAAGTTAATAATGACTAAATCAGACAACAAAAATTTTACTAAAAATATACTATTTAATATGATTATGACCTACCTATTAAAAAGCTAATATAAGAATATAATAATACTTATTGAGAGAATAATTTCTCCTTAGACAAATATTCTTAAATATAATATAATATTTATTATGATGGTGTTGTGGTGTTTGGTATATGTGTATGAGAAGGAAGAATCTTTCATTTATGAAAGTCTAAAAAAATCCACCAAGAAATTGGTCAAAATATGAAAAATATAATTTTATATTTTGAAAAAAGAAAGCTCAATGTAGGGTAAAATTCAAATAAAATAAAATTTCAGGATAAAATTTAACACCATATGCAATAAAAAGTTTTAATTATATAGTTTTTCATATTATTTATCTTTTTTCTATCAATAATATAAGAGGTAAAACTTGATAAAAAATAATCTTTAAACCCAATATAACAAATTGTTAAATAAATAAACTTGAATGGAACTTTAAAATATAATTTAAAGTAATCAAATACTCCTTTGTTATATTTTATGTGATAATATATTATACTTGACAATTGGTAATAAGTTAAAAGAAAAAATAATTGACTTACATAATATATCAAAGATGATAGAAGAAAGTATAAAATAATGAATAGAAATCGAACAAACATTGTATTTAAATGCATGTATAAGTAATTTAGTAAATTTAAATTATTAAAAGTTGTTTAAAAGTTTTAAATAATATCATACATTTCAAACATTCCATAACAAAACAACAAACATATATCAAATCATATGTCTCAATTTATTTATCTGATTTGATTTGATCTAAATAATAACATTAAATTAAAAATAAATTAAATATATCAAAATATTCTTTAATTCTGTGATCTCAAAGTTAAAATTTTATTCTTTTTAATGAAATAAATAAATTGAAACAAAAAACATTAGTTAAATAACAACAAAAATATTATAATTAGTAAAATAAATAATAATAAACAAATCGTCAGGCTGTTAGCATTATTTGGCTGCTTAGAGAGTTGACCAGAAAACGCGGGAGTCCACGTGTATTCAAGTACCCGATTCGTACCCGACCCGAATACCCATTTTCGTCGGATTCAGTATTCTACTTCTTCTTCTTCTCTGGTCTCAATTGACCAAAAATTCTTGCTCGAAAGTGCCCTAAAACCCCTTTTGTGTATACAAAGTTTTATATATACGTTTTTATTTTTCAGTTATACAATTTTCAGGCTTCTTGCACAGGGAAGAAAACTATCAATGGATGATCGTGACGATGATTTGAAAATTCTGCTCTCAGCTTTAAAGGGTACTTTTTTTTAATTTTTCAACCCTCTTTTTGTTGATAGAAATTCAATTTGTTTGGTAATTTTTGATTGTTTAGGAGCTGAATCGAACAAGATTGTTTTTTTCTTTGATATATGGAAACTGGGGGAAGAATAGTTTTTAGTTCTAGTTCTTTTCAATACGTGAAAAATTGTATTTTTGAATGTTGGTCAAATTTAGTTTATTGAATCTTGGAAATGATAAGTGTTGAGCAGTTTAGGTTGACGTAGTAGTATTTATTGTTCTTTTTTTTTTTGGTTATGTGTGTTTTTACTTGTATGCATTACTACATGTATTGGCATAATCATGTTGAATCTTGAAATAGATGGTGGCATGTATGTTGGAGAGGAGGAGGAGGAGGAGGAAGAAGACGAGGAGGAGGACGAAGAGGATGATGAAGATGAAGATGTTCATGATGATAATGTAAAGACGGATTTGGCATGCCCATTTTGTTCAGAAGACTTTGATATGCTTGGATTGTGCTGTCACATTGATAGCGAGCATCGGATAGAGGCTAAGACCGGGGTAAACCATACCTATGTTTTCTTTTGTGTTCATGTTTGGAAGATTGTTTGGCTTTGTCTTTCTATTTGATAATTTTGATAAGAGATATTGCTCTTGAAGGGTTTGAAATAGGATAGGGAGACTAACCCTCAGAACCTGTAGTTCATATGTGCCGTAGGAGGTTATCTTGAGGTTCATTAGTTGTTGATTGTGTGACTACCTCAAACTTTTGGATTAACCAGTTGTATCAGGTAGAGGTATTGAGTTTGAGTCTCACCTGCCTACATAAAAAAAAAACATTTCCAGGTTGCGTGAAAAAGAATTCAGCTGCAAGCGAAAGAGTGTAGTGCAGGCCTAAATAGATAAAGTAATATGCTCCCTGTAAGCTTTTAAAGAGTTCACTCGATAAAATGTGAAAAACTAGTATGGAACTCTATACACTTGGCAATCAAAAGAGAGGGTTTTGGGAGAAAGGTGCTTCTATTAAATCTACACCGAGCTGAAATCCCCAAATAGTATCTTTCTTTATGTGATGATACTTCGCAAAACAAATGCCTAATCAGGTGAAAGCTATGGGAGTGCATGCTTAAGTTTTTGTAATCTTGGGAATTAGATACAAAAACCTTCAATGGTTTGACATATTTGTGGCCTGTCTCTATCTGAGATCATTAGGTACTTCAGTGTTGCGTGAAATTATCTGAATGGTCAACTTAGTTTTAGGCTTAGCCTTTTGAAGTCTGAATTTTTTTATAACTGGTGTTTCTTTTTCTTCAGATATGTCCTCTATGTGCTACCAAGGTGCGAACAAATATGGCTACACACGTCATCGTGCAGCATGAAAGTATATTAAAAATATCCTTCACTTCCTATATTCCAATTTATCAGTTCCACACGGGAATGGATAGAGATAGGAGTTATTATTTTTCATAGCTGATTGTAAGAGAATAGCAAATCAAGCTACTACAATTTCTACCACTTGCATATTCTCTTGGTTGCAGTGTATCTTGAAACTTGTTCTTTATAGTTAATTGGGAAGATAATATCGAATTTCTTGGGGTTGAGTGTCAGCTCACTTGCTGAGCTCCTTACCTTCCACAATTGAGGTGGAGGGTTCAAATCCCATTATAAGCTTACATGCATTTCCTTCTTTTCTATTCTCCCTCCCTGGTGTATTTTTTTTCAAAAAAAAAAACTTTTTTAAAACATGATATTGAATTTCCCATGTTGATATCTGGAATAATGACCTTGATATTTGCTTAGATGGTGAACTGGCATGAGTAGTCAAGTGGCTACTTAATTTTTCTCTGTGCACTGTCTGCATAGTTCATAACTCCAATATCTTGCTCAGTCATTATATGTGCAAAGGTAGTGGCAGATGTTCTTCCTTCTTTTTGTCTCAGTAAAATTAAGTTTTATTAATATAGCTGTACTAAATTAACTTTGCTGCTTCCAAAGGTTATAAACTTTGCCATCAATCCTTTTCAATAAAAATACAGAAACTTTGACCTCTTTCATGTTTTTTGTTTTTTTTGAGTTTTTTCATAGAGCATGAATTTGCATCTTTCTTTAGGAGAAATGAATATTATATTTTATTTATCATAGAACACGTGGAGCTTTAAGTTGATTCACCTTAACACAAGCTTACGCACTTTGCAAAAGGAAACATAGAAATGGTGGATCTTTCTCAGCCTTATCCTTACTGAGGAAAGAGTTGTTGAGTGTTTATTTGGAAAAGAAGTCCAGCCATGTTAGTTCTTCCTCAAATACGGAAACCAACCAGCTACTGTTATCATTTGTTGGCAATCAGCAGCCTGCCAAAAGATCTCCTACAAGACAGCCCTGCACTTCAGCCGAACCAAGTCTATCCAAGAACAGCCTAGATGACCATATTAGTGAAAGGTAAGAAGGTTATTATGTTTTAATTTCTGCATCATCTTCATAGTTTGTTTCCCTGTTTTCTGTCATCATATGCCAACATGAAATGTCACTAACTATTATCATGATGAAAAACAACAAGTTAGTGGACAAAAGAAAGCTGGATCTATAGGATTAAGTACCTAATATTCTACCATTTATTAGAAGCTTGTTTTCCATCAATTATTGTCATTACTACGAACTAATTGAAGAACAACATGTTGTAACTAAATTCAAACTTAGAATCGGACTTGAAATGATTGCTGAGACAACTGGAGCACACAGATAGCTAATAATAAATGCCTCAATTTTTGCTTGGTTGAATTTCGCTAAGTGGAGTTCATGGAAATGGATAATTATCTATACTGGGAATTGTTACTTGGATTTTCTTTTGATTGCTGCATTATTGTAATTGTACGCATTGCATTTCTGGATTATGCCAGTAGTGAGCTTAGCGGTAAGTTAGATGAATTCAAGAACAAGGCGTCCTTAGATATTTTGCCTATGCTGGATTTGTAGGAGTACTTTACATATATCTCGAATTGTGAGAGAACCAAATCCAGCCATTTGCAAGGAGTGGGGTAGGAATACCAATGCTTGATCCCTGAGTTTTTGGATTTTGTTTTTTCCTTGCAATGGAAAACACTCTAGATCCATTTGCTAAAAGGTGAAAATGCCTCAGTCAGAAGGTTTTTAACATAGAGCCAACTTCGAGAATCATGGAACCTCTTTTGTTTTGTGATTTCGACCAAATTTATAACTTTCTTATCACAGAGAACAGTAGGGCAATAAAAAGGTGATTTATGCATCTTCTCTTTAAATTTGTCAGAGAGAATCTGCTTAGCGCCACCAGGAAAGGTTGAACCTGATAGCTGAATCCTGATGCTTCCATTCAAAAGTTCACTCCTCCTTTTCTTCCTAACTTCATTTCTACTAGATTTCTTCTTGACAATTCATCGTCCTTCTTCAATTTGTCCTTTCATCAGTTTAATGCCTTCCGTTTTTCTAATTGTTCTAGTGATTCGCACATTTATTCATTAGCCCTATGGCAAACACCCTCCTGAACTAAACCTTCACTGACAAAGAAGCTGGTTTATTTTTAATTCTGATGCTCTTTTCCTTCAATTGGCAAGATCAGTGTTTTTCCTTCATGAATAACTCGAGTATAGATAGAAATAAAGATTATTTGAAATGAACATAGCAGGAAGCATGTGATGAGAATGTACTACATAACCGATGATTGGTCTTTCTCCAAAATGTTTTAGCTTGGGAAGCTAGAAAAAGTTTTTGTTCAAGTGTCCATGGAGCTGAATTTGGAACTTGAGTGTTTTGAGAATATTAGCTGCATCTTTTCCTCACTTGATTATTGCTACATGTTATCCTAAGTAGCATGTATTATTTTTTTTGATTTCCTGCTATCTCCTAACTTTAATGTGCCTGGATTGAAAAAAGTTTGACTCCTTTTATTTCATTCAAAACCTTGTCAAAGAAGCTCCCAAGCATTTCCTTCAATGGACAAGGATCAGGAAGAGAAGGTCCAGAGATCTGAATTCGTGAAAGGACTATTGTTCTCCACCATACTCGAAGACTGGTTATGAAATTGAACCACCCTGCTGCTTTTCCGTTCTATGGCTAACTAGCACAGAAGCTTTTTGAAGATGCTCCTCGATACATGCTGATAAATTTACTAGCAGCTAGAGGCTGTTAATTAGATGGAGTTAAAGCTTTCCTCGTCTCCTATTGACTTGCTCCCATTTGGATGACGTGGTTGCTTATGTGAAGATATGTCCAATTGATATGCTTTAACAGAAGAACTTGTTTCAAATGACGTGACTTTGGCATGCTATTTCTTTTTCCTTTTTTTTTTCTGCCAACTGATGTAGCATATACTATGGCTTCTTGACTATATATATCCCCGACTAAAAAACAGAAGTTCTTCATTCTTATAGTCAGATCCAAAATGATTTGATTATGAAGTAGCATGTTTACAGTTATTGTCACATTCTGCAAAAGAAATTAGATGTAATTCTTTCGATTCATTGTGATGACTATCAGGTGCAAGTTTCTTCAGCTTTGTTGTTGTAGTCCCTAGCTTCATGCTATTTTATCCTTGTATTAGTCTCAAAGTAGAGTGAATAGAGGTTCAATGGGGTTATGACTTGAATGTTGTTTGAGAATTATCTAAAGTGAGTTCTATAAGTTGGGTCATGAAAGACTTAGAGGTGTTTTACTCGCAAGGGTGGCCGAGTTGGTTGAGCAAGTGATCTCCGGAATGGGAGGTCTCAGGTTCAAAATCCTTTGCAAGACATTCTCAGTTGTGATTGTTGCATAGAACTTCCTAGTGCGGTAAACCTCTCTAGTTTGGGGTTGGTAGGTTGTAGACTGTCTCGTGCGCATATGAAGGGTAGCGGTTGTGGGTTCTCTTGTCAACAAAATGACTTAAACGAATGCAAGGGTGGTCGAGTTGGTTGAGCAAGTGATCTCCGGAATGGGAGGTCTCAGGTTCGAAACCCTTTGCAGACATTCTCAGTTGTGTTTGTTGCGTAGAATTTCCTAGTGCGGTTTACCTCTCTAGTGTGGGGTTGGTGGTCGGCAGACTGTTCATGCGCATCTGAAGGGTAGCGATTGCGGGTTCTCTTGTCAACAAAATGACTTAAACGAATGTTCCCTTTTTCCAGTCATCATAAGCACTCACTTTCTACCTTTATCAAGATTTACTTTTGTATTTGTAGAAGTTTTGCTACTTCCCGACACCATTTTTGTTGAACACAGAGTTCAAAACGTTACATTTTATCTTTATAGAAAAAAAAAATCTAATAAGTCATGGTAAAGAGAGGATATTAAATTAGTTATTGAAAAGTCACTTGGAGTAAAAATCACTTCAATTTAATTTGAATATTTCATCAAGTTTTCAGGTTTGTATAAGTTACAAAGAAACATTGTTCACCAAAACGGTTTTAACATTTTATGATATTCTAAAGGCAAAGCATGAATATAAATTGTCGCAAGATTACAGGATATACTTCTTTCACTGAATAAATATTTTCTTGTGACCAAATTGAATGAAAGAAAATGACATTTTCAAATCTTTTAGCCTTTTAGGTATAAAAATGATCTCTTGTAAAAAATTTATAAAACTAAAAATGAGTTTGTAAAGAAATACATTTTGGTAGTTAATTATATTGGGATTAGTGTCTTGTATTATAACATTTTGACCAAAATTAGTCAATGTTGGTAGTTAATTATATTGGGATTAGTGTCTTGTATCCAAATTCCAATCTAATAGTACTAAATATTGGCACCAGGTTTTCTATGCCTTCATCCTGGAAAATAGTTGTTTTTCCTTCTCACTATTCCATTAAACCTTGCGCTTTGTATGTGAGTAGAATATCACACACACACACAGAAAAAAAAAACACTAAAGCTCCACCATAGTTACCAACCCAATCCACAGAGTGTTGTGTGGTTACTGAAGATATTGGTACCTAAACCTCTTATCCATTGCAGTTCCTACTTCCCTACTTCACTTATAAGTCATTGAACTGGATTCTACTGCTGCAAAGAAAAAGCACCACTCATGCACCGCAGGTTTGTGAAGACAGATTCTTGTCTTCTCAAATTTCAGAGTTGAGCCAACTGATTTCAGTAGTCTCCCTCTCTCCCTATACTTCGAACTGAAACTCTTCTTCAGACTCAGGTTCTCTAGCTTCTATTCTCGAGGTACACAGATCATTTCAGCTAAGACTCTACTTAGCATGCAAGAAAAGAGTAAGTATGGAGAAAGATATGACCCTTAAAATTTGATCATGATCCTATCAAATAGCAGCATTTTGCCTTGTGCACAAACTCAGAAAATCATTCAGCTGCATATGCAGCTCTTGACATGAACGTCTGTAGAAGTTCGGAAATACTTGGTACCATAGACCAAAGTCAAGATCTTCTAAAACAGAGTTACAGCACAACATTCTAAGGAAAGAATGCAGCATATTGGTTGTATGCATTTGACAAACTATAAGAAGTATTTCTATCAATCTGTATGTGCAATCCAAAATACAGGTTCCAAATTTTTCGTCACTATCACTTGTCAAGAACTTCTGCTCCTGACTGAACAAAGACATCATCCCTATCCATAACAGAACATAATAATGTTTCAGCCACCCTAGCAAAGCAAAACAGGCAGGGTAACAAGGGATGAGGATTCCTGCCACATTTCAGGAAACAATCATAAAGTACAACGAAGCAACTTTTCCACAGTGAGAGTCAAATAGACTCACTCTTTGAGAGTTCTCAGGCCTGTCCAAGCTTTTCTCCTTCAGTTCAAAACAAAAACCTTCCACACTACTAGAATGGAAGGCTTAACGGAGATATGGATCTTTGACCAAGCTTTAATTGGTGTCAGAATCTGGGGTATTAGATCTCAAAACTGTTCAACCGAACTGACAATCTAAACTTCTCCCCACTGATCAGCAGAAAATTAGGAGCATCAACAGCTGTGTCATTTCCAAGGAGAATAGTGCATACGGAAAAACTGGTAATCAGGAAGGATTACGTGCAAGCGCCGAAGCCAACTGTCTGCATCTTGCAATAGAGAATTTTCTTGCTCGGATTCATGAGGTCCACCAGGACTCAAGATTGAGGTTTTCAGTTTGTATGTAGCAAGACCAAAGACTGGTAAAGAAATTCTTGAGCATGCATTTACATTTCCAAGAACTTTCCTACCAGTTGCACCATGATAGCGTGGTTGAACTGTGCTCAAAGCTGGGAAAATGACAAAAACATTACTTCAGAATAAGCACCGGGAAGTAGAAATCCACATGCATAAAACAAATACATATGTTGTGCACACTGAGACTGGACAGGACATACCTCTTGATTGCGTGGACAAAGTATGAAAGGTTAGAAAAGAAGCATCCAAATCCCGCAATGTTGGACCCATGGGTATTCTATAAATTGGATACCTATAATAGACTGTGTCAGTTGCAAACTAAAATGCAAAACAAGAGCTTCAAATATCTTCATCATGTTGCAGATTACTCTCGACTCCTACAGAATTTTCAACATACCAAGCTACAGAAATCCAACTAGAAGGCAGTAAATCAGCGCTCCTGCAGGTCTTCAGCTCTGGAAATTGAGATGCCAAAACTGCTATCTGATAAAGAAAAGAAGAATGCAGAAAAAAACACCCATTTAGGATTAAAATGTGAATTTTTCTTAAACACTAACAAGTGATGTACCTTGTCAGCCAATGGTCTTCGATGATGTGGTTGCTCATGCTCCAAATACTCAAACATGAGTTGCCCAAGAGACTTAGAAATTTCAGTTTCATCACTCGATGACACCGTGACAGCCTTGTCGCTCAATGATAGTCTATTTAGTCGTTGAGCATTTAGATTTACAAGACTATGCTGGTTCCGCAGCCCATCAGAAGAGGATATGGACCGCCTCTCCACTTCACAGTCACTGCTTCCACCACTGCTGGTCTCCCTTGATGACTCAGCATCACCCTCTTCACCAGGCCTGCTGGACAAAACAGGAGCACAAGATACAAGGTAGGATAGAAGTTAAATACCCAGACGCACCACATTCAAGTTACCTTTAGGTGAAAGAAAGAAATATTACCTAAAATATCAAATTAAATTTCACATTAACAATCATACAAGTAAAACAGACCGTTAACATGCAGCAATCAGTTCTTACTCGGTTTACAGCTTAGTTCTGGAGAACATATCCAGATAAGTACTAAAAGAACAAGTTTCAACATCATACATGGAAGATGTACCGAGTGCCAATTTACTTTAGTCACTTCAGTAGCTAAAGAGGGTTTCTAAAGTTCTGAAGCTAACCTAGTTTCTCACTGAACCATTTTCAGGTGCTGTTCCAGGTTCCAATCTCACAGGTATCAGTTATCACAATAAAATAAACCCTAGAACATTTGGAATACTGCTAATTTGGCATGTGTGTTTCATTACCATGGAATGGTAAAATCATGAAACAGATCATGAATCTCTAACAAAAAGCATTGCACTAGCCTATGGAAAGTACCAAACAGATAAAAAATCCAAAGTTGTCGATACAAAATTTTGCCTTGAAACCAAAAAATTTAGTTTCATGAAAAGGATTAGCAGAACCAACATGAGTTGCAGAAGTTAGTTCAGAAACTTGTGAACTGCTGGGTGCCCTAAAAAAGTACATCCACCATTTACAAAGCAAGGGAATCGCCGAATAACCTATCCAGGTAAGACAGTAGGGTGAAGTCAACCCCCATAACACACCCTTTACAGAGCAGAAAGATAATAATAGTAAAATAAGGAGAGAGAACCATGCATTTACTTTCAGAAACAAATGTTAATCCAATCGAGTAAAAAAGGTTTTAAATGGTTAGCGAGATGACGTAGAATATACTAAAATACAGCTACTAGTTCAATAATAATAAAGCTTAAAGGGAACCCAGACTAGAATCTCAACAATGCTCAAGCAAGTCATGACAAATGTGATTAAAAAAAACTTGTGTTGTAGCAACAAAACATGTTTATCATTTCATTATAACTTTTTAAAGATTAACAAGTATCAGCAGGAAAACAGAAATTACAAGCAACATACAAAGCTGACCACGAATTTATTCAAAGATCAAATGGAACTTTGATTTGTACATGGAATGAGTCAGCTAAACACAGATATTACTGATGCTTAGGTACTTATAACTCTTGCAAGAACTTTTTCCACAAGCAAGTTATGAGCAAATTTAATCATCCAGTCCACATTGAATCTGGCACTGTTGGAACACAACAGCCTCAACTAGTGCAATATGACCATACTACCTACTATCTATTTATTTTTTTAATTATATTACCTGATATTTGTTTCATTAAGACCTTGTGGTGAGTATGATCAAGAGAGCAAGAAAGTGAAACAGTACTACTTGCTAGTTTGACTTCTGAGATATCTTTTTCACACGGACAAGAATTCCTTTCGGGATAATTGAGGACCGGCAAGCGCAAGTACTCAACAGCACATGAAGTGAAACATGAAGGTCTGTTGATGGAATGAGTATATTAACTAGTATTTTACTGTTTTTATCAGTACTAGTTTCTATGTACGTGCAAAGCACATAAATCTTCAATTAATTATTTATGAACAATCAACAACATAACCAGTGTAATCCCACAAAGCGAGGTCTGGGGAGGGTAGAGTATGCACAGACCTTACCACTACATTAGAGGATTTATGAACAAGCAATAGATTACTTTTATTAAAAGTTATATATAAGAAGAAAGTTTGTTTTACAATAATAATAAAGCTTATCTGCACCGGATATTTAGACCAAATCAATTCAACAACCATTAGAGGCAGGCCCAAGATATGACTATTACAGATGCGCAACTATACATCTAACACAAATCTATCGCTGGTCATAAAGATGATAATAGCAAGTATATATTATCAATCCGTACATGGTTGATTTAAATAGTGCTATCCCAAGTTAGTCTATTTTTTTAAGCAAAAAAGGTTTATTTATTTTATTTTTTTCTCTCATTTTTACTCTATTGAATAATATTAGAAGAAAATGGCAAGGGAACTATTTCAAAAAAAATTAGAAGTGTTCATATCAATAAGACAAGTTGGTGTAGAAGCACGGGTTTGTTCAATGTTCTTTTCATCTGATTGAATGGTTAAGGTTCTTTAATTAATTAGTTTGGGAATCAAAATTTAGAAGTAGAATTTGTTTAGAACTCTTAAGGCTATTTGGATTACTCAGCATTGTTATTTGTGCTTTTTATAATAGTACAGATATTAACTCATACGAGTATAGTAATGTTTTACTTGAGATATAAGCTCCCATTTTGGAGAAGACCAGGAATCATAGATTCTTTTAAGAGCATGTTTGGAAGGCCAGTAACTAGATTTGGACATAATTACACAATTTTGTCATATTTGATTGGTCAACACAGTGTTCAGGAAAACGAGCACTTCATCGCTTAAAGCGATGAAGCAAAGCGATGCGAGCCTTCTACGCTTCACAGACTAGAATGAGTATGTGAGCGCTTCATCGCTTAAAGCATGAAGCGGGGCCTTATCGCTTTTTTCCACTTCACGTTTCCCTGAACACTGGGTCAACATGTAATTGAGGGGAGTAATTAAACTCTTCAATTTGTTTGAACCTGGTTAACGATAGTTATGCCATAAATTTGCCTAGTTATATCATAAAGGAATAAGTCGCTATCCTAAGCAAATTTATGATATAGCTACCGTTGCTTCGATTATAAGACATCACTAGCAACAATGAGACATTCCCATAGATGACTATCGAATGATAGCTATTGCCTTAAACTAAACTTCAAATTCATAAAATCCATGATTCCATGTGAATCCAATTCCCTCTCAAGCTTCTTTTCGGCCTAATCATCTCAACACCTAATTCTTGGCATGCGTAGTTATTAAATTCTCTTTCCTACTTCGACTGAACTTTTTGAGCCGAGGGTCTAACGGAAACAAACTCTCTATCCCACAAAAGGTAGGAGTAAGCTTTGCGTACATCCTAGCCTCCCCAAATCTCACTTGTGGGATTACGCTGGGTATGCTTTTTTTTAAGGCGTTGTTTCATTACCGGCATCAAGAAGATGCAAAGCGTACAAAAGTAGATATGCTAGCTCCATTACATAATAGAAGTTTAAGACCAGGGAGCCAACCACAAAATCAAAAAATCTAGAGGAGACTTAAGCAAGACTGTGTCTGGTCTAGAGTTAAAGAGCTAACAAAATCTAAGAAAGAAGTAGAACTATTCACATAAGACAGGTTGGTCCAACAAAATAGACTGAACAAACATTTAGCTTTGAGTGAATGGTTAGGAGTTGAACTTCCATCAAAACACCGAAGGCTCCTTTCTGTCATTTCTGGGTATGTTGTTGTTATTGAATAATTATTGAAGTCTCTTGGTAAGGGGTGACTTTCTACAAGAAATGAAAATAAACACAAACGAAAGGTTGTTGCTAAACTTTTGGAGTAATTCTATTACAATGATTCATTTCTATGAGTATACATGTAGCTAAAGGTACGATCTGACAGCTGAAAACTTGAGGAAATGAGGATTACATATGTTAGTTGGTGTTTCATGTGTAAACACTCAGAGAAGATGTGGACCATTTCTTACTACATTGTCACGTAGATGCACGTTTATGGTGGGATATCTTAAGATGGTTCGGGATACAATGCACCATGTCGGCAACTGTGAAGAATACATTACTGGGCCTAGAGAGAACAAAAGAAAAGAAATTGGGCTTTGGATGTTGCTCCATTAGTGTCTGTTGACAGTATGGAGGGGACAAAATAAGAGAGTTTTTCAAGGGAAAGCTTGATTTTGTACATCTGAGGACTCGCCTCCTATTTTTAATGTCTTCTTTGGTACACCCATGAGGTTCCCAACTTCCCGTTTATATAGGAGATTGAATGTGAGTCTTTCCCCGCTACCTATAAAATCTAATTTTATGTGATAAAAAATAGGGGGGGAAAATCAATACCTTCGTCTCAAGGAATTAGCCAATTGAAACAATTAACTTAATCCATTCCAAATTAAAGCTTGTGACTCTATGTCGTAATCCACTCAGACATAACCTCTTTTAATTTAATCCACTAAACTGAACTAAGCAATTGAAAAATTAAAAAGGATAGCTGAAGTGGACACCAATTTAGATAGCATTTGGCAAGCAGAATAAGCATAAAAAGAAATGGCAAATAACTATAGACTAATTAGAAAAACAAACTAACACAAATAAAGAAAAAGAGCATCAAAAGTTGCCTTACCTAACGCGTGAAGATGGCTTTGATGGATCTACGTACAATTGAATGCCGGATAAGAAAGGTACATAATATTGTATGATTGAATCTTTCCCATTCAACAATATTGGTACACCCACACCATAGACACTCCACTCGTTAAAAGCTTCCCAAAGATCGCCAAGGCAATAATATGGATTTGGCTCTGCTTCCCTGGCTCTACGGCCTCTTACATTCACCTGTCCATCCAAAGTGTGATAAATAGACAAATATTATTTACTTTGATGCTATCACATTCTTAGTACAACGAATAAATCACACAATTAACGTATACCGTTCAAAAATGAAATTGCACTGGATTCCTGATGTGAGAAATGTGAAGAAAAAATATAATCTTTAAAACAAAATGAGAAATTTTAAGATCTTGCAAACAAAGCAAACAGCATTTGCTTCCTAAATATGATACTACAACTACTACCCTTCAATCTCAAACTAGTTCAATTCAGTTGATATGAATCCTCATTATCCATTCCACTCCAATATGCAAGAGAAAGTGTAATGAAAAACAAGAACTTGAAATCTATAAGCAGCTGTCGCCTCATTTGATGATTGTTTAAGCATAGCAAAAAAGAGAAAATGTTACTTTAAAAATCAATAGCTGTATTAGCTTATAACTCATAGAATAAATGTATAGCCACTTCTCCAACTATGAAATAACTCCAAAATAAAATAAAAAAATCATATACCACAGAGAAATGCTGGGCGGGCACAAAGGGAGTAACAGATTCCATCAAACGATCCAAATTGGTAACATTTATAGGAGGCCTTGGTGGTGAAGCCGAGCATACAGAGGGCGTTTTCGACAATGTAGTAGTATTAGTCGAATCGTCCGAGTCCGTCCGGTTCCCCACCTCAGCTGCAACTACAGCCGCCTCAGCTTTAGCTGCTCTTTGCACCGGCTGCCTCTGTTGCTGCTGCTGCTGCTGCTGCTGCTGTTTCTGTAACTGCTGCTGCCGGCGCATAGCCGGAGGGTTATAAAATCGGTCAGCGCCATGGCTCCGCGACACCGCGAAGCTTCCAGAACCAGACATTATTACTCCCAATTTTTGTGTGTGTGTGTGGTGAGCTTAAACTAAAAATCTGTCAAATTGAAGAAATTCAGCAACTGAAAATGGAGAGATTTGTGAAATGAGATTCGAATTGAAGTGAGAAAAAATCAAAATCTGAAACTTCACTGATTAGGGTTTTTGAGGTTTTTGGACGTTCGCATCAATGACTAGTTGATTTTTTGGAGTTTTTGAAGGCGGAAAAATAAAAAAGGAAAATAAAGAAAATACTATTTATATTTATTATAAATAAAAATGAAAAAAATAGAAACAGAATTGTGGAGAGGAGAAAAGGGGTTTGAGCTTTCACTTTACTTTCAGATGCAGTAGCTTTGTGACACGTGTATCTTTAGCCAATCAGAGACACTGGCATGACCCCCTAGGTACTTGAATATTCCCATGTGCCCTTTTGGTACTTGGTTATTTTTTCCATATCTAAAATATAAATATAAAATACAAGAAGAAATATTATTTGTATTTGGACATGCCATATAAAAGTCATAATTTCAATTCAACGTTAAGAAATGTCATTTGAGATAATAATTTCAAAAATTTAAATTCTTCAACAACTAAAAACATGATTAGAGATTTCAAATTATAATTTCAAAATAAATATATATTGGTTACATTTAATTTTATAACAATATCTTGATTTCATTGAGCCGTTGAGATTAAGGGCACGTTTTGGCCATGGATATGTAATCATGTTATTGAATTATGATATGATATCAAAAAATGAAATCATGAGATGAAATTAAAGTTTTGTTTAGAGATGCGATATAAAATTTTTGTATTGATAATTTTCTCATAAACATAAGAATCTTATAAGTTATAAAATTATTAAAATAATAAAATTTTACTCATAAATCGCATTCGTTGAATGTGTTTTATGTCTTATATTCTCAGCTCTTTCTATTTAGGTATCTAAGAAGTGTTTTCTCAAGTTTTCAATGACATAACGTTTTTTAAAAGATAAAATATTTATCTTTTCTTGATATTAAAAAAGTAATAAATGAAATAAATAAATATATTTTAAAAATAATTGACAAATAAAATTAAACGGATGGGGTAATATAGTAATTTCAATAATAAATAAGAAGACACAAAATTTTACATAAATCACATTCGTTGAATGGGTTTTATACCTTATATTCTCAGCTCTTTTTATTTAGGTGTCTGAGAAGAATTTTTTCAAGTTTTCAACGACATGACGTTTTTTTAAAAGATAAAATAATTATCTTTTCTTAATATTATAAAAGTAATAAATGAAATAAATAAATATATTTTTAAAATAGTGGACAAATAAAATTAAAGGGGAGGGGTAATATAGTAATTTCAACAATAAATAAGAAGACACAAAATTTTACTCATAAATCACATTTGTTAAATGCGTTTTATGCCTTATATTCACAACTCTTTTTATTTAGGTATCTGAAAAGCGTTTTTTCAAGTTTTCAACGACATGACGTTTTTTAAGAGATAAAATATTTATCTTTTCTTGATATTATAAAAGTAATAAATGAAATATATAAATATATTTTAAAAATAGTGGACAAATAAAATTAAACGGGAGGGTAATATAGTAATTTAACAATAAATAAGAAGACGCGGAATTTTACTCATAAATCACATTCGCTTAATACGTTTTATGACTTTCATTCTCATCTCTTTCTATTTAGGTAAAATTCCGTGTCTTCTTATTTATTGTTGAAGATACTATATTACCCCTTCCGTTTAATTTTATTTGTCCACTATCTTTAAAATATATTTATTTATTTCATTTATTACTTTTATAATATCAAGAAAAGATAAATATTTTATCTTTTAAAAACACGTCATATCGTTGAAAACTTGAAAATCCTTCTCAGATACCTAAATATAAAGAGCTGGAAATGAAAAACATAAAACGCATTCAGCGTAAAATTCTGTGTCTTCTTATTTATTGTTGAAGATACTATATTATCCCTTCCGTTTAATTTTATTTGTCCACTATTTTAAAATATATTTATTTATTTCATTTATTACTTTTATAATATGAAGAAAAGATAAATATTTTATCTTTTAAAAACACGTCATGACGTTGAAAGCTCAAAAATCCTTCTCAGATACCTAAATAGAAAGAGTTGGGAATATAAGGCATAAAACACATTCAGCGAACACGATTTATGAGTAATATTTTGTGTCTTCTTATTTATTGTTGAAATATTACGACATTACCCATTCCGTTTAATTTTATTTCTCCACTATTTTTAAAATATATTTATTTATTGCATTTATTACTTTTATAATATCAAGAAAAGATAAATATTTTATATTTTAAAAAAATGTCATGTCGTTGAAAACTTGAAAAAACGTTTCTCAGATACCTAAATAGTAAGAGCTGGGAATGAAAGACATAAAACACATTTAGCGAATGCGATTTATGAGTAAAATTTTGTATCTTCTTATTTATTGTTGAAATTACTATATTACCTCTTCCGTTTAATTTTATTTGTCCACTATTTTTAAAATATATTTATTTATTTCATTTATTACTTCTATAATATCAAGAAAAGATAAATATTTTATCTTTTAAAATAACGTCATGTCGTTGAAAACTTGAAAAACGTTTCTCAGATACCTAAACAGAAAGAGCTGAGAATTTAAGGCTTAAAATGCAATCAACGAATGAGATTTATGAGTAAAATTTGTGTCTTCTTATTTATTGTTGAAATTACTATATTACCCCTTCCGTTTAATTTTATTTGTCCACTATTTTTAAAATTTATTTATTTATTTTCATTTATTACTTTTATAATATCAAGAAAGATAATTTTTTATCTTTTAAAAAAAGGTCATGTCGTAGAAAACTTGAAAAAATCCTTCTCGGATACCTAAATAGAAAGAGTTGAGAATGAAAGGCATAAAACGCATTCAGAGAATGCGATTTATGAGTAAATTTTCGTGTCTTCTTATTCGTTATTGAAATTACTATATTAACCCTTCCGTTTAATTTTATTTGTCCACTACTTTTAAAATATATTTATTTATTTCATTTATTACTTTTATAATATCAAGAAAAAATAAATATTTTATCTTTTAAAAAAACTTCATGTCGTTGAAAATTTGAAAAAACTCTACTCAAATACCAAAATAGAAAGAGCTGAGAATATAAGGCATAAAAAACATTCAGTGAATGCGATTTAGAGTAAAATTATGTGTCATCTTATTTATTTTTGAAATTACTATTTACCGCTTCCGTTTAATTTTCTTTGTCCACCATTTTTTAAATATATTTATTTATTTCATTTCTTACTTTTATAATATCAAGAAAGATCAATATTTTATCTTTTTAAAAAACGTCATTTCGTTGAAAACTTGAAAAACTCTTCTCAGATACCTAATTAATAGAAAGAGCTGAGAATGAAAAGCATGAAACGCATTCAGTGAATGCGATTTATGAGTAAAATTCTGTGTCTTCATATTTATTGTTGAAGATACTATATTAACCTTTACATTTAATTTTATTTGTCCGTTATTTTTAAAATATATTTATTTATTTCATTTATTACTTTTATAATATCAAGAAAAGATAAATATTTTATCTTTTAAAAAAAGTCATGTCGTTGAAAATTTGAAAAAATTCTTCTCAAATACCTAAATAGAAAGAGTTGGAAATATAAGGTATAAAACGCATTCAGCGAATGCGATTTATGAGTAAAATTATTTGTCTTCTTATTTATTGTTGAAATTACTATATTACCCCTTCCGTTAAATTTTATTTGTCCACTACTTTTAAAATATATTTATTTATTTCATTTATTACTTTTATAATATCAAGAAAAGATAAATATTTTATCTTTTAAAAAAAATATCATGTCGTTGAAAACTTGAAAAAACGCTTCTTAGATACCTAAATAGAAAGAGCTGAGATTATAAGGCATAAAATGCATTCAGCGAATGCGATTTATGAGTAAAACTTTGTGTTTAAGAAATTTATTATGCGATTTTATAATTTTTTTGATTTATTTGGTAAGATTGAATAAACAATTAGGGCTATTTTAATAGTTTTACAACTTATAGGATTCTTATGTTTATGAGAAAATATACAACACAAACATTCATAACGCATGTCCAAACAAAACTTCAATTTCATCTCAAGATTTCATATTATGATATCATATCACGATTCCTTGTCGCATGGCCAAACGAGCCCTATGTAGGAGTTTGGCCATGCGATACCATATCATGATATGAAATCGTGAGATGGATCAGCGTTTGAATATGGATTTCAAGTTGATTCCGTCTCATGATTTCGTATCATGGGTTGGAATACCATATTCTCCAAAAATCTTGATTTGAGAATTCCATATAATGATTTGGAATTTTTTAAAGGGTAAATTTCATATATGGCAAACTGATTTAATGAAATAACGCTTTATATATATAATAACACTCTATCTATCTATCTATCTATCAATATATATATATATATATATATATATATATATAGTTTATCTAATTACATTCTATGGGTATAGTTTAGTTTGCTATAGAGCATTTAATTTGTATATTACGTTTTTTGTTTATAATTTATATAATATATTTTTTTATTAAATATATACATGAGCTCTAAATAAGGTAACCGAAAATTTACATAATCTCATGATTCAAGCTAATAGTTTTAAATCAAATTTTTTTCTAAAAATTAGTTTTATAACGATACAAACACCATAACAACTGGTTTCCCCATAGCACTAAAGCAATATGACACGAAAAAAATTCTAGTTCATTAATATTCTTGTATATTCAACGCAGAAACATCATGTTTTGAACGGCAAAAAAGAATACGATTGATTTGTATAGTATATAATTGAAATTTTCAAAAACGAATTATCAACTTCTAATGGCTCGCAAGTATGTATATTTGTTTATACAAAAATAGAGAAATTGTATATTAACAATTATATTCTAACTGTTGGTTAGAAAAATCGAATGACACAATTTGTACAATTATATGCTTTACAAATATAAACTATTTTGTGTTTGTATATAATTATAAACTATATATGTATATGATTATATGAATACAATAATTAACTATACAAAAATTTACATATCGCATGTCCAAACAAAATAACTTTGTAATAATTTATTATGTGATTTTTAAAAACAATTGGAGTTATTTTAATAGTTTTACAACTTATGAGATTCTTACGTTTATGAGAAAATATACAACACAAAAATTTCATATCGCATGTCCAAACAAAATTTCAATTTCATCTCATGATTTCATATCGCATGATCAAACGGGCCCTTGTATGCCTATTTAATGACAATTGTGGAAAATTAGAATTTACTTTTATTTTAACAGTAATATTTATGAATCTAATGAAATAGTTAGTAAAACTTCATTTGATTTTCATGAATATAATCACGTTTTGGTAACTTCATTAACTTTGAGTTGCATGCCTAATATAACTAAGAATGAAATTTTTTATTATGACACAAGATGGAATAGCTATTTTTGCAGATAAAGGTATGTACATGAAAAAGGAAAATACAATTAGTGAAATGGTGGCTATGATTAATAATGAATAGTTATGATCATTTACTTCATGTTATTGGTATTCCTATTCAATTTGTGAGAAAAATTATCATTGTTGAAGTTAGTGTAGTGGATATTTATCAAGCGGGTTCAGCATATGAAGATGAAAATTCACAAAAAGGTTAATAAATTAATTTTTTTATTAATTAAAATTAAACTAATATATAATTATTATTCAATTAATATTTTTTTTATTAAATAAATAAATAATTTAAATATATTTTGCTTTACATAGAACAAAAAGTTAGTTTTGTGTGTTGTATTTTGCTCTACATAAAACAAAAGGTTAGTCAAAGATATAGTCATTATTAGACAAATCATTAGTTGAATAATGTATTTAAACTTTTTTATAATTGCATGGAGCATGAAATTCTACATTGATCCGAGACCACTAACCTAACAATTTTTATTTATAGTATTCATATGAAATTGTGCAATAAGTCATATCAAATAGTTAAATATGCAATTTGAATTCTTGTCTAATAAGCTGAGTTTTAGTTGAAGATTTTCTAAAGAATAAAAACCTAGCACGACACTTGAGTTATTCCATTCAAAGGAACATTATCGAAATTGATAATAATTTATAAAATAACACATCATTTTATTATCATCTTCGTCTCAAAATAAGTGTCATCTTATCGAGAATTATATTTATTAAAAACTAATAAGTATATTGTTTAATTTACTAAACTTTTCATATTTAATAAATATATCTGAAAATCGAACATTATTAAGATAACACTTATTTGAATGTATTTATTTATTTTACTAAAATGACATTTGTTTTATAACAAGGAACTAGAGAGTACTTTTTATTCACATAATATTGTTGTAAGTGTATCTTTAATTTCTTTATAAAATTATTTGTGACTGTGGACAAATGACACTAGATTGGTTCAACTATTATTAAATTGAATAATCTCATTTGAAATAGATGTTGCTTGAATTACTTATTTGTCGCATGTTATTAATTGATATTGACAATACCGTATTATTAGTCACATAAATAATGATTCTGTCCTTTTAATGCCATGGTGCATTTTTAAATAAGATATATTGATTATGTTGCTTTATTTTTTCTTAGATAACATGGTGATATATTATTTTTGTAGGTATACACACAAAATCTCTCATTTCTCGTACGCTTGAGGTGTCTCGTTAAGCAATATATAATTTTTATTACTTCTTGTGATAATTCAAATAAATAATTAACTTTATTTGTTGATCTTTCATGCATATTCATATGTTCACTGTATAGAATTTCACACGACACGAACCTTTTGCTATAACTTTAAACTAGGTCATGTTTATACCAATATTTTGTTTAGCCAAGTATATTATTCTTTCTTTCTAATTATAGGTTAAGTTTGTCGTAAAAAAATTATATAAAAGAGAAAGAAGAAATTTAAATAATTTTGTTATTTAGCAATAAATATTATCATTATACAAATAATAAAATTGTGCGACCATCATTTATGTACATAGAATTTCAATATCTGAAATACCAAAAAAAGATAAAATTGAAGTACATTTAAAGTCAAATATGATTTTCATGGATAGAAAGTTAACTTATTTCTTATTTTGGCTAAAATTTATGTCAATATAATATTAAATATTTTAATCTATCTTAACTTCAAATAATAATCCCTTTTCCAATTATAACCAAATATTTGTCCAAGTTGTAACTACTTAAAACTATATCCAAGGATCTTGTAGTGAAAATGACAAAAAGGTCCATTATCTTTGTAGTAGATTTAAAATAGTCCTTTGAAATCAATTGAATAGTACTTTTCATCCTTTAAATTTGTCATAAATAAATATTTTTGATCTCCATCAATTATTTATCAAATTTCAATTGTTAAATTTATCCAAAACTATATTAAAAAAATGAAGCCAAATTTCTTGATACAAAAATAACATAAATTGCACTTCAAAAAAATTACACCGAACTCTTAAAATAGATCAAAAATAGCATAAGTTACAAAATTTGCCATTTAATTTCTATAATTCTTGTTGAGTTTAACAAGCAGAACCATATTTGACAAACATAAAAGATTTGGGGAAAATTTGAAATTATAACGAAATTGAAGTCACCTGGTTGGTAGCAAAAGCAAGCAGACAGACAATAAATCGCAAATAATAATTTTGGATTTTTTTTTGTGTGTTTTGCTTATCCCAATGAAGTATACTTTGGAGGACCCATCTGTGTGATTTTTGTGGTTGATGACACTTCAAGCGTGCGAAGGAGGTGGGTACTTATATGAAGCTCAATTTCTGACCTTATCCCTCTTCCCAACTGCTGCCAAATTGGCGAATTTTCGATTCTTGATCTGATCGAACAAACCCCTTTTCGAAAAAATTGAATCTTGAATTGCCCCTTTAGTTGTGATTCGAAGAAAAAACTGTTTGGGGGGCAATTCAATCTTGAATTTAGGTTATTGGGGTTGTTGAGTTTGCTTATTTGGAGTTATACCCACTGGCCATGCGACTGTGGTTTTGTGCGATCGCCCTCTCAAGAGAGGACCCTAAGAAACAAGGTCGAGTCTTTGATATCTCTGCAGCTGTTTTCTTTAGATTTAGCAATGGTTGCTGATACTACTCATGGACCTACTCCCAAAGGGGTACTTTGTAATGCTGGTGCTGGTGCCGCTGCTGGTAAGATTTTTATAAGGTTTTTTTTTTTTTACACTTTCTAAGGAAGAATTATCACCCCCTTTTCCCCCTTTTATCTATATGCTTAAACGTATATATGGACATGATCTAAGGGTTTGCTCTGATTTGGGAAATTAATATGTTGCAGGAGTAATTGCTGCTACATTTGTGTGCCCTTTAGATGTTATTAAGACTAGGTTGCAGGTTCATGGGCTGCCGAAGCTAGGAAATGCTAACGTTAGAGGTAATGCCTTATTCTATTTCCATTGATTTGTCGAAATGATTCTTGATGTTGTTAGGGTTCTTATTTCTCCCACTAAGCTGCTTTTTATTTGATTGTGCTGTCTACATGCCACACACTATTCGGATTTTTAACCCACTACTTCGCGGCAATAGGTGTAGATTCAGTATAAGTATATATTTTACCAAATGGTTCTAGTACTATGTAGTTTGATGGACCACTGACACTTACTCATGCATGCTTATATTGGGACTGATAATTATCTATCATCAAGTTACACTTGAACATATGAAAAAATGAACCGAGAAGCAAAAATTTACATGGTGAATATATCAGCGGTAGCTGATTTTGTTTCTTCTTCTAATCAGGTAGTCTTATTGTTGGGAATTTGGAGCATATATTTCAAAAAGAGGGGTTGCGTGGAATGTACAGAGGGCTTTCCCCAACAGTGCTAGCATTACTTCCAAACTGGGCGGTGAGTCAGATTATTTTACAATTCTAACTTTAGCATCACACTGACTTCTGGTTATGTAGTCTCTTTATTCTTTTATCTGGATAGATCAAAGGCTGTTTACAACGTGGCTCGTGCTAGAGAATCTGGTTGTTATAGATAGCTACAAGGATAATCGTTACCTTATTAGTTTTTTTTAATGGATAGCTACAAGGATGGGGCAGTTTGTGAAGATGAAATATAGAACCTAATGGAAATTACTAGCTTTTGTTCCATCTCCTTGTTGCTAATGTAGACTAACTTTTTCTCTTAGCTTCTGCACGTTAACTTCTTGTTGTTATTTCTTGTAGTAATTAGTTGATAAGGGAGTAAAGTTTACTGGACTCCGATTATCCTGTTCTTAGGTCATAATCGTCCTGTTCCAAGTTCATGCTTGGTGTGCTTGCCTGTTTTTGCCAACACATTTAAATCATGTCATTCTGCAATAATCCTCACTTCCAAAAAAGAAGAAAAAGATGCTTACATGTAATTGATAAGTTAATAATTTATCTATGTGCACGCACTTGGGCATGAGCTGCATGACTATATACCCAGTCTATTGTCTTTAGTCTTTACCTTCTTTTTACTGTCTGTAGTTGGTGTCAACAAGTAAGAAAACTTATTTGAGCATCTTTGGTTGTGGTGAATGATTCCAGTGAAATCGGGATGCAGATCTCCGCCATATCTTGTTCTCCTGTGTCACTTATTTGGTTAATCCATGACTTGACGTCCTTTTCTTCTTGTTGAAGTCCAACCTCCTGAATTTGTTGTAAAAAATCTGTTTTTTATTTGACTTCTTGTCTGCTGTTTCTCAGCTGAAGCCTTTCATCTAATTCTGGTGACAACCTCTATTTTCTGAACCTTAGAAAAAAGTGAATGGATATAGTATAGCCGAGCATACTAATTTCTGATTGAGGTGTAGTTGATTGATTGTGTGATCAAACATTTCACTTGCCATTTTCACCTTTGCATTTTGTTCTGTAATTTCTCCTTCTTCCTTCTGCCACAGAATATATATTTTTATACATAAATCACAGTTAACCTGGTAATCAAAACCAAATTCACTTGTCATCCCAGGTAACTTAAGATGTATTTTCCAAATCCCTTCCACTGGCTGTGTGCATGCTGGTGGTGGTATGTTTGTTCATAGAGTATTTGCTGTGTAATGTAGAGCCAGATTATTGCATACTCTAGGTAGGATGAAGCTGAACTAAATCCACAAGTAGTAGCATCGAGCTCAGTTTTACCTATATCTGCATCCAAAAAGGAAGCAGACCTATACGGGCTAGGTACTACCAACATGGGTCTCAGTAAGTCTCAATGACTACCCCTAGAAGGCGGAGTAAGACATGTTGAGGAAAACGTGACATGCAGAAAAGATAATAATGTGTTGATCATAGCTTAATATTGGATTGTTACTGCAACTGAAAACCTGCTATACTAGTCAGCTGATAAGCTGATTACTGATAAATTGAGAGTCTAAATGTATACTAAAAGCTGATATTTGAATCCACTTTGAAAAATGATTTAACTGATGATAAACGTTTTTTTGAAAAAGTTTCAACCAGTGTGTAGGGAACTGTTGTAAACGGGGAGTCCACATTTGAAGGACATTATACCTAAGTCGTACTATCAGGACCTCAATTTGTTTTTTCTGCTTATCATATCAGAGGTTATGTTCTCTTTTGCACTTCTTTTGGGCTACTGGTCACTCTTTTTTTGGCACCTACCGTAAAGATTGACCTATCTCCCACCAAAAAAGGTAGCAATGGCCTGCGTGTATGAAACTATCATCATACACAGGGGAGTGTCAGTTTGTATCCCACCACAACCTTGGCCTTTTGGCACTCACACCCAGGGAGGTCGACTCGCTTCCTGTCCTAGTTTGATCTACAAGCTAAGGTAAAATTGAGACTAACTTGCAGCGGGATTTTTTGTTAAAATTCATGCTCCCTGCATGTTTGATAAAAGGTTTAAAAGATTTTTTGAGGTTAAGTGCTTGTGGTGGCAAGCGAGTGCCCAACTCTTCATACCAAAGAGAAAAATAATTAAACTTAGATATTCCTTTAAGATTTCTAAATGCTATATGTACATACATATGCTACTTAATTCAGATTTCAGATAAGCAACTAAACCTCAGATTATGTTTGATGTGAAAAACTTGGATTGCTTTAAAAGATCCCTGGCAATTTTGACATTTGTTAAAGTGTATACAGATTGGAAAATTTAATTTCAAAGTCCCGAGACAGTGTTAAGGTCAATGTGAGGAATGGTTTGAGATTGAACTTGAAGAGTGAATTATCAAAAGAGTGCTAAAATTAAACTTGAAAGACAAGATAAATATAAAGGCAAAGTGTCCACACTCCTCTTGTCACAATTATGGCTCGTTTAATGTTCAAGGTTGAATGTTATTTTAAATGGAAGAGCATGTAATAGCGTAACTATTTTTTGAGGCATTTTTGGACACAAAAAAGTGAAATAGAAAGATAAAGAGTTAAAATAGGATAATTTAGTCCAAAAAATAAGGGAAAAAAGAAGTCAAGGACGCAATAGGCTGAAGCTCATCAAGTACGCTTCCTATGCTTCAAAAGAGAGTTTTATGAAATGCACAAATAGCTTCAAGTGAAGCCAGGGAATAGTGACTGGAATGGAGGAAACTAGGAAACAAAAGAAAATGGAAGAAAATTTTCAGCCAATGACCTAGCACCTCAAGGTCATTTTTTGTATGACAACACCTCAAAGTCATTATTTATGGTTATTCACAAGTTGATATTAACACTTTAATGCATGTATTAATACCCCAATTCATGGAACTTCACAGATTTTACATTGAATCAATAAAGAACACGCAGTTATTGATTTTCAAAATTTGAACCTTTTAAGGTAATTCCATCGACTCTACTTCATTGATGATGTATATTTATGAAGGTTGACGACATTTGTGCCATTAATGGCCGTGGAGAGGTTGAAATAGATAAACCTTAAGTTTCACCATTAATGAAGTTTGTTGGAGTAATGAGAAAGACAATGGAACACTTAATTGGGTATTTGATTATTATGAATTGGCGTCAAGGGTGGATCCAAGTTGGGGGCAAAGGGGGTTATTCGAAACCCTTCATTGGAAAATTACACAATATATATAAGATTTTTTATGTATTCATTATCTATTATATATATAAAAAAACTTATATATTTTTCTTAGTTTAAAAAAATATAGCTTTTTTAAAATTATATATAATAGATGTTGAATCCCCTTGGTTTCTTCGCGTGTTTACTTCTTCATATATTGAATTCCTTGGCGAAAATTTTGTCTCCGCCATTGCGCGGCGTGATGTTAATAATAATTTTAAACGTGTCATATACTGGATTTAGGATGGATGGAACTACCCTTAAAATAATAAATTTTTAAATAGAAAAGTACACCTTTGCCAAATAATTGGGACCCAACAAGGATAAAATGTTGATAGTGTCATCAAATATTTGTCAAATAAAGAAATGTTTCATTCTTTATAGGACAAACTAAAAGGAAAGTGTGTCATATAAATTGGGACAAAGAGAGTAATAGTAAAGAAAGTGAAAGCAAAATAGTACAAATTTTGAAAATGAAACTAGAGATATGTCATTGACTCACTGTACAATGCTCCCCCATGTACGATGACAGTTCCATACACGCAGGACCATTGTTTAAAACTTTTTCCATGGGAGATATATCAACACTCCTCGTGTATTATGACAGTTCCAAACACACAAGCTATTGCTTGAAACTTTTTCAGAAAGCATGTTTGAGGAAGCATGAATTTTAACAAAAATCCCAACTAGGATATTAGCCTTAACTTACCTACTTGTATCTTAAACTAAGGTTCACACGCCTTTTAAGCCATTCTTGATTCACAAATGCAATCTACAACACACTAACTCGATTCAGTCCATAATCTAGTAACACATGAATTCAACTTAGCTAATTTAATCGATTAGGTTCCACCCATCCTAATACTTGTATTTAATGGATTTAAAACTATCATTAACGTCATACCAAATCATGATAATCAACACCCATTTTTCAAGTATTCTATCATCTTCCCCATTCTTCCGACAAACTTCATTAATGGTAGAATTTAGGGTTTATCTATTTCAACCTCTCTACCACAAATCTTATCTACAATCATTAATGGAGTAGAGTTGGTGGAATTATTTCAATCGGTTCTAATCTTGAATGTCAATAATTGTGTATTCTTGATTGGTAGGATTGAAGTGTTAAAATTAAAATTTATAAATACTTACCTTAAGGTGGCTAGGTGATTGGGTCGAAAATTTTCTTCTATTCTCTATTTTCTCAGTTCTGATCCTTGTTTGCTGGCTTCACTTGAAGGGTGAAGCTACTTACAACAACAACAACATACCCAGTGGAATCCCACAAAGTGGAGTCTGGGGAGGGTAAAGTGTACGCAGACCTTACCACTACCTCGTGGAGGTAGAGAGGCTATTTCCGGAGGACCCTCGGCTCAAGTACATCCAAACCAAGTAAGAGAAGAGGAAACATTATATAAAACATAACATCCAATAAGAAAAATAGTGCATAATCAACAACAGAGACAATAACATCAAGAAAATACTGTGAGAGGCGAAGCGCAGTAAACAACATATGACTATAGGATCACAGACAAGAACTACAAGTGCCAGGCTAGGACTACTACATACACTACCAACCCATACCCTCGCAAGGAAAGACAACACGCTAACCCTACTAATCTTCAACCTTAATACGTGACCTCCACTCCTTCCTATCTAGAGTCAAGTCCTCGGTGATGTGAAGCTGAACCAAGTCCTGTCTAATCACCTCTCCCCAATACTTCCTAGGCCTACCTCTACCCCTCCGCGTACCCTCTACCACCAGCCCCTCGCACCTCCTCACTGGGGCGTCTGCGCACCGTCTCTTCACATGCCCAAACCATCTCAGTCTCGCTTCCCTCAGCTTGTCCACCACAGGGGCCACTCCCACCTTCTCCCGGATAACCTCATTCCTAATCTTATCGCTCCTAGTGTGCCCACACATCCATCTCAACATCCTTATCTCCGCAACATGCATTTTTTGAACATGTGAGTTCTTGACTGGCCAACACTCCGCTCTATACAACAAGGCCGGTCTAACTACCACTCTGTAGAACTTACCTTTAAGTTTAGGTGGAACTTTCTTATCACACAAGACTCCAGAAGTAAGCCTCCATTTCATCCAAGCAGCCCCTATGCGATGTGTGACATCATCGTCAATGTCACCACTTCCTTGGATTACAGCTCCAAGATACTTAAAACTTTCTTTCTTAGGAATGATCTGTGTGTCAAGTCTCACTTCCCCATCTGCCTCATCCAACGCATCACTGATTTGCACCCCAAATATTCCGTTTTGGTCCTACTCAACCTGAACCCTTTGGACTCCAGCGTTTGTCTCCACACCTCCAGCCTCGCATTAACTCTGTCCCGCGTCTCATCGATCAGTACTATGTCATCGGCAAATAACATACACCATGGGACCTTCTCCTGAATAGACCGCGTCAACTCATCCATCACCAAAGCAAATAGAAAAGGGCTAAGGACTGATCCCTGATGCAGCCCCATCTCAACTGGGAAATGATCCGAGTCTCCTCCAACCGTTCTAACCCGAGTCTTGGCTCCACCGTACATGTCCTTTATCGCCCTAATATAAATCATCGGGACACCTTTAGCCTCCAAGCACCTCCAGAGGACATTCCTCGGTACTTTGTCATAGGCCTTTTCAAGGTCAATGAACACCATATGTAGGTCTCTCTTCCTTTCTCTATATTTTTCTACCATTCTTCGCATAAGATGAATGGCTTCGGTAGTCGATCGTCCCGGCATGAATCCAAATTGGTTCTCAGCAATGGACACCCCTCTTCTCACCCTCATCTCCACCGCTCTTTCCCAAATCTTCATAGTATGGCTTAGCAGTTTGATACCCCTGTAGTTGTTACAGTTTTGGATATAAAGGGTGAAGCTACTTGTGTTACATAAAGCTTTCTTTTAAAGTATATAGCAGTGTTCTTAAAGGCGAGCGCCTCTCGTCTTTGGCGACAAGGCGAGGCGAGGCGAGGGGTTTGCGCCTATTTCAGGCAAGGCGTGGCGAGATCAAAAAGGCGAGCCAAGGCGAGGGGTGACGTGGAATTGGCGATGCAATAGGCGTCGCCTTTTTCTTTTTTTTTTTTAGAAGTCTGAATTTTAATAATTAAAAAGCCAAATAATCAAATTAGGGTTTTTTTTGGGTATTTTTTCAAACTTATGACGCGACTGCTGCTCCTCATTTCGCGACCGGAGACTTGAAATCAATCCCTCGACTGGAATTAGAGTTCGCGACTGCTGCTGCTGCGATTGGAAACTTGATGTCGACTGTCGCGACTGCTGCTGCTGCGAGTTCGCGTCTGCTGCTGCTGCTCAGCTTGAAAAAGTACAGAGAAGAAGAAGAGGAGGAGTTTTTTCTTGAAAAGTACAGTAAAGTACAGAGAAGAAGAGAGAAGAAGAAGAGGAGGAGTTTTTTCTTGAAAAGTAAAGGAAGTACAGCTTTTTTAGTATCTTTTTTCAAAAAGTAGAGTCTTTTCAACTTTTCTTGAAAAAGAAAACTAGAGACAAAGAGTTTCTCTAGATAAGTGTGTCCTTTTTTATTTATAAAATAAATTATACTTTTAATATTTATTATATTTTCTCTCTTCTTTAACAATTATACTCCTCTTATTTTGTATGTAATTATATCAAAATATGCAATTCATTATTATATATATTTCATAAATATTTTTAGTAATATTTTATTATATATATATATATATCACTTATTTGGTATTAATTGGCGCCTCGATTCAAAAAGGCGAGCGCCTCGCCGCTCGCCTCGCCGCGTGGCGAGGCAGGCCCTTGTCGCCTTTTGTCGCCTCTCGCCGTCCAAAACACTGGTATATAGGTTGTGTAATTGCGTTTGTCATAAAAAAATACAGGTTGTGTAATTGCTGAACTTCATCCCATTGCATCCTTCTCATTTTCTGGACCAAATTCTCTTTTTCAACTCTTTTACTTTCAATTTCCTTTTCTCTTCTTTTCTTTGTGTCCAAAAATGCCTCAAAAAAATGATTGGGCTGCTACATATCTGTAAGTTCCATGCTTCACTTTGGTGAAAGTAAATGAAGCCCGTCTCACTTAGCAACTATGGAGAAAAGGTATGCAGAGCAGTAGAAACCATGAGTGTGTGTAAGGAGATGAAGCCAATAAGCACATCTGCTCGCAGTGCCTGTTTGCAACTCTACTGTGTAACCTGTTTTTAGACAATTTTGGGAAGACATGGATAATATGAAAGATCATCAAATAGGTATTTTGGGCCTGGATAGGGTATGAGATGAAAAAGGAACTAACGAAGATTTGTAGAAACATTCCATGCGTTGATGTGGAAAGGGAGGAACTAATGATGCTTCGAGGGTAAAGCGACATCTTGCTGTTTTAGTCTAAAACATATTAGTTTGTCAATGTTCTGGTGAACTTTGCAGAATGTCTATGAAGAGGATACAGTGATATATTTCAATAGTTCATTTTAAACTTGAACAGACTATGTTAGTGGGAGAGAGCGATTTGCACGTCAGTATTGGTGCAGGCCTCCACCAGAATTTCCTCTGACATCGCCCTGCTTAGGCATAGTTGTATCTAACACTATCTTAGTTCTTGGCTTTGTTATAAGTAAATTTTTTGCTTACTTATAAGTGAAGTTCTCTAGAAGATTCATATTGCCGATCCTAACTATCTTGGGTTGATTGACTGATCGATTTACTTACAAAAGCACAGGCCGTACCAATATCTAGTATAAATTAAGTGCATTATTCTTCTGGTTCTACAGCCTATCTAAAAGGACATTGTTTTTCTCTAAAATATCACTGTTAAATGCTACTTACACTTGAGTCCCAGAAATTAGACTTAAGTTGCAAAAAACAGTGGAGAGCCGTTGAAGTACGGTGGGGGGGGGGGGGGGAGTAGGAAAAAAGGATCAAATTGTTTTCACAGAAAGGTAACTTTCTAAGAAATGAGATGGTAGTTTTGTCATTTCAGATTCTTTTGCTTCTAGTCATAATCTTTGTCCCATTTATTTTTGTTCGTATGGGAAAATGGTTTAGGTAAGCTAATTCGAACACTCTCGCAATGCGTCTGAATCTCCTGAGTTCTATCTAGTTCCAATGAAAAGATCTTTCTGAAAGTTTTCCTGTATCCCTTGCATATCAGCATATCATTTAGTCAACTACTCAACTCTTAAGTGTTGCCGCAGATGGTGACAAAGGGAGGCTTACAGTTAGTCAGTTACTATTTCTCTTCCTCTAATTAAAATTGAAGTTCTGTGCTCAATTCCTATTACAGTATCGTGTATATGCACTTAGTTATAAAGATTTGATCACGACTTCCTCAATTTGATAGAGAAGTAATTAAGTTTATATAAAGAGTGATCTCACACATATTTTCCTTTTCTGCAGGTGTATTTTACTATATATGATCAGCTGAAAAGATTTCTTGGCTCTGATGGTCAGTAGATGACCTTTCCTCAAAGATGTTATTCCATTGATTGATTAGCTTTCCAAATTAATTTTTGATAAACTACATTGCACTTAGTCATAAATACTTTCCATTTGGTGGTTGTTGTAGATGGAAGTCATCAACTCACCATAGGTGCAAACATGTTAGCTGCTTCTGGTGCCGGAGCTGCAACTACAATTGCAACAAATCCTCTCTGGGTTGTGAAGACACGTCTTCAGGTGTGTTTCATGAATCCAAATTTTAATATTTAGCTTGATTTGTAATTCTCCCGATCCTATATGGTCCCATTCCTTCCATTTCAGAAAAAAATATTTAGCTTGGGGAAAGAGCTAAAGATGTTGGTAATAATCCTTTTAAACGAAAGTTGGGTCAGACATTAGAGCTATTGACTTTGTGGTATGGAGAGAAACAATATGTTGTCAAAAACTACAAATAATAAAGCAGCTGGAAGGGCCTTCTGGTTTCTTATATGACTATAGAATTGGTCGGGGGGGGGGGGGGGTTGGAGAAAGACATGTACCATGTGACTTTCCAGTATCTTACAAGAGGAAAATGGAAAGTTGAAGAGTTCTCTCACAAGAAAGTGTAAGTGTGTTCTATATCTCCTTGTTTTCAAGTAACCAACTGAAAGAGAGGGAGTGTGATTTTAGCTTTTATGGCACACTTTTTTAACCATGTGATCTGACAAAGTGATTAGGTGGCCAGGCCTGCAGAAAAGTTCCTCAAGGTGGTACTTCTATATATATATACCCTAAGAGTTGTACGCCTAATAATGCCATTGTGCCTTTGCATCTTAGGGGTGGCTTTTACACGCTTGTCACTGGCTAAAAGCAGAGTAGATGGATGCAATAAAATGTTGTTCTATCTCAGTAGGGATCTAATTGCTTTAGGTCCATTCCAGTTCCGTATTCTACTTTTGGGCATTTCTTAGAATTTGATCTCATGGTCTATACTTTCGTATCTGCTTCTGAATGGTTGTGATCCACTTTTTTTTTTTGTTTTTTAACTATTAAAGTTTCCCAAGTTTGATTGGTGTGTGCATGATGTGTGTGTACTTTGATTTTTGTAAGATTTGTTAATTGAGTTCTAAGTCAGCCTAATTGTCACTGTTCTTTTGTGGTTTAATAGGCATTTGGACAATACTTGAGTTGAAGTTGAAATTGATTAAGAAGTGCGAGATTTGAACTTCAATGAAAAAGAATTTTGTGAAAGTTAGAGATCCGTGAGTGAAATATTTCAATTGAAAACACATTAAAACCAAATCTCTGTTTCAATATTTTACTTGTAGTTCAAATAGTGAAAATATTACTTCATGCCCAAATGGGTCTTTTTAGTTCTAAGCAGGCTACTTTTGAGGGTGTTCACAGGAGGACAGGTTAGGCATTCAGGGGGGGACTATTGCTAGCCAAGCTGACTTCTCACCTGCTTGGCCCAGCCACATTTTCATGCCCAAGTTGGAGAGCTTATATTAATAAGTATAACAATCCATGTTCAATTTCTATTAAGTTGTGGGGAAATATGTAGCTAATGTAGTGGTGAGAATTGTTACACCATTTAATTGATTAATTAATATCTATGCACTTCTGGTGTAAAAAATTATGGTAAAGAATATGTTTTTAGCTGGACCAGTACTGTCAAATCACAGATGTCATTTAGTTATGCCATTTAATAATGGTTAAAGATGTGTTTACCAAAGATATGCTTCTAAATGCACTCCACCAAACAAAGCATTAATTATATTCTCACCCTTACTCGTTTGTCTTAAACTTCTGTAGACGCAAGGAATGAGAACAGGGTTTGAACCTTACAGGGGTACATTATCTGCTTTAAGGAGAATAGCGTATGAAGAGGGTATTCGTGGGTTGTACAGGTCAGTGTTCGTCTTTTCAAGAAATTTGTCGCTCTTAATGTTTCAAATTGCTTGTCTACCAGTTTTTGCTGACTTAAATTGCTTTGTGGTAAACAGCGGTCTGGTGCCTGCTTTGGCTGGTGTTAGTCATGTAGCTATCCAATTTCCGACTTATGAGAAAATTAAGATTTACTTGGCCAAGCGAGGTGATTACTCATGTCCGGTCATAATGTTTCCTTTCACTTCTAGTTAGTTCAGTATCTTTAGATTTGTTTTCCCACCTCTTGGAAAGGATGACATCGTTTCTGAATGTGCTGGCTTGTTGTGATGATGTCAGCTAACACTTCAACGGATAAACTTGGGGCCCCTGATGTTGCCGTTGCATCATCAGTCTCCAAAATATTTGCTTCTACATTGACATATCCACATGAGGTATGTTATTACGTTGGTTGCGTTGTTAATTTACTTTAAATGGTTAACTGAAACATAAAGTGGTATACCCTATGACGTCTTGGTCCACAATTTTACAGAAATATTGCAAGTCAAGTTCTTCCTACCTCTTTTTTTGTTTTTATTGGGATATTTAGGGGACCTGTGTTCTCACATTGTTGTCCTTCTCTGTTGGATCAATTTATGGTTGAATCACTTCAATAGATTTTGCATGTGTTCGGAAAGCTTAGGGAATCGAGTGTATGACAAGCATACAGTCACCAAATCATTCTTTGGATTTTTCGTTGTAGGTTGTACGTTCAAGGCTTCAAGAACAGGGGCGCCATTCTGAAAAACGGTACTCTGGTGTAGTTGACTGCATTAAGAAAGTCTTTCATCAAGAAGGCATGACAGGCTTTTACCGTGGTTGTGCAACCAACCTAATCCGGACTACCCCTGCAGCTGTTATCACATTTACCAGTTTTGAGATGATTCACCGCTTCCTTGTAACCATGTTCCCCCCTGATCCTCATCCTCACACATTGTAGGATGGCACAATGACTTGGGGATTGATTCATCATAGTAGAGGCAGTTTAGTTCATCAAGTCCTCGAGCAAGGCGACTGATTCGTCTGCATCAATCTCCTCATCGGTTGTGTATCTTTTTTCTTATTAGCTGTCATAGCAACATAGAAAAACCATTTTGGCCATTGTGAAACAGATTTAGTATACCATTTATATACTGAAATTGATGATGATGATAAAAGGAGCTGAAATGTAGGAAGACTAGAAACTATACTGAGGTTTGAGAAATTGAATATTAGTCGAACTTTTGAGGCATTTACTCTTTGGGCTTTCCAGCTTATATATCAGTCTAGTAAGTATTCCTTCATCCTTACCAGTTGTGGTCGTCTGGTTGAAGACAACAAGAAAGGATAAGAACATAATAAAGAAAAATTGAACTGAAAAAAGATGTATGCAGAATATATTATTTGCACATTTTTGTCATCATTTCGAAAGAGTTTAAATTATATACATCGTCAACTGTCAACTGATGGCTAGTTTCATATTATGAAGTGCTGGCCTTGAGAAGTGAGAAATGGGATGAGAACATGTCTCAGGACTTTCTAAAAGCAAGAGGAATCAACCTTTTTGGAAAAGGAAAAACTATATCTCAAGGAACAAAATATCTCTGATATTTAAATAACTGTTAGCATCAAAGGAACCCCAATAGATGATTGGCTGCCAGGTGCAAAGTCACATTATTCTTGAAATATCTTTCAACTTTCTATGAAATGTCAGTTTTATTTACATTTGAAAAAGGCATATAAGAAAGCAAATTTACAAGGTCAAAGCAGAATCTATGTCCAATGTAAATTCAGACATCAAATTAGTAACTATAGAGTATATGACTCTAGATAGGAGGTATAGTTCCTGGCGAGGATTAGGGTAGAAGGTCAATAGGTAATTGATTGTTGTTTAGTTTTTCCTACTACTAGGACATGACCCTAGATAAGAGAGTATGAAGGACGAGAGATAGGGTAGAAGGTTAATAGGTATTTCTGTATCTGAGCGTTGTCTAGTTTTCCCTACAATTATCTTATTCTTCTATTTTATTACATGTTGTTTTCTTTGCTTCATTTACATCTTGTTTGTCGTTTTGCTACTGTTCTTCTCTTTTATCTCTAGCATGATTTATATATTATTGTATTTTCTTTCCATATTTGAGTTTGATATGTTTTACTTGTGTCGATAGTTTATCAAAAATAACCTCTCTACCGTCACAATAAATAAATTGGATAAGACTCCATACATACCACCCTTCCCACACCCCATTTGTAATTACACAAGAATTGTTGTTGTTGTTGTATATAATATAAAATAGAAGTAGGATTAATCTTGCTTTCTTCTAAAGTTGGGTATCCTAGAATAGAGATGATCTTTTTTTTTCAACTTCACCAAATTGTAGTTGAGATAGTTCATCTTTTGCTTTAAGTTTTATTATCCAACTTTCTTCATTTTTGCCCCTAACAAAACACCCTTTGTTTAGTCAAACAATTTTTCATTTGTTCCAAGAAAATAATCCCTTGATGGATTAAAAAAAGAAGCATTTTATACTATTACTAGTTACATTGCTTTCTGTCATTTCACCACCATGTAATAGAGTATGCTATAGGCAAGGCTACACATACATTGTAATTGAATATTTATAATGTAGGAAGCACACACACATATATATAGAATTAAGTTGTTATATAGTAGCAAAAATGGAATTCAATTATATTCTTAACCTATTGAATTAAAATCATGGATCAACGAATGCTCAGCCTTGTGAGGATGGAGTCTCATGTATGATTCTGATAAAAGAATAAAGTTTCTGATGAATTCCGCTTTTCGGGGGATCAATTTTGTACATAACCTAATAATATCATGAAGGTTTTGGATTCTTTCAACAATTATTAGTAGTAAATTTTTGGCCATGATAAGTCATTGTAATACCTCTATGATTTAAAGAAAAAGAAGGATAATGTGGGGAATTGCTTTCCACACTCCTCATGAAGTCTGGTCGGTGGGCAAATTAAAGTAAGAAATAATAACAAAAGTGAGGGGGAAAAATGTTAGGAGTGCTATGGCTTTCATGATATTATTGGAAAATGGACCATTTTACCCTTATGATTTTTTTTTATAATCATACCATAACATAGTTAATTAAGGAAATTCAATAAGTTAGAAATGACTATAAGATAAACAAAACTTTGATTAGTGATACTAAGAATTGACTTGTGACCTCTTTACAATGTGTACACACAAAAAAAGATGTATTGAGTTTATTAGAGAATATTACAATACTAATTAGTCTTAAGTATAGATTAGTTTAATTATATTTTCACTGCTAATCACATTCACTTTTTGTGTCTTAACTTTTGCTCTGGCATTTCCATAAGTTGGGCCAACTCCAAAGCAAAGCATTACTATGATGGGAAAGCTCTATATTACTAACACTTCCTTTTGTCTATCTTAAGGTATGAATAATATTTTCCTTCCATTTAATTGCTACAACTTGTGTCACAAGTTTGATGACAAGCTTGATAGCTTGTTCTATAAATCTTATTAAACACAAATATTAGACGATTACTCCTTATCTGTTCGAGTGTGATAGACAAAGTTATCAGATATCTATGCCGACGTGAGGTACTGATGAGATAGTAGGTATCTCATGAAATTAGTCAGGGTGCATAACGTGACCCGGACATCATAGCTATAATGACTTTTTGTTTTTTGTGGGAGTTTTATCATGATTTATTATTATTAGTCTAAAAGTAAAAATAAAATAAAAATAAAATAAAAGATAATGTGAGTGGTTAGAGGAGGGGGGAAATAATTATATGGTTAAGAGATAAGAGAGCATAATCCACCAGCAGATTTGACAGAAGCATATAATTAGTATTGAATTATATAAGCCAAATTATGATTTATAATTAGTTGATTCACTTTTAGGGCACCAATGAAAGACCTTGAGGGTGGGTGGGGGTGGGGAGATAATTTTCTTCAAAAAAAATTTAGAACTAATAAATATAACAAGTTTTTATTTTAATTTTCAAGTTATCATATCACATCTATTGTAATTTTTTACTACTTATTATTATGGATTGACAGATTCACCAAAAAATTTATAACAATATCATGAAAAATTGGTTAATAGAGAACTTGAACAGTATAGTAAAATATTATTATAGATTAAAATGGAAATTACAGAAAAATCTAATTATGCGCGGAACTTAGTTGGAGAGTTTTAATTATTTTCAAATTAACTCCCGTGATTGCTTAAATGTGAGAAGTATAAATGCCATCAGAAGTCATTGTTATTCAGCCCGTGAGGCTTTAAAGACTATAAATAATAAAATGAGGGGGTTGGTAAAATTACATTTTAATTATTTTAGTATTTATTTTTTATTAATAATATATATTAGTTGTGAATCTTGTGATATAGATAATGTATAGTTAATTTTGGGTGGAAACCACTCCTTATTTATTTTTTTCATGGTCAATTTTAGCTCATGTATACTCCAAAAATATTCCTAATAATAGCTATACATATATGAAAATAATATTAATGCGCATAAACTAATCAAAGAAGGCTCATAATACCTACTATTCCAAAAAAGAATTTATTAATATTTAATATGTATCTCATGGATTTATTAACAAATTAAATCTGCACATTATTATGAATATTATCATACAGATAGCCTGAACATGACATAAAAATATTAATCACTAACGGTATTATTATATGGCCAACATTCATTGATTTTAGTACTTTATGGCTCGAGTGAAACCACCATTATAATATATAAATAGTTTATTTCCTATATTTGTAAGAGAATTTTGATTCTAAGCAATATAACAACATTATATCTATATTCCTGAGCTCCAAGTTTTCATTTTTCATCAAGTCTTTATCACATAGCATTCGTTACATATAATCATTATCGAATCTAAAGATAACATAACTAGACTCACTGTTCACAACTTCATCGAAATCTAAAGCTTCATCCGATTCTCTTTCTTACTTGCCTTATTCATTATTTTTATTTATTAATATCACAATATTCAATTATTAATAATTAAATCTAACGAGTTAAGTCAAGACATGCATCTTTGACCTCATACAAATTTAACTTATTATTTTTCCGATAAATAAAATTAACTTTGGTTTTGCCTTTTTTTTAAAAAAAATATTATTTTTGTTTAATAAGTTTTGGCCTTAAATCCAAAATCTACTGGGGTGGGGGTTGGGAGGGGGTAAGGGGTTGTAGGTCAAGTGTACTTTTCTAGATTCTAATTTAACGCCCCTACAAACGCGTGAGCACCACATCTCAAGTTACATGTGTACCTATCTCCTAACCTACTAGCTTCGGTTCCGAGCCACTTATTTGAATTTTCGAACGTTAGCTAAAAACTGGTATGCCTTTATTGGCTTTATTATTATTTTATTATTAACACAATTTTTTATTAATAAAATTTTCCAATAATCATAGAGAACAGAAATACACATCTCCAACTGGCTAATCAAATTACGAGTTTTTACCTTTTTTAAAAAAATACTATCAAATCATCTAAATAATAACTGTTTGTAAAATCAACGTATATATAGATTAAATTCTTAAAATATTGGTTAATGATGTCGGGATAATGATGTTTTTTTGGAGTGTTAATGATGCTTTGTTTCTAAGATATTTTAAAAGGGAAGTCTAATGAAATTTTAGTGCAGAGTTAGTTGAATTAAGCTAGGTTAATTTTGTTATTGTGAATGATTAATTAATAGGTAACCGTCTAACAACAAATTTGATGGTTACCTTTAGCCTAACTGAGACGTGGCCCATTAATTAGTAAGTGGTGGCACAATATTTAAGATTGAGATTTTGGAATTTTATTTTAACTTTCTAATGAGGTTTTTCATTTGATTTGATGATCAAAATGATGAATTATAATAATAACGATATTACACATATTGGAATCAGTAAAAAACTGAGTTGGTGCAGCAAGTGATATATTATAAGGAGATCAGAGGTTAGAGGCCAGTTGGGCTCGTCGCATTGGATTAAACTTATATAATTTACGTATCCTATATGATTTACAAAGGGATATAATTGAAGAAGAACAACAATATTGACACAAAGATCCAAGCACAAGCATGAAAAGAAATTAAATAGGAGTAATTACTATAATATCAAAGCTTCCAAACCTAGGCTTAATGATCCAACGAGCACAACAAAAAGAGAAGCCTTTGGGCAATACAATAGGAATCGGAGGAGAAAGATAGAGTCATTTCCTTTCTAACCGCTGTCAAAAGACATGAAGTGAGGGTGTGATTCAAATCAAATCGATCGTATGCTTGTCGGGCAAAGTTTGTTTATGAATTCTATATTTCTAAAAATTCAATGGCTTTAGTCTAGAGGTACTTTATGACTTGTAATAACTTACGTACTATAGTTCTTAATTAAATACAAGAGTAAATATGTATTTAAAATGAATAAGAATTTGATATCCAACTTTGTACTAATAAATAAAATCTAGCCATTCCTTTGGATAGGAAATTTAAAGTAGTTGAATATGCAATAATAAAAGAGCTTGACTAATTTGTATAGTAACACAATTTTGAATTTTTTTTTTGAATGTAGGTTGGGGGGAAATAAATTGTCAACTACTATAGTTGTATATATTTAGTTCTTTTGTGGGCTAATAAACAGTGATATTAAGTTGTTTTGAAGGTGACACATTTCATCGTTTTCTGCTGGCCAATTTTTTAAATTTCAAATACCAATAATTTATTTCTCCATTTATTATAATAAATTTATAAACATCCATGTAGCTTCCAAAGATAAGACTTGTTTTTTTTGTTAGAATTGAATTGAATAATTATTGAGAAATAAAGGGATAAAACAGTAACACTTTTTGAAAATGTAGCTGTTACTTGATGCTCTAGAAAATTATAAAAGACCCATTCCTGTCAGAGTTGTGTAACAAATTTTATTTTTAATTCTATGGAATTTGTACGTTTAGTTGGTATATATATATATATTTTAAATTAATTTTCTAGTGAAAACAGAAAAAACAAGTTTCATATTTCACATCGATTGTCTATCCGTCTCTAACAACCTATCAGGAGTGCTGAAGCAGAGCCGAGTGGGAGCAAAGGCTTGGGTTTATCCAAACCTCCTTCGATGGAAAATCAATAATAACTTTTTATGTATATGTAGTAGATGTTAAGTCTTCTAGTTCTAGACTTCATGTGTGAGAAATCTTATTAGATATGGTATAGATCAAAATGGGACACCAAAAGTCTTGACTGCTGAGCCGTATGAGAGAAGAAATTCTTAAGTACGGTTCTAAGGGAAGAAATTGAACTACCTATTCCGGCAGGGGAGAACAGGCTATTCAACAGGGAGATTTTGAAATTGCAGAGACTTAGTTCAATCAAGCCGTTGAGTATTGGAAATAGACTATAGCACTTACTCTCAATAATTATATTGAAGCGCATAATTGGTTGAAGATCAGGAGACGTTTTGAATTACTCAACACTCTATCCAGCCCTCATTCCACTACATCCCTATTAGAGTGTTTATCTAGATTATGTACAATTTAAAAAAAAATAATATTTCATGCTTAATTGCCAAATATATATTAGAAAATAATTAAAAAAATTACTTAACAAACTTATTTATTTATTTTAAAAAAATATTTTTCCTCATATCGAACCGACCCAATTATCTTTTTTCTTTTGACTCCTCTATTGCCCCATTGGATTCTTTACATTGTGGTGCGAATCAATCAATTTAAGAAACATTCCTTTCCCTTAAATAACTTTTGAAATCACATGATGCACCTTTATTTATTGTCGTACAAAATTTAATTTATTTATTTGTGCAATCAAGCAAGATTATTGTTTTTGTTAAATTAAATTACTTATACAAAACTAGACTTGTAATCTCCAGTAACAACTTTTAAAACTAAACTTGCGATTTTTTTTTAAAGATTAATTTAAATAAGTACTAACAATTTGAATATGCAACATTTATAGTTGGTCGCATGAGAAAAATATAATAATCGAATGCATGATGCAATATTTGGTTTGCGGTATTATGAAATTACAATACATATTTTGGCAATACGAGGATTAACTATTTAGAGATAAAAAAATACTTTTAAAAGAAGTTATTTAATTATTATTATTTTTAATTTTTAATACTTCTGTGGCGGAAAAATTATGAAATTACAATACATGTTTTGACAATACGAGAATAAACTATTTAGAGACAAAAATACTTTTAAAATAAGTAATTTCCTTATTATTATTACTATTATTGTTTATTTTTTATTTTAATTTTCACCCTAATACCTGATATTTATTTTGGATCTGATTAAATCTACAAATCCAAAATCTCCTATTAAAAACTAACAGGTAGTTATCACTTCACCGTAATTTTTTTTGGTTCTTTATTACTCCTTCTATTCTAATTTGACACAAAATTTAAGAAAATAAAGATGACTTTTAAATCTAATGATCTTAAATTAAAGATATGTAAAATGAACAAAAATGTCTTATTGTGTTCTAAAAGATGTCATATGAAAAGTTATAATGAGTAGGAAAAAAAAGACATTTTTTCTGAAATGAATTTAAAAGAAAAAATACGACAAACAAATTAATAACAATAAGCGCAAATCCATAGGTAATATGCGAGTTAATGAGAACCCACTAACATTCGCTCGTACTACTAAATATTTGTACCTTAAGATCAACATACACTTTATCCCTCTTTTTCTCATATCTACCAAGTGGAATTTCATTGATATGCTAATTATTCAACTATAATTTCAGTTATTATTTGTATATTAAATTAAAATTATTGTAAAAATCACAAACTGCAACTCCCGAATCTGCGTACTCTGACAGGGTAATGCTACAAAATTTTAATTATTACTCTTATTTAGAAATGGGAGTTTGGAGGACCAACATTGCACTAAAGAGTTGGACTAAAAGCTATAGAAATTGTACATTGAGGCCCACCAAAAAGATGAACTAAAGTTACTTCATCTACTTCTACTTTTTCTACACATATTTTTCTTTAATAAAATAATTATTGCCTCCATTTTTTTTTTTAATTTTTAACATTTATTTTTAATTTTAAAACATTGGAAATTTTATGTTAAAAATTTAAATAATAGAAAAAATGATTTATTTAACTTTTATCATCATCAATACTACTAATTTATTTGACGTCTTTTCTTAATCTTCATCTCATCATTAATGTTATTTATATAATTTTCTTAAATCACTTATTTTTTCTTTTTTAACTCTTTTATATATATAAAAGTTGGATATGTAAATGATGATGTCACATTTCTTAGAAGCTAAGATTACTATTTATCTAATTTCTCCAAAAAAAATTTAAAAAATTAAGATATCATACGCAAATTTATGGTTAAACTTAAACTATTTGATTCTCGAAAAATAAAAAGTCTCACATAAAATGGGACAGACGAAGGATAACTCTCAATTAAATTTATTTCACTTTTTATTTTCCATTTTTAACATAATTTTTCAAGTTGGATTTTTAGGAATTCTATAGTAGACCCATTTAAATTTTACTTTTTTGTTTTAAATTAGAGAAGTTGGCAGCACTTCGCGCGATCATTTAAATTAAATATTTTTGATTAATTTTATATTTACTTTGTTGTTTAATCGTAATATTATTATTTGTCTTAATAATATGAAGATTGTGAAAAAAAATAAAGCTTCTCAAATTTTACATCTATTAAATGAGGAAGAATATATTTTTTATCAAATAAGTTAAAATATATTTGCTAATAACAAATTCTTCCATTGCATGAAGTTCATCCTTTAATATATAATATATATTTCGGTCTACCATTCTCCTTAAATGTCTAAGAAATATCTCATAATGTCAAATAAGACTGTAATACTCCTTCTGTCCCTAATTACTTGTCCACTTTTAAATTTACACATTTATTAAGAAATCAATTAATGACATAGTGAGTTTATCATTTTACCCCTATTAATTATGAAGTAGATGAAAAGTTCTGCAATTTTTCAAAGTAATTAGTCATTTAATTGAGGGTATAATAGGTAAAAAAAATATTCTTTCTTGATTTGTCAAAATGGACAAGTAATTAGAGACAACTATAAAAGGAAAAGTAAACAAGTAATTAGGGACAGAGGGAATACTAAACAAATGCATCAACAAATGAAATTTATATTAAAAATATATTGAATAATGACGTAATGATACCTTAATAGAATTTCCTATCCATTTACAAAAAAAAAGCCTTCACCCTTTCAATTTTGTTATATCTTCTTATTTAGTAGAAGAATCATCATTTATTATATTCTACTCCACCTTAATTTGTACCATCAGAGTTTTAAAAATAAACACTAAATTTTAAATCGAAATAAAAATTCATTGAAAAATGACAGAAAAAATAATAATAGTATATGAAAATTAAAATAAGGTGCAACAAAAGCCTTTTCACGATAATTTTTGGCAATATATTGACAACAATTAAAATGAAGCTGTTATTTTATCTTTAAAATTAAGTTTGATTGAATTGAATTAGTACAATGAGAAAAAATATTAAACTAATAACTTTTTCATGTTATTAAATGCATTTTATTTTTAATTGAGTAGTAGATTAAAAATTCCGAATTAGGATATTAAAATAATATCTTACTCTCTCCTTAATTATTATGGTATTGCAAACATTTATTTTCCTTAAATCGTAATTCATTTTCCATTTACAGTTATATCCAATTAATTTCTAATGTATTGATGTGGTTATGGGATATTGAAATAATATCTTTATTTTTCCTTAATCATAATAAAATTATAATTTAACATTTATTTTTCTGAAATGATAATTTTGTTTTAATTCCTAGAACATGTTGTTTACTATATTGAATGTAATTATAATAAAACATATTGTATTTAGTATGACAAAAGAACTCAAAAATTGGAGAAATTAGAGAAATAGTAATCTTAACTTCTAAGAAATGTCACATCATCATTTACATATCCAACTTTATATATATAAAAGAGTTAAAAATGAAAAAATAAGTGATTAAACAAAATTATATAAATAACATTAATGATGAGATGAAGATTAAGAAAAAACGTCAAAAAAATTAGTAGTATTGATGATGATAAAAGTTGAATAAATCATTTTTTCTATTATTAAAATTTTTAACATAAAATTTCCAATCTTTTAAAATTAAAAATAAATGTTAAAAAAAAATCGAGGCAATAATTATTTTAAAGAAAAATATAACCAAAATTATCCAAAAAAATTAATAAAAATAAATAACTATCTATTAGTAAGAATGGTGTCACTACATTTTCTATTTTAACTTTATTGTTACGTATGGATAGAAACTTTTACAAGAAGAAATGATCCAAAAATTTAAAAATAATGATTCCTTAAATGGTGATTCCTTTTCCACTTACAGCTTTTCAATTAATTTTTAATGTATTATATATGGTTATGGATATTGGAATAATAATTTTATCTTTCCTTAATCATAATAAATTATATTTTAACCTTTGTTTTTGTGAAATGATAATTTTCTTTTCATTCGTACAACATATTGATTAATATATTAAATGTAATTATAATAAAACATGTTGTATTTAGTATGACAAAAGAATTCAAAAATTTTAAAAATTAAATAAATAGTAATCCTAACTTCTAAGAAATGTCACAAATATATATATATATATATATCTAAGAAAATGATATAAATTACATTAATGATGAAATGAAGATTAAGAAAAGAAGTAAAACAAATTAATAATAATATTGATGATGATAGGAGTTAAATAAATCATTTTTTATATTTTGTAAATTTTCAATATAAATTTTTCAGTCTTTTAAAATTAGAAAATGCTAAAAAAATAAAACTAAAACTAAAAATCGAGGCAACAATTATTTTAAGGAAAAAATAACAAAAAATGTCAGAAACGTTGATCAGAATAAATAAGTATCTATTGCTATAAGAAGGTGTCACCCCACATTTTCTATTTTAGCTTTATTATTACATATAGATAGAAACTTTAAGATGAAGAATGATCCAAAAATTTAAAAAATAACAAATCAATTATGTAAAAATACATGTGTAATTCTTATAAAGTTATAATAACTAATTTCTTCAAATAAATAATTAAATGAAAGAAAAAAAAGTAATTAAGAAAATAATATAAATAACACTAATTATGAGATTAATAACATTGATGAGGAAAGGAACTAAATATGATCATCTTTTTAAATTCTTTTTTAAGAAAATATCTATAAACTTTAATTAAAGATAAATAAGAAAAAAAAACTTTAATTAAAGATACAAAAAATCAAGACAAAATAAAAGAAGAAAGAAATTAGAAGAATAATGAGGTTGAAAGAAATAATATTTAATTTTCTCTCTTTTCAAATGACAAAATAAATTTTTGCTTGTTCTCCTCCTAATTTGATACGAATTCCATAAATAGAATGATTTTTTCTCCAAATAATTTTTCTTACCCTTTGAAACACTAATCAGGCTTCTTATAAATTTCTTAACCACAATGAATTTTCTCTCCTTGTAGGAGGAATAAACATTTTTTCAAAAAGTCTTTTATTTTGAAAAGAATTTTTTGTTACATAATCTCTTTCTTTACATCAATGTCTTCACAAGAATAATGAGATATTCTCTCTTTCTCTTTTGTTAAAAAAGTCACATGACCTAGAAATTTGATGGACATCTTAGCGACAAAAGTTGATACCATATATTGATCATTATCGTCAGAAGAAGATGAGCCAAAGTGAAGAAATTTGTTCTTATTTGTTACAAATGCTCAACTATTTTGTTTTTATTTTATAGGCTAAATAATTATAAACAGTTATAAAAATGAATAGTTTTTATCTTTTCATCTTCCATTTTCATTTACTTAAATCTATATTAGTGTAATGGATGTTATAAAGGGCATAATTAATCGGGTATGACATAAATACTTTTTTTTTTAAATACAAATAAAAAATACAAAACAAAGATAAAATGTCAAAAAAAGGAAAAAAAAGATTAATACAAATACTGGTCATAGAGAGATGTCACATCAAATTGTCAATATTCAGCTTTATATATACATATATAGGTTCATGCCCTTAGATGTTATTTTATTACTTTAGCTGGCATCGACATTTTTGTAAATCTGATATCTACTTTGGAACATTTTATAATGTGGCATAGGCTGACAATTGAGATCATAAATTTAAAATAATAAAATTTAATTTATTATAATACTAATATCAATATCATAAAGATATATATATATATATATCATTTAAAAAATATATAAAAAGTATTATAAATTGTAATAATTAACTGCTTTTTAAAAAAAAATCATATAACTAATTTGATTTACACTCCAAAATTCATAGGTGTCACATAATTTACACATTAATTCTTCATTACTTAATATATGTAATTATATCAATGACATATAAATTGAAATTAAAAAATACATATTTTATTTGAAAATCACGTAATAGTACTATAAGATATAATAATTAACGACTTAACATATTTTAAAATTTTAGTTGACTCTCCGAATTCCATATGTCTCATGTAATTGAGACAGAGAAAAACATATATTGGTTTAAAATTAATAAAAATATTATAAATTATAATAATTAACAACTTAAAATTTATAAAAAAAATCCTTTAAAATTTTTTAGTTGGCTCTCCAAATTCAATCGGTATTACAATAATTAAAATATTGAAATTAACATAGATTGGACTCCTGCTGACATTTATGTTTCCTTTTTCTAAATTTTTTCTTTTATACTTTATATAAATAATTTTTTTATGTAAAAAGTATTATAAATCATAATAATTAATAGCTTAAAATATTTCAAAACATATAAAAAGTTTTTGTTAACTTTCAAAATTTCATCTATACCGCATAAATTGGGAGAAATATAGATATATAGATATTTTAAGTTGCTAATTATTGTGAGTTATAGTACGTTTTATGTAATTTTCATATATATTACTCGGTCCTGATTTATGTGATACAAATGAAATTTCAAAAGTCAATGAATTTTTTATAAGTTTTTTTTTATATTAACTTGTTAATTATTGTGATTTCTAATATATTTACGTAAAACATACTCTAAATACAAATAATTAGCAACTTAAAATATATAAAAACATACTAAAAAATTGATTAACTTCAAATTTGTACCACATAAATTAAAACAGAAACAGTAACATATATTGGGCCCCGTGCTGGCACGGGGTCCCATATCTAGTATATATATATTGTAAAGAGTAGTTCATACATTTTTACTTTTACTTTAGAATAGAAATTCTACTCCCAAATACTTAACCACCTGCTCGACAAAAGAGTCATACAACGCGCTGAGAGAGAGAAAAAAAATTGGGTTCAAATGGGGTTTGGTATTAGGCTCGGAACTACGTGTCTTCTAAAATTCTACAAAATTCAATTCAAAGCAGCAGTTTTTTCTTTCTCTCTTTTTTTGTTGTTTGTATAAAGCAAATAAAGCGCTTTTCTTGCATTTCGTGGGGAGAGAGGTGAGTTGAGTTTGAGGGGTAGGTGAAAAAAAGCAGAGAAAAAGGAATCAAGCAAGCCAAAAACTGAAGTCTATAACACATTACTAGTACTTTGTAGTGTAATTTGTATTTGGTGAATGAGTTAGTAGTGTGTACAAGAAGAAGATTACAGAGAAAAAGATTGGATCTTTATTACTTGGTGTCTTCTCTGAGCTTTGTTAATCAGTTTAGATCTTGTTCTGAGCTCTGAATTCTTAATCTTGAGTTCTTTTGGAGAATTTACTACTTGGGGTTTTGTTGGTTGTTGGGAATTTGATGTCTGACCTATCATTCTTGGGTTTTTTGAGATAATTTGCTACTTGGGGTTTTGTTGGTTTTGGGAGATTTGATGTCTGACCTTTCATTCTTGGGTTCTTTCAGATAATTTGTTGATTGGGGTTCTGTTGATTTTTAGGGAACTTTGATGTTTAGGAATTCATTAGTATTATCAAGATAAAGGTGGTTTCTTTAGCTGTTTGAACTAAAAAATGGCGGCTGATGGAGCATTGTCTTTCTCGGTGACGTCTGTGGTAGAGGATGTTCTTCAGCAGCATGGAAATAATAGCCGATCAAGAAATCTTGATTTGGATGCCCGTAAAGCAGAAGAAGCTGGTAACTTTTACTGTTCTTTTCTGCTACTGATTTTTAGTTTTTTTGATATTTTGTGTCTTTTACTTTGTGGCTGATCATGAGTGATGAGGCTGTAGATTCAATGTAATTACTAGCATGTTCATGTGATTTTAAGAAGCATAAGTTGGAAATTTGAACTATCATTTCCAAATCATTGATGTTGAGAGTGATCTGATGATCCTATGTGTGAATTGTAGCAAGAAGGAGGTATGATGCAGCAGCGTGGATAAGAAAGATAGTTGGAATTGTTGGAGCTAAATGTTTGCCAGCTGAACCATCTGAGGAAGAGTTCAGGCTTGGTTTAAGGAGTGGAATGATCCTTTGCAATGTACTCAATAAAATTCAACCTGGAGCTGTGCCCAAGGTAATCAATCCAACCCCATCTACTCCCGAATTATAATAAAGGAAATCAACCAATCAATCAACTATCCCTCAATCCAATACTGGTAGAGATTGATCATTCGAAAAGGAAAATTGCAAGTTTAAGATTAAAGAAGATTCTTGATAATGGACCTATTTCTTGGCAGAATTGTTGTTTTTTCATTTCAGAGATTGACCTTTATCATTGATCAACTACTACAGGTTGTTGAGAGTCCATGTGACTCTGCAATTACCTCAGATGGACCTGCCTTGTCTGCATACCAGTACTTTGAGAATGTCAGAAACTTTTTAGTTGCTGTGCAAGAATTGGGGATTCCTTTGTTTGAGGCATCTGATCTGGAGCAGGTAAGATTTAAGTGCATTTGATGGGGGTCCAAAGTAGTTTATTATCACAATGGGACTCTTAGTAAATTGAGTCCCAGTGTTGTTGTACAGACATTCTCATGATTGTTATTGGAACTTCTATAAAAGTAAGGGGTCATTGAATGATAGAGCTGCATTCTTGACAATTATCAGGGAGGAAAATCATCAAGGATCGTGAATTGTGTTTTGGGACTTAAATCCTACAGTGATTGGAAGCAAGAAGGTAATACCGGAGTCTGGAAATTTGGTGGAAATATAAAATCAAATGCATCAGTGAAACAAATTGTGCGGAAAAATTCGGAGCCATTCACAAATTCATTGTCAAGGAGTATATATGAGAAACCTATAAATGGTGCATGCATTGAAGCTGAAACAAACAAAATGGTAGGTAACCTCTGCTTGACTGAGGAAAGCATTACATTCATTGAGAATAATGAATTCAGTGGACGATACATTAAACAACTCTTCTCCTTACAGTCCAGCTCTTCCTTGAGCATGCTTGTTCGTGCAATTCTAACTGATAAGAAGCCAGAAGAGGTTCCTAATGTAAGTTGAAATTCATTAAGTTTGATAAACTCTCCTTTTACATTTTTGTAGTGTAATGTGGAAGCCATTCTGCGAAAGCGTCAAATCTTTTCACTTGTTCCTACATTTTTCTTCAAATTACTTTCACTAGTTCAATCTTTTCAGCTGAACTAAGGAGTGTCACACAAGCATCAAATGAACTTAGACTTGTAGTAAAGCAATCAAGTGAACTTAGACTAGTAGGAAATTGTTTAACATTGTAATAGCCCAAGATTTTATTTCTTATGAAATGTTATTTCCTCACATTGAATTTTCTTTTTGGGTTGATTATGGAAAATATTCTTTGCTGGGGAAAATGGAGATGGGAAGTTAATTTACTGTTAGGTGTATAAATGACCTTGTTGTCTGGTAGAATATAACTCTGGACCTTGTAGTCCTTGGAACGGAACCCCTTGTCACTCAGGCTTTTCCTTGTTAGCTTGACAGTTGAAAAATATTTTTTCATTCTTGATTTCACTGTAAATTATGAGTATTTTTTAATGCACAAGTTCAATATTGTTTGGTTCCTTGTCATCAGAAATATTGACCTTCTGCATTTAAAGCAATGTACACGAAGAGCTCTTCAGATATGGTTGATGTCCTCTCTGATGACTTTAAAATTCTTTTGTCTGGTATTGTCATAACAACTCATGACCGTCAAATCCTGCACCAGAATTTCTTTCACATATATGTTAACTAGACATTATCTTAACTAGAAAAACATTTTCCACAATCATTTACTTTAAAGATATGAAATCTTTGTTTGACCCAACCTATGATATGCATGTGATGGTAGAACTTCCTGCAAACTCCTGCAGTTCAGCACCTGTAAACTGCTGGAGAGTTATTAGCTATAATCTGTGATTTTATTTGGTATATAGTGCCATTTGTTCTAAACTTCAGAAATGTTATGCATGCTACAGCTTGTGGAGTCGGTGTTAAACAAGGTAGTTCAGGAATTTGAGCAACGCGTTGCAAGCAAAATTGAATTGGTAGGTTTACTAATATTCATCTATCTTCTAATTACTAGATTATTCATTGTTGAAGTTGGATTCTAACTTCCATAGTAGTCACAATTGATTCAGTGCTCTCAGTTTTCTCTTTCCATTTTTATGCTTGTATAAACTCGTTTTATTGACTCCATCCTTTGATTCCTTCTTACAATAGCTACACAAATAAGAAAAAGTAGAATAGTTACTCTACATTTGTAATGTTATTTACATGTGTCATCTTATGCTCTGACACACCATGTAACATCCTTCCATCAGAGTAAAGCAACTACAGATGATTCAACTGGTTCTTGTGATAACAAATCCCTCATGAGACAGACTTCTGCTAGTGCAAAGGTGAGGTATCTAATTTACAATGTCCACCTGTTTTAATTAGAGAAGTACAATTTCATGTCAAAAGACATGATCCCTCATATTTGCAATTTTTTCTTTCTTCTAAATTAGGTTGACCAAAGGAATGTGACCCTTGAGAAGAAAGCGGACTCCTTGCCGGATGAAGAACTTGAAAGAAGATATGTGAAACATTACACCATAGTTGACCAACAGCAAAGAGACATTAAGGTAAGCACTGAAGATCGCTAGGCATGACTAGACCCTCAAAGATGAAAATTTCAATTTCTCCTCTATGTTCTTATGAGCCTTACTGTCCTATTGTAGAACCTGAAGCAAACTCTTTTGACTACCAAAGCGGGTATGCAGTTCATGCAGATGAAGTTTCATGAGGAAATGCATAATATTGGTAGGAATATTGCACAATTCATTATTTTTTTTGGTTGTGTGCTGTGGGGATCTCATGGATTTATGTTTATTCCTTGATTGAGCATTTCCACCTAATTATATGTTGGATTGTAGGCGTGCACATAAATGGCCTAGCTCATGCAGCTTCTGGTTATCATAGAGTTCTTGAAGAAAATCGCAAGCTCTATAATCAAGTTCAGGACCTTAAAGGTAACATTCTTATGTGTTAGACCACATCATTGTGTCTTTCTTCATCTCTTACTCAGCCTTTGAACTGACAGTTGTCTGTTTCTGCTCAATTAGGAAGCATAAGGATTTACTGTCGAGTAAGACCCTTTTTGCCTGGGCAATCTAATTCTGCTAGTTCTGTGGATCACATAGAAGATGGTACCATCACAATTAGTATTCCATCAAAGAATGGCAGAGGGCGGAAGTCTTTCAACTTCAATAAAGTATTTGGATCTTGCTCAACTCAAGGTAAATGTCAAATATAAAAGAGCATATAATGTTGGTAAAATGGTATTAATGCTTAACTTTTATAAAGATTGGAATCTTTACTTTTAATTCTGTGACCCCTCAGCTTTCTTCAGTGGTTTCCACTTACTTTTTTTGGCAGGCGAAGTATTTTCTGATACGCAACCACTGATAAGATCAGTTCTTGATGGCTTTAATGTCTGCATTTTTGCTTATGGCCAAACAGGATCAGGAAAAACCTACACAATGGTTAGTTAAAGAAAAGTATCTCCATCACAAGTAAAATCTTATTCTTTCTGTTGTATGTGCTAAGAAGCTCCTTTGCTGTATTCAGACGGGACCTAACAATCTCACAGAACAAAGTCAAGGAGTAAACTACAGGGCCTTGGGTGATCTATTCCTTCTCACAGAACAAAGAAAGGACATCGTCCACTATGATGTGTCTGTACAGATGATTGAGATATACAATGAGCAAGTTAGGGATCTCCTCGTTTCTGATGGTGTAAACAAAAGATATCCTTCTCAATATCTTGTCATTTACATTTTAATGATCTTTTACTATTCTTCTTCTGTCCATATTGAATGTTTGGCAACAAACATTCTTATATTAGAACTTTTAAATGACTTTAAGTTATGTGTTCTTACACAACATGTTCATTCTCAACCCTCGTGCTTAAAGCCTTAAACTTCCTGCATTCCTTAACCCAAAATTACGTTAGAAATCCGTAGTGCTTCTCAAGGACTAACTGTACCAGATGCAAGCTTGGTTCGTGTAGCTTCAACTTGTGATGTTATTGATCTGATGAATTTAGGGCAAAAGAATCGTTCAGTGGGTGCAACAGCGCTCAACGACCGCAGTAGCCGCTCCCACAGGTCTGAATGTAGAATCTTTTCTTTCTCTTAATTTACTTTCTAGTGCTTTGTAAGAAACTTATAGTGGAGATGCTAATTCTTTCTGGTCTTGAATGTGCAGTTGCCTAACAGTTCATGTTCAGGGAAGAGACGTGGCTTCTGGAGCTATTCTTCGTGGTTGTATGCATTTGGTTGATCTTGCAGGAAGTGAGAGAGTGAACAAATCTGAAGTAACAGGAGATAGACTTAAAGAGGCTCAGCACATTAACAAGTCTCTTTCAGCTTTGGGTGATGTTATCTCTGCTCTTGCCCAAAAGAATGCACATGTCCCATACCGTAACAGCAAACTTACACAGCTTCTTCAAGACTCACTTGGTAGGATATAAGTTAAATGATGAAACTCGATTGTTCTTGTGACTTTTCTTTCTTTCTAGTAATGATTGGTTTTTGGTATATGACTTTTTTGTAGGAGGGCAAGCCAAAACTTTGATGTTCGTTCACATAAGCCCTGAGCCTGAAGCAGTAGGAGAAACAATTAGCACACTTAAATTTGCAGAACGTGTTTCTACTGTTGAACTAGGCGCTGCACGAGTAAATAAAGACTCTACAGATGTCAAAGAGCTCAAAGAACAGGTTTTCTTTTCTTCTTTTTTTCCTTTTAATTGCTTTTTCTTTCCAGTATAAAAAGTATTCCTAGTATAGATTGATTTGTTCTGAAGGACAATATCTTTGTTTTATCAGATTGCAACTTTGAAAGCAGCACTAGCAAAAAAGGAAGAGGAGTCGGTTCCCATGCAGCATAAGGTAATGAGCAGTCCACGTGGCATGCAGCCATCACCCATTCAATTTAACCCACTGAAAAGAGAAATTCTAGGCGACTCAAATGTCCAGAGGAGACCAATGGACGATGTAGGCAACATAGAGGTAGAGTCTCTAGACTTGATTATCTCTCAAAGTGCAATTATTTATTACACAATACAAACTCTTCTATTGAAGAATAATTTATCAAAGTTTTTTAGTGTTTAGTGGTGTTTTAGCTCAAACAATAAATAGATGCAGCAATACTTGGAAGAGCACTAAACTTGAATAAGCTTATACCAAAACTAGAGCACAAGATAGCATTAGTGAAGTTTCTTACAACAACATACCCAGTGTAGTCCCACAAGTGGGGTCTGGGGAGGGTAGAATTTATGCAGACCTTACACCTATCTTTGTGAGGTAGCGAGGTTGTTTCTGATAGACCCTCGGCTCAAAATAAGTGTAATCAAGGTCAGGATTGAAAGGAAAATATAGCAACATAGCAAATTAAACAGAGCAGATGAAGAATAAGATATTACGTGAATACTAACTAATACGACTAAATAAGGAGAAGAAGAGAAGTGGAGACTAACTACCTGCCTCTCCCACTTAAAAGTACGAAAATGTTATAGAAGTTTCTTATCAGCATCCATTTTGATGCATGTGGTTGTAATCTGCAAGACCTTGCTTTGACATCTACTAATGTGCAGATATCCAGTAATTCTGCATTCAGACAAAAGAAGCCAAGCTATGATCTTGATGAGTTACTAGGAAATTCCCCTCCATGGCCACCAGTCAATGGTCCATGTGAAAACTACGTGGGATATGATAAAGACATGGGCACAGGTGAGTGGATAGACAAAGTAATGGTGAACAAACAGGACACTATCCATGGAGTGGGGAAGCCCTTTGGATATTGGGAATCTGAAAATGGCATGTCTGATGCCTTTGCTCAGAAATATCTTTCAGAATCATCTAAATTATGCCAAGAAAAATCAAGTAAGCTTATCCCATTGGGTGACCACTTTGACATCACTCCTGCTGATGAGCTGGAAGAATTTGATGCCACGACCAGTGATTCGTCTGATCCAGATTTACTTTGGCAATTCAATAATTCCAAACTAAACAGTTTGACCAATGGGAATGAGTCAAGGATCCAGAGATCAAATCCAAAGCATGCAAAGAGCCCAGAAACAAGGTAGTCTCTCGTTCATTCACCTATTTATAAACACTTGAAGAGTTGATCAATCAATCAACTACATTTCAATCTCCAAACTAGTAAGGGTGTCGGTTATAAGCATCCTCCATATTTGTTCTACTCGATTCTGGCTCATTTCATCTTTAACATTTCATTTAACTGATTGTTGCAGGAACAAAGTAGGGCCTTCACCATCACGAAAGATAAATGGAATTGGCCATACACCTCAGCGGAATGGGAGGCATGCCATGCCAACTGAAATTAAGCGAAAAGCAGGAAACAGGAAGTAGTAAGGATGTATTATGGCAAAGCTGTTTCCAATTCTTTTATTTTTTTTGTTATTCTTTCAGAGGGGGTGTATGAGAGAGTTGTTTTTTGCTTTACTAACAGAGTCTCTCTCTGGCCTATTTGATCATTCCCTTCAAAATTTGTATGTTGATTTATCTGAAAAGGCAATAATTCCGTTGCGTGTAATCTTTACATCATTAGATTTGTAGAGTTCAAGTTCTTTTGGTAGAGATCAGTGTGAAGATCTTCAAAGGTTGTACTTCCATATAACATTTTGTGTCACAGTTGAGGATTCGACATGTACATTTTGCACATATTGAATTTATTTTGGTTGTGCTTTATAGTAAAAAAACTGAAGTTGATTATGAAACTATTAATTTTCTCTGATTCTTAGTTTTATTGATGTCCTGGCTGTTACAGATTATGATTACATAGTGGGAAACAATGTTGTCCCAGGTATGTTCAATGATGAAAACAATGAAGGCAAAAGGGTATTCCAAATATAGATGATTAAGAGTTGAGATCCTTAGACAAGAAAAGAAAGGAAGGGAATCATCCCAATTTTCTAAATGGAAATAAATATTTGAGCCACACCCAAGGTAAGGTGCAGGATTCGATGAAGTGGGTTGAAAACTATTCAAAAGTAAGGAGTTGGAGTGTGTAGGTGGATTTTTCATGAGGTCACAATTCAAATTATAGTGAAAACAAAAATATTATGTGTTTATTTTTTCATCCATCCAATTTTTATGGATAGAGTTATTTGTTATTTGTGCTGGTGAAAGATAGTCACAACAACATACATAAGTGTAATTTTAAAAGTGGGGTGCAGATGGTATTTTGTGTGAAGCCTTAACCCAACCTTGTGAAGGTACAAAGGTTGTATCCAATAGATCCTCGATTCAAGTAAAGCATATAAAAAACCAGTATGCCAAACAAATGCAATAGTGAAGAAATAATGCTGAAAACAAAAAAAGAAGAGAACAGTCGTGATACTAGAAAAGAAATGATAACCGAAGCAAATGAAACATGAGGTAATACTAAAATCAAAGAATAAGACAATAAGAAAGTAATATAACAATACTAAAAATGGCACTAGACAACACTCAACCTACTAACCTTCTACCATAATCCTCGATCTCCATATTTTCCTATCTAAAAACGTCTCTGATAAGTTACATGTGCGCCGCCATGTCAAGTCTAATCATCTTTCCTCAAGATTTTTACTGTCTACATCTACCTCTCCTTATGTTTACTATAGCCAATCTTTCACTATTTTCCACTAAAGTACTGTCTTTTTTTCTAACTCTATAACGCTATCCCTCATATTTCTATAAAATAATATATAAATTCTCTTATATACAATTATTATATCTGCGTAACTTTAATTAGCTATCAAACGACCCGTACCCATCAACAAAGAAAGATTATAAGATGCAAGAAATTTCTAGAAGGAAGACAGTGACCACATAGAACCTCCCTCATAGGAACACCACATACACATTTTCCTCAACTTGCACAATTTGTGGGTATAACTACACTTCTAGAAATCCAAACAGTTTCTAAAAGTAGTAATAAAGATCTAGAACCTTCTTATTAATGAATCTCCCTTCTAGAATCATGTGATATTTGTGATTATTATTAAATTCATTTCTTGCACCTACCAAAACCTTAACAAAGTAACAACCTTTTTCTTGTACGCTAAAACCAAGTGAGCAATATATTAGTATTATATTCACCAAATAAAATAAAATAAAATTTCTCCCTTTTTTTTGGTTCAAGAAAATGGAATTTGTGTCCAACAATAATGGAGGCTCCTGCTACTATGATGTTCTTGGAATCTGTAAACAAGCCTCACATTCTGAAATTCGTTGTGCTTACAGAAAGCTTGCTCTGGTAGTCTTTTTCGTGTCTTATTTTTCTTTTTAGTCTATATATATTTTTTATTTAAAGTTTACGATTTTTTATAATGATATCAAGTGTTAAAAGTATATATTTATAGATATTTAGTTCCCTTGCCATAGATTTTTGGAGCAGATTTTAAAAAATAGTAATTAAAAATATTGTTTGTACATGAAATTTGATCGGATATTCAATTTCTAGAAACTGGCCTAAGCCAATTTTTGAGTCACTTTCACTTATAAAAATTTAAAATATAATTCAAAGTGAATGTTCAAGTACAATTTGAAGAATTATTTTTTACACAATTTTAAAAACTCATATTTTTTTCAAATTTCAACAAATTTATGATTAAACGCTAACTTAGATGATTTCAAACTATATATAAAGGGTTCATGATAAAAGCTATTGAGTTTTCGTGAACTGATATATGAACCCATATCTCTTTCTACATTTGATTACTCTTTAATATTTTACCTGACTTGTTTAAGATCACGAGATTTTGCTTCATTTTTTGTGTTGTGCTTTATTTTACTTGTAGCTTTTGATTTATGATTTATTTTATGTGTTGATTGAAGAAATGGCACCCAGATAGATGGATGAAGAAGGATCCTTGCATTAGGGGAGAAGCTAAACATAGATTTCAACAAGTTCAAGAAGCTTATTCTGGTGTGTGAATTTACCTTCTTAACCTCCTCCCCACCAAATTAATGCACTTTACATGTCACATAGCTCATAGCATGTGCTTATTGTTCGTTTTGACCTAACAGATCTTATGTATCTATTTTTTGGACACATAAGATTAAAAGCATATTAATAAGCAAGGGGTTTAATGAATTACTAATCTATCAAATTAAAATTCTGATTCCGCTTCGATTTTATATAACCATATATGTTTGCATTGACCATATATATCTATCAATTTGCAGTTCTCTCAGACAAGAGGAAAAGATCACTATATGACACTAGGTTGCTTCACCTCATGGGAGATGATTCTGATGATGATAAAGTCCGTTTCTATTTTCTTCTGACTTTATCATAATTTCTCCGTTCATTTTTACTTGTCAGTTATATATTTTTTTTAAAAGTAATCATTTCTACTTGCTCACTTTTTAACACAACAGGAATTCTGTGAGTTTATGCAAGAAATGATAACAATGATGGAAGCTGAGAAATCTAAGGTAATTTACCTTCAGCACCCTTTTTTTTTTTTTTTGGTTTCATGTATTTTTTAGTATTTGTAATAAGTTCGTGATTGAAATTTGTAAATTGCAACAGGGAGAAAACACATTGGAGGAACTTCAAAAGCTGTTTTCAGACATGACAAGTGAATTTGATAAATTTTCAGATTTTAGTTTCTGCTTTGATGAATCCCTTAATGGCAACATGCCCAAAAAAAGACGTGTATATCAACCTTGATTATGTACATTTATTTTCTTATTGATTCTAAAGTTGCTAAAATTCCTGTATCGTATGAAGTTAAGATATTTTGTCGATGTTAAGAGCAGCTCATTGCACATAGCATCTCACATTAGCAGAGTACAAGGAAAGGCCACACCTAAAGGAATATGATGTAGACGGTCTAACCTAATACAAGCATTAGTGACTGTTTCCTCAACTCGAACTTGTGACCTATTGGTCATATAGAAATAATTTATTGTTGCCAATAATGCATTGTATAGTTTGAGAATAGTGCTCAAGGGGAGGCCGTACAGAGCATTTCACATTAGCAGGGTTCAAGGAAAGGTCATACCTGAAGGAGTATGATGTAGACAGTCTAACCGAATGCAAGCATTAGTGACTGTTTCCACGTCTCGAACATGTGACCAATAGGTCATATGGAGTCAATTTACCATTGCCAATAATTCATTGTATAGTTTGAGAATAGTGCTCAAGGAAAGGCCGTTGCACAGAGCAGCTCATTGCATAGAGCATATCACATTTCACATTAGCGGGTTCAAGGAAAGGCCACACTTGAAGGAGTATGATGTGGACAGTCTAACCTAATGCAAGCATTAGTGATTGTTTCTACAACTCGAACCTGTGACATATAGATCATATAGAGACAATTTACTGTTGCCAATAATTCATTGTATTGTTTCAGAATAGTGCTCAAGGAAAGGGCATTGCATAGAGCATTTCACATTAGCAGGGTTCAAGGAAAGGCCACACCTGTAGGAGTACGATGTAGATAGTCTAACATAATGCAAACATTAATGATTGTTTCCACAGCCTCTCGAACCTGTGACCTATAGGTCATAGACAATTACTGTTGCCAATAATTCATTGTATAGTTTGAGAATAGTGCTCAAATCATGTTTCCTCTCAAGTTAGCTTGCAGTATTTCAACATTCTTCTGGATTACCTTTGGAGCAACAATCAGCAATGGCTACAAGCCTACAAGCTTACTGGATACAAACAGGACCTCAACTTAAATCAAAGGAATGAATGAAATAAACTTAAATTGTTCTGCATTACAAACTGTTTCCTCATGATCTTCAAATGTTTCTCTAACCAAAGAAGGAAGAATAGGCTTTGTATGTTTAAATGAAATGGCTAGAACTTTTATTGCAACAATGACAATCAACAATAACACCCCTTCAACCATATAAGCATTTAACCAATCTTACTGCAGTCTCCATAAACCCAATTTACAAATGTAAGGCAATTTCGTAAAAAGAAAAAATCAAATGAAGAATGACACGAGAAGGAACAACGTATCTGAATTTACTGAACTACCAAAACTTTTCTTACACATGAATAAAAGAAACTGATGCTGTACACAGGAACGATCTGCTGCTGCGTTGAAGAGAATGCTCACCAGAGTTTTTTGACGTTGACTTGGTAAACCATGAGACCGAAGATTCTGACTTGCATCTTATTGGAAGATTGTACACCAGAACCAGAACACGATATGTACCTCGTTGTTCAGGTTTAATGAATGAATAGTAGTTCCAATCGGGGTAGGATTATAAAACTGCAACTTCAGTGTATGGGTTTGGAAGAGCAAAGCAACTGGAAAATGATCCTTGAAGCTCGGGACATGGTTCAGGAGACACATTTTTAGAAGAGCCGGATATATTAGAGCATAACCATGGTGTAGAAGGGTCAGATGAAATGGAGATAGAGATATTTGATAGACATATAGAAGTGAAGGGAGATTCAGATAGCCCGGTGAAATTGCCTGCTATCGAGATATTTGTACCAACAATGTCCTCAAAGGTGATTCCACTAACTGTAGGTAACGAAGAAGGATCATATTTCTCATCTGGATGCGTATCAGAGTAACCAGTGGCCTTGATTCCCACTTGCAAGTTATCCATAACAATATTTGAAATGAGAATATCTTTGATGAAACCACCTCTTCCTCTTGCTGTCTTCAGCTCAATACCGAAAAGGGAGTCATGTAGGGAACTAAGCTCTACTAGCACATCGGAGATACCACCAGACATCTCACTACCCAAAGCCACACCAGCACCTGCAGCGGACTGTAACCTCACTCGTCTAATGTGGACATTTGAGGTAGGTTTCCCGTAGGAAATCCCATACTCATCCCAACCACTTTTAAGAACGATAGCATCGTAACCCATGCTAATGTTGCTGTTTTCAATGCAGACATGCTCAGAAGAATCTGAAAAGTGGACATAAGGTTGCATGTCAAGTCTAGAGTTACCAATCCTTCTTTTGTTGAATAAAAAAAGAAAAACAAGGGGAACCAATATACATGTTTTCACAAAACATCAGGCCTAACTATTTCACATCGTCTCAACGACAAATCTATTCTGGGCTCATGTGCCAATCATAAGAATATTTACTCAGGGGAGGAAAAACAGCTAGTACTTCATCTTTGCCCAACTAAAATCCAGAGAAATGTGTCTATGATACTAAAGAAAACTCGTGTGATCAGAACTCAGTTTTTAGCAGTATTTGGAGAGCTAGCATTTAATCTTTATGAGCAGCTAAATTTTTAATCCTAAAAATGTTGTTTTCCTTTGCTTGAGGAAGCATGTCAGATAAATCAAAGCTATATATTTGAAGACCTATGAACATTTAACTGGTGAAGGTCTAAGGTTACAGCTTTTAATTAGCTTGGACATTTTAAAACAAATAAGATTAATGATTTCTTTTAACCAACCTGGGACAATCCCATTGGTGAACGGGGAGTCTTGTGGAGTATAAACCGTTAAGTTCTGAATGACCACATTACTGCAAGACATAAAATTTTCTCAAGGATTAGATAAACTCGGATTTTACAACAAGCAAAAGTAGATGAAACATTAAACTCCTTATACAGATAAATCGAGTTACCTGCAATATGCTGGACGGATGTTCCAACCAGGAGCATTCAATAAGGTCAAGTTTGAAATAACAACATTTCTGGAGCTAACAAACTCTACTAGGTGAGGTCGAGTATAATTTAAGGAATGGGAATTGAACTTCTCCCACCAAATAGAGCCCTGGCCATCGATAGTTCCATTGTTACCTGCAGAATTGTTAAGAAATAAGCAGGTTGCATAAAGGTAAAATAAGGAGGAATGTAAAACTATAAACCACTCGATGAAGGATTCCTTGCCTGTTATTACAACATCAGTTAAATTATTTCCAGAGATCAAGCTGCGGTATCTTCCATACTGTGCCTCAATACCTCGGCCATAAGATGGTAAAGCTTCAACTACATCCCAATGATCGAAATCCTGAATAGTGAATGCACAAAATATTAACCGCGACATGCATTAAAATGCTTAGAGATCTAAGTTTATGGATAAAAACTGAAGCACTTATCAAAACCATCATCAACAAAATTTAAGTTATTGCAGTCGTGACAACATATTATGTAGTTAACCTCTATATTGGAGTTACCATGTATATGTCAAGAATTTCATTTTATTTGTGAAATAGTAATCCATAGATCCTAATCCCAAAGTGCCAATGTATCTCATCCTTGAAACCAATGGTTGACAACCCTATTACATGATGCTGAAACTGTTTTAGCATTGTAACTAGGCTAGTCTTTTGTTTAAAAACACAAAAAAAAATGATAAGAAATGCAACGTGGACACTAAGACAAAGTTCAGAAGCTAACCTCAGATGCTAGAATAACAGCATCTTTTTCCAGGAACAGTGTAAGGTGGCTAGTAAGATTGATGCTTCTAGTCAGCCACTTTCCAGCAGGAACATAGAGCTGCGCTCCACCCTTGTCAGCAAAGGACTTGAGATAGAAAATAGCATTCTGAAACGCGACAGTATTAATAGTTTTTCCATCACCCACAGCCCCAAAGTCCAATACTGACACACTGTGAGGTCTGGGTTTCAAATGCTTATTGAACTTGCATTCTCCTTCAAATTGAGCTTCACTCTGTACTATACAATGACTGAACACCAACAGCAAAAGTAGCACTGCCTGGAAACAAAATCAAAGAGAAAAGGTAAATCATCCAGCATTTTACTGAATTTCTAAACTTTCAATATCATGTAAGCTAATAAAATCTATGTCGTGGCCTAATATATTTGCAAGTTCCCTAATCAGCATCACTGAGATACATTGTCTCGGTTCTACCTTAACATATTTTGGCATATTTTCACTGTTTGCAGATCTCACAGAGAAACAGAAATATGCTGAGAAGAACCAACTACATAAAAGCTGATGTGACAAAGGAACAGGAAACACCAGTAGAAAGAACACAAGTAGATATTCTTTTCCTTTTTATAGAAAAAGCTCTCAACTTGATTAGTAACCTATAGATAGAGACTTCATTTGGAGCACAAAACACTGAGAAATTACAGTACCTGATAAGTGTTAATTCAAATGAGAATGAAAAGAGAAAAAGTGTATTTATAACTTAGTCAGCTTTCATAATTTATATCACACTTCATCAAGTCATTGTAAACCATTAGTAGTTTCCCAATCAGATCCCTTCTACCAGGATTGATGTGCTAGAAGACAAAACAAAATTTCACTATAAAAATCAAAACTTTATGATTGCAAAGACCATCCAAACAAATCTTGAATCCACCAAATCCTTATCTTGAAAATACAATGTAGACAAAAACATTAGGCATCCCAGTTAGAAAATACAAGAGATCAAGCAAATCTCTACAAAACCCTGTTAGTAAATCCAATTCAGAGCACAAATACTAAGTTCTAAACCCCCCAACCCCACCCCCAACCCCTAACAAGGAAAAGAAGTGAAACCAATTGAACCAAGAATCATTTTTTAACCACAAATATCACAATCTAGCAAATACCCACTAATTTTTCAAGTGAAAATATCAGATTAAAGATATGAAAATCAAGATTTAGTCAAAATAACAAGACACCCTCAGTTTAAAAAAACAAGAACACAAAAATGAAAAAAAATAAAATAAACCAACGTACTTACTAGCCTCTTCATGATTGTGTTCTTCTCTGACATAGTGACATTCACAAATCTTGAACCACCCACCCCCTCTTCTCCAAAAAAGCTTAAAACTTTCATAACCAAAATGAGAAGAGGGAGGATGTAGAAGGGAAGGTAGAGAAGAGAAGAGAAGAGGGTGTTTGTAATTGTATGATAGATGAGAGAGTGGCAATTAAGGAGAAAAAAATATATATAATCCCTCCGTCTCAATTTATTTGTCTAATTTTAACTCGATACTAAAACCCTATTTAGATCAACTTATTTTAGAGGGTTTTAAACCAAAATATCTTTTAATCAACTTTGAAGCGTTTGAATAAAAAAAATACTTATAAGCACCTGTTTTTAAGTCAAAATAATGAAAATAAATAAATAAATCAGAAGGTGAAATTTCTAATTTAAGATTTTTAGCTTATAAGTCATAAGCCAAAAATCAGTCCAAACAAACTCAAAATTTAAGAAAAAAATAACGACTTTTAAATACCATGGCCTAACAATCTTTAACCACGTCGAGTTAAAAATATATTACATGGAAAATTAAAAAATAATTAAGACAAATAAATTATGACAGACAAATATTTTAGGTATGAAATTCACACTCTCAATAATTTAGATATAAAACTTTTTTAAAAATAGTTTAAATTTGTTTTTGACACTTAACTCGCTAAATTAAATTGGAACTACTAATGTATTACTAAGGCTACCAATAGAAAAAAGAAAAAACGGATGGTAAGAGAAAGGGACAGCGAAGAATTAGAAAAAGACAGCTCTTCATCTACACATAATATTATTATTATTTATTAACACTAATAAAATAAAACAGAATGAATGTGAACAATTTAATTGGGTTCATTTTTGTATATATCGTCTTATATGCAAATAATGGAAAAGAAAAAACGTACAGAATAATTAATATTTAATTAACGTAATTATTAGTCATTAATCACTCTGTAATTTTATTTTTATTTTTCTAACGGACATTGCCGACACTCAATCAACAGAACAACAAACGGCTGGAGAGTAGTACGAGGCATTGACTGTGTAACTACTACAGCTACAGTAATATAGACGCATGACTTTTGGTCATAATACTAAGCAATTAATAGGTTCCTAACTCCTCTCCTTCACAAAATTACTGGTTTCGTTCATTTTTACTCGTTCATTTTGAATCTCGTATGAAGTATGAAGAAAATTATGTTAGAAGTGTTATCCTCAAATGGATTCTGCAATGTGCGATTCAAATTTAGTTGGAGCTCCAATGTGAACTCCGAATACTGGGTAGAAAACTAATATATAAAAAATAAAAATGAATTGATATACTCTTAGAAAATAAACGGGAGAATGGGTAATTAATGTTAATGATAAAATAAGAGGAAAATAATTGTTGTTTTTTTAATATGTTAAAGTGATGTGTGAATTTATTTTTGAAATATTAAAAGAGTTAAAGTGAGCAAAACTAAAAAATAACCATTTTATTCTAAGAGGATAGCTTAATGGTAAATAATTATTCAGATTTATTATTACATCTAAGCATATTAATTTTGGCATAAGCTAAAAATTAAGTAATACTCTATGTGAGAATACAAACAAATGATACCTGATTAAAGTGAGAAAAAATTGTAGGTGAAAACGACTATACATTTAGGAGACATTTTGTTACATGAATTAGGTGTTTGCTGTGGGTATTAACTAAATTCAGGATCTTCGATTTTTATTATCTATCTCATATAAAATTTGAGATAATTTTATTTTGAATCAAATGATTTTTTATTGACTTAGTATAAACTCTATAAGTGAACAACGCATTTATTTTTCGTCATAATAATATTGTTAAGAAATTCAATTACATCTATTTTAGAAAAAAATTACCCTCCATCTTTACCTTTAATCAAAAATCTCAAGTCATAGTAAATTTTCAATGTTACAAATGACTCTAAATTAACTAATCGAGTCAATGAATTTCAGACATGAAATTTAACTCGTTATGACTAGTTTTGTCCTCTTTATTTTTTGTTTTTTTGTTAATAATGCTAGCCATGTTAGTTTTTTCAACGTGTTATTTCAGTTATTTCATCGAATATTTATTACTTTAAAAGTCGTTTGGTTTGCATATTGACTTAATTTTTGAAATTACCATCTTTGGATTAATTTATGTATAATTTACATAAATCTCATAGTGTTAAGAGCTAATTATATTATTTTCTTATTCTTTTCCAAATTACAAAAATTCCTTAAAATTTATAGATTTCAGATGCATCACTGGACTTCTGGATATATCAATAAACATTCGAATACACATTGAGAGGGATGTATTAGAGAGGGGATAGAACATCTAGATACATAGAGAAAGGATGTATCTGAAAGGGAAGGAATGTATCTTACAGGAGATATGGATTATGATAAAAAAAATTTTTATATATTTAGATAATTTTTTCTAAATTTATTCCACCAAAGAGATGAAACAAAAATAATCTCAACTTTAATATTATAAGATGGAATATCAAAGTTAAATTTAGATATTATGATGAATCAAATAGAATACAAAATGAATTTCACAACCCAAAAAAATATCTTCATCTTATTCTGCGTATCAAACGATATATAGAATAAGTATTATAATTGGGGTCCTTATGAAGGGGATTGCATGTGGTTGATGAGAAAAATAGTAGTGAGCCCACATGAATGATGTGTGGGAAATGCAAGGCTGGCATTAGTGAGGGTGCCAGATCATATGGGTCTAAGTGGGCCCTTTGTCTTCTTCTTCACAAATTATTAAATGACACATTTACCCTGCTCTTCTGGTCCTCCTTGTCTCTTCTGCTCCCTTCAACTCAATCTAGCAATTATTCCCACTTTTTTATTATTATTATTATAAATATAATTACTATTATTCTTTGTGCTTTTCCAGTTAGTCTTATTTTGTTAGTATCTCTTTTTTCCCTTTTTTTAAAACTTAACACTACTAATTGCCTCCTAAAAGTCTTTAAGGTGTTTCTTACAAGTTTTCTTTTCTTTTTGAAAAAAAAAAAATGTGTTTCAAAATGAGATTTTTGGAGAATTTTAAAATTAAGTAAAACGCGCTCATAATCTAAAGGAAACAGTTTTTCTATCTTCTATGTAGGAATAGAATCATTTGCATATATATATATACACATTATACTTTTTGAATTTCATATGTAAAGATATATATATGTTGAATATGTTAGTGGTATTTAAGTAATTAAATGAAGTTCAATTACATGCTAATAATACAAATTAGATTATTAAAAAAAAGTTATAGTGTAAGCTCATGCATGTTATAGAAAATTATTCACTAGTTTTATAGAAAATTCTTCTCAACAACTTCACTTGATTAAGAGGTCATAAGCAGGAATTTTTTTTTTTTTGTGTTACTGGAGAAGAACTATCGAGGAGTTTGTTTTTTAGATTCGTTTTTATTGTAATTTGACATAATGATTAGGAGAGTCCTATCAGTTGTGTCCATTTATTTTTATTATTATACGCGAATAAGACAAATCTGATTCCTTCATTAAGTATGAAAATTACCTCCATCAACACATTAAAATTTTAAAAATATTACTCCTATATGTTTTTTTTAATGAATAACATCAAACAAATTCTTTTAACAAGAACCTGAAAAAAAATAAAATCAAACTCCAGTTTTTGCAAAAGGTGAAACAAAAGTTTTACCTTATTTTCCAACATAGGTTTGTCAGCAGGACCACATTTTAAATATATGCATCAAGATTAGTTAATTCAACTTCAGGAGTCAATGCTAAATAATAATAAAAAATTCTTTCTATGTAATCTATAAGTTATTTAAATTTTTAGGTGTTAGTTTTAATAAATTCATTGTAATTTATTTTCCCCTGATCATGATGCAATATTTTATAAATTTATCGATTTGGTACATGTCAAAAGTGTCCAAGTGTTGGGTTACAGCATTTAATTAATTAGTACTGGTAAAAAATATTAAATTAAGACCAACAAACTGTCCTTCTGGGAAACAAAAATAGTTAAATCATTCATCATTCTTTCGGTTAAATTAAACAATTACTGACTTTTCAATAGGATAAAAAAGAGTTTATAACTAAATACGATTTATAATAATAATATTTTTAGGGTTTGTTTGGAAAGCCACCTGGTAATTGGAATTAGTGTAATTACTAGGGTAATAATTACCAGCCTAGTAATTATACAGTCTAGTAATTACACTGACCTGTCTAATTGTCATAGCGTAATTACACTGTAATTACACATGTCATGTTTGGTTGGCACAGTGTAATTACACATGTTCTGTTTGGATGCACAATAGCAATCATAATATTATATTAAATTTTAAAAATAAAAATTAATTATTTAAAATTTATACTAGACAAATAAGAAACTATATAAATGGTATTAAATTAAATATTTAAGATATATATTATTTTTTAAAATATATTAATTAATAAACATATGTTCTTAACTAATATTATGAAAAAATAATTGATTTATATTTTTTCAAATTAATATATTTCAATTGAATTGATCAAAAAACTAAAAGTATGAAGTTTCTACTAACATCGTGAAATGCATGTTTGATAAAAAGATTATTATATAAATAAAATATCATAAATTATTAAAATGTTTGACAAAATGATAATCTATCAGGTCTAATTGAAAATTGACTTGCAATGTGAATTCAATATTACAAAAACAAATGAAACTGAAAATATAACATAGGTTATAAATTCAAAACAAAAAATTTAACATGATACTCTTATCGCAAATTTCAACATAGCATACATAAATATAATTTATTTATTTATTTATTTTTAAAAAAAAACGTAAGTCTATAACCTTACTTAACAATAAATTCTATTTTAATTTAAAAATTAGAATACTAATAGAATTATGCTAATGAGAAAATAAGCATGGCATAAAGAAATAGATAATATAAAAAAAATTGCATAGAATCACATGAAGTAAGGTTGAGAACGAGAAGAAAATAAAATATAATAATAAAAAATAAAAAATAAACTTTTAGAAAAAAAAAGGACTTAAAATAATAGAATTAAAAAAATTAAAACAAAAAATAAAAAACAGAAATTATAAATAAATAATAAATAAAAAGTAATCAGCTGGTAATTACACCATGTAATTACCAGCAATTCACAACACCAATTACCTGCTGACCAAGTAATTACCTGTCCAACCAAACATGACAGACAGTGTAATTACATCTAATTACACAAAATCCAATTACCAGGGCCTTTAGTGTAATATCATAAGTTGGTTTTGGAGAGGATGGAATGTACGTAGACTTCACTTCTACCTTTGTGGAATAGAGAGGTTATTTCGGGTAGACCATATGTCCAAAAGAAGTATAATCAAAGTAAAATTGAAAGAAAAATACAACAGCAAAATAGCAAGATATACTGAGCTAGAAAATTAATATAGCAACAGATAGTAGTGAAAATTAAAGAATAAGATATTACACGACTACTAATTACTAATACTACTGAATAAAGAGAAGATGAGAATAAATTGCATCTCCCACATAAAAGTATGACAACACTTGGCTATCTTTTATATCTTTTTATCCTAGTCCTCAATCTCTATATCTTCTTATATAGGGTCATGCCTTGAGTAAACTATGTGTCATACTTGTTCAACTAATCACCTCCCCCAATCCTTCTTCGATCCAGCTCTACATCTCCCAAAACTTGTTATAGTAGCCTCTCACAATACCTCCTTATTGATACATTTGCGTACCTCACTTCACATGTCCAAGCCATCTCAGTCTCGTTGTTCACATCTTGTTTGTTACAAAGAAAAACACTTCCACCTTATCTTTATTATAAATATGATTTAATTTTTAAAAAATTTCCTTGATCCTCTGATTAAAAAAAAACAAAGACAGTACCGTACGAGAATTCATAATGACTTGTTTATGATGGATATTGGAAAAGGTTAAACAAGATAGGGCACACAACATGTTACACTTTAGTTGAGCATATTTTCTTTTTTTGCATAAAATGCATATTTCGAAACCCTAAAAAGGATTCCTCGGAGAAACTTAGGTGACCAGATTGTACCATAGATTAAAAAAAATGTTTGGAACAAATATTTCAAAGAAAGGGAAGATCTAGAATTTATATAGTATTATTTTATAATATATTTTTTTGCAAAATAAATGGGCTCTTATATATATAATTAACATTTGGAGATGTACTTATTATGGACGAGGAATACAATATTATTTGTTTTGTAAATTTTATATCTAATCAAACGATATCATACTCAGATTTGTTTATCGCCAAGTTGGCTTTGAAGCAAAAACAGGTTAATCTCACCAATGGCTTATTGAGTTTATCTTTTAATTATTGTGGTGAGGTACATAGTTTAATGATTTCACTATAGCTTTGTGAGTTGTGACCTTAATTAGTATATATATATATAATACAAAATAGTTATCACTATTAAAAAAATACGATGTAGTTTTTTTTATTTTTTAGTGTTAGAAAGAGTAAGTGTAATGATCATTGGTTAAATTAAAGAATACTTCTTTTTCAGACTCTTAAAAAGAGATTGTAATCTTCTTCTTCTTTTCATCACACGTTAATTATCAAAACTGATTACATGCCTAAGTTGATTAACGTTGTCCCCTTGTCTTTGCAAAAAATAATAATATGTTAGGGACTTTCTTATCGAACATGATAATTAAGATAAAAAGGTTTTTGTAATTGATTCCCTAATGGCCGTCAATTAATCAAAGGCCGATTTCTTTGTTTTCTCCTAATTAAATAATTTTAACCACAAAACAAACTATTAAAAACAGGGTTAATCATTTAGATAAATTAAAGAAATTTAAACAAAAATTGTGCATATCATATTTTCTCATATTATATTTACTAGTATACGTGCCCGCGCGATGTGCGGATGACAACAAAAGGGAAAAAAATACATTATACAATAAGCACGAACTACTTTATAAAACTAAAGAGTACTTCTAAAGTAATATTGCTACAAAAAGTTAAATATAACATAAATAGTTAAACAATAACACTATGAAATATTCAAAAGTCTAATTTGGTTTAAGACAAATATACTAATTAAGTTAAAATGTTAGCATATTTTACTCATAATTTGATGTCTTCATTACATTGGATGAATAGCAAGTATATTAAAAAATAGTTACGCTAAATATGGAAAACCACTCATCACAACAACAATAACCTACAATGCTTAAATCTCATACACAAAACTTTATATTTAAATAAGAAATGTCTACAATAACTTAACAAAAAATTTATATCCAGCTTGAAATTATTTTTACATAGTTCAACTTCATCTATATATCTACCAATATTGTTGAGTAAATTCAATTTATACATTGCTCTCATCCATGTCCTCTTATTCATTTGAGTTCACTGTCTATCTACTCAAGTGTATAATAAAGAAATGAACATGATTATTATACAAGTGACTTAATTTATCCATGAGTCTGAATAAGAGGGACGCAAGAAAGACTAAAATTTGAGAATTCATAATACGTAAAAAAATAATAGCACTATAGGATAGAACAATTATATGAATCATCATGAATCAATAGTAAAGGTAGCACATAAATTACCAGACTTATTTTAATAATTGAAATCCATATTAAACTACTCAGTCATATATTACATATACCTTCTCAGACTTATGATCTCTATACCCTTTGACACTACATCCTTGCATATTGAAGAGCCAACAAAGCTGCTACCTCCAATTCTACGACTACAATCTGTCCAAACAAAGAAAAATAAAAATAGATTAAAGAGGAGTCAAACATGAAACAAAATAAATAAAATACAAAAACAAACATGATATATAAAACAAAAATCAAACACGGAAGAGAACATGATCCTCCGCCATAAATTTCTTCAGAATTTTTCCATTTCTTTATCGTTAGTTTCTTCTTTCTTTTCCTTCAATCATAATCAAGCAATTTCACACAATTGAGAGCGATGGCATATATACACACAACATACTATACTATACTTCCTCTAAATATGCTTTTATGATCTTTGTAAATGTAATCAGATTTTTGTTTTACACATGTTTGGAATTGGAGTCATATTTAGAAGAGTTGATTTAAGAAGATGTGGATGATGTAGTTATTTTCCAAAGATGTGGATTATGATGTTTAGATGTTTTTTAGGGATAAGGTTAGTTATTGTTTGAAATTCAAATTTTAAATTAATTATTTAAAATCTTATCATGGATAATTTAAGTTTTTTTCTTAAAGGACGTGGCTTCTTTGTCTTTTTTTTAATCCAGATTTAAATTGTTTTCTTTCTATTATTGAATAAAAATAAGCCATGTTATCTTGATATAATTTAATAATCTTTTTTTAAAAGGGGAAAAACTACCCTATTTCCCCTATGAAAATCCACAGTTTAAAATTTTTTAAATTTTTTTGACAATAAGTTTTAATTATTATTTTTTATTAGTAATTTAATTGTTTTTTATTTTATTTTGAATTGAAAGTTTCCTCTTTTGATTATAGGCATGTTATCCGGATAGATTTAATAAAAATAATACTACCCATTTCCCCTACGAAAACCCACAGTTTTGATTTTATTTTTTTATTGACAATCAGTTTTTAAATTTTTATTTTTATTACATTATTTATTTCTTATTTTTTATTAGTAATTTAATTGTTTTTTATTTTATTTTGAATCAAAAGTTTCCTCTTTCTACTATAGGCATGTTATCCGGATAGATTTAATAAAAATAATATTACCCATTCACCCTACGAAAACCAACAGTTTTTTTTTTTATTGACAATCAGTTTTAAAATTTTTATTTTTATTAGATTATTTATTTGTTATTTCTTTTGGATTGAAAGTATTTTCTTTATTTTATTAAATTGGGCATGTTATCTGGATAGAATTTAGTGAATTTAAAAAAAAAGAAAAAACTACCCCAATTCCCTTACACAATCAACCGTTTCTCTTTTTGGTTATTTAACTTTTCAATATATATTTTTAAATAAAGAATAAAACAGTTTTTAGTTACCTGAAACTAATTTTTAAAATTGTTTTAAAATAATATATATTTAATTATTCTAATTTTATATTAATTATTTAAAAACATGATTTTTGTGGTGCTGACACGTAGGTGTTTTTTCCTCTCCTATTATATATAGATAGATGAGATTATATTGATATGTTTTTGTGTTGCATCAAAGTAATTAGAATATTAAGTTCGAGTTAAACCTTCACCCTCGACAAAAATTAGGAGTAACTAATTTTAAGTGTGTTAAAGTTTCTCATCATACTATGGAATCAATTTTAATTTACTCAATTTTTTTTATTTCTTATGATTTAAGATTACTCTAATATTGGAACAGGTAGGGTAATGAGAATTTTCACGAAGAGAATTTAAAATATAAATATATAAATACACAAAGTAGCTAAGATGGTGATTTAATATCAACAAATGGTGAATTTATCATGTACTAAAATGGGGCACATGAGCCCCCGATCTTTCCATATATATATATATATATATATATATATATATATATATATATATATATATATATATATATATATTCTAAAATTGATATAATGTTAATTGTTGACACTCATGCTATTAGAAGGCTAAATAGTTTATTTACATAGTTGGAGGTTAGAGATCAATAATATTCTAGGAAACCTAGCTAGCTTCACCTCTTACGGTATTAATTTTATATACGTAAAAAAAAATTAATTTCATATTTACAATATAATTTTCTAATGAAAATGAAATAAATAAACCTCCTTACGTCTTTCACTCCGCATATAATTAATACTTCGTTAGAAGTCAAGTATAATAAACGAGATTTTCTCCTAAACTTTAAGATAATATTAGATCAAAAGTCTAAAATGTGTTGACCATCATAATTCATAGCACATAGATTTTTTTTTTTTTTTTTTTTGTTCTTTTTGGGTTGAAAAGTATGTTTAGAATTGAATTATGTCCTCCATTTGCGCCATTTGAAGAGATCGTAACGGTAGAGTTTTACCTACCATGTATGAATAATATCCTCATCCACATGCATGCACCATTTTCTTTTGTCCCTTCTGAACTCGTCATACGGCCGGCATCAAACCTGGGTTTTTTTTCCGTACTCGGTGTTTAATATTTATTTTGAAGTTCGACTAATTTAATTTTACGTTAAAGAAGTATTAAACACTCTTTATTATTAAAAATGACTCTATATTCAGAACTCGTAAGAACATAACTCTTGATGGTCATCGAAACTTTTGTTTTCGATCGTACTCGGTATTTGATATTTATTTTGAAATTTAACTAATTTAGATTCGCATCGAAAAAGTTACATTTTTGGGAGGAAAAACACCTAATATCAAATGTGATTCCATACAATTGGAGCTTCAATTCAAAATTTCTAATTAAGATTGATGAGAAGTACACTTACCAATTACCACGGTACGATAATCTTTTATGGTCATCGAAACTTGTAATGCAACTTGGAGTGTGTGATAATGCTTATTTTGAATTGATATTTTATAGGCCAAATTTGGTTAGAAGAATATGGAAAATTGTACTGGATTTAGCTAACATGTCAAGATCAATATATTATTTTTGGAAATATTTCGTCCATACATTAGATATGATATAATTAGGCATGGACAATAGATCACTTACACAATATATTACTAACATCAAAAAGTTATAATCAATTTTTTTTTTTACAAGGACAATTCTTTGTACAAAAAAAAAGTGTCTTCTTAATCAACGAGGGACATTTTCTTTTGAGATATAAACCCGCTAATTATTTACTACTTTCCTCCAACAAATTTAAGTTAATACTCCCTCTGTTTCTAATTACTTGTTCATTTTTCCTTTTTTAGTTGTTCCTAATTAGTTGTCCATTTTAACAAATCAAGTTAGGACAATTTCTTTTTACCTATTATACCCTCAATTAATTACTTTGAAAAAAGTAGAACTTCATGAAAATGTTAAGTCTTTAATTCATCCACTTCATAATTAATAGGGATAAAATGGTAAACTTACAATGTCAATAGTTATTTTTTTAATAAATGTGTCAATTTAAAAGTAGACAAGTAATTAGGGATAAAGGGAGTATATTATTATCAAAAAGTCATGCCACTGTTCATACCACCATGTTAGTAGTAATCATTAAATGTTAAAAATTAGGTCTAAAATAGTGCAAAGGGCCTTTGATTATTAAAACCTTAACAATCATTTGCTTACTTGGCAGTTGACAAGAGAGGCATAAATGATAATATAATTAAATAGGAACTCAGTGAACTAATATTTTAACTGTTTACTGATAAATTGAAGATAAATAATATAATAATGAAGAAAATGTACACTATATGATTAAATCAGTAGAAAGGAACGATTTAACGTATATACTGTGTCATATTCTTCTTGGTAATCGATCTTGTTCAAGACACGTGTTCGGAATAGAATGATTTTCATTTTTTCATCTTTGATTGGTTAAAAAAAAAAATTTTTTTTTTAGAAAACAAGTTATTTCAAAATTTGAGGATAATGACTTTTGAAATAGGGAAAAAAAAGTTGTGACATTCCACATTAACTATGTCATGGCTAGAAATAGAGTTTTTTTCACTGTGAATTAATGAAAATTTTGTGTTGTAAAAAAATATGATTTTTTCATCTATTTACTGCTCAGTTAATTGAAAAAACATATGATGAGAAACAAATTCTTACTGAAAGGGTGATAAGCTTCCTAATTTTTCAATGTGAAGAACATTAGTACTATTTTTAATATAATATATTTTACTTACGTATCATCATAATAACAAATAAAAAACCCACTTATTTTTCTATCGAACACAATTCTAATTTTTCAAAATGCATACATATAGAGCTAAAAGTTATAGCAGCTGGAGAAAATGAAAGGTTGGTGGGTCAACAATGAAGAGACAAGGACGATGTCAGACTGTTGTAGAAAACTATATAATGGTATTAAATTAAAAATGTAGAAAAAATAGAATTTCACAAATAAAAAGAAAATTAAAATGGAATATTAAAAGGGGAAATTTCGCAAACAATCATTATAATAAAAGAAAAAGGCATAAATTCAACCCTGAAGTTGTATCGAAAAGTCAGTTACACGCTTATACTATTGAGGCGACCGATTACACACTTATACCACTCAAAAGTGAATTTAATACCAGCCTCAAAGCTGACATGGAAATAAGACTAAATAAAAAATAAATAAGGCGCGTTTGAGTGGAAAAAAAAATGCAATTTTTTTCCACCGCTACTCTTCTCCTTCACGTTACCATACCTTTCTTTTTCCTTCATCTTTTTCTTATCACAAATACTCTTTTTGCTATGGCTATATGAAAAATAATTTTTTTTCATGATAAATTTCCAAAGCGAAAAATAGAAAATAGCATTGCGGCATATAAATTCATCGCAAAGATCGCGAAGTTGTTCAATTAATTAGGTTCATTGTTCAAAGACATCTAAAATTGGTCAATCCTTACTATTCCCACATCAAATTCATCAAGTCAAGACAACAAATTATTCAATTTATTTTTGTGTTTTTTGTTGATTGTGAGCATTGAAATAAGAAAATTTTAAGATCTTGCTTTTTAGTGTAAAAAAATTATGAGTTTTTGCACAAAATGCAATTTTTTAAGGTATGTTCATAGATCTTTATTCTCTCAGAAAAATCCTCACTAGATTTTCTTCAAAATCAGTAATAGTAAATCGAGCACTAATTTTTCAATTGTCTAACTAAAATCTTTGCATATAAATATTGCAACTTTTCACAATTCTCCTCTTTGAGCTTGAATGAATTTTGTATATTATGATAATGTTTTGTGATGGGTGAAAAATTAGAGGTGGTGTGACTTTTAATTTCGATAATGACAATGAAACTCGTGATTTTGATGTGGACGGTGAATTTATGGTTATGATTGTGATGAATTTCAATGATAGTGATATGGTTCCGATGGTGAATTTAGTTAAATTTATGATGTTTGTTATCAATTTTTTAAGATGGTAATGGTTGAGGAAAGATTTTGGTGGTAAATTTGATTATGAGTGGTGAAATCTATGGTGGTGGAGAGAAGTGAATATGATGATAATAGCAACAATGATAGTGATTTAATGATGAGTTTGATGGTGTATAGAAAAGAAGAAGAAATTGGGTGACATGATTTTATTTTTTAAAAAAACTCTGACGTAATTATTGATGTGGCAGTGACATGATGATGATGTGGCGCGAGTGTGAAACAATTTCTCATCATGTGACTGGTTGTATGTGCGTTAGGGTTGAAATAAATTCACTTTTAAGTAATTCATGTGTGTAATAAGTCGTCACATTAGTATAAGCGTGTAACTGATTTTTCGTGACAAGTTCGGGGGGTGGGGGGGATTTATGCCTTTTCCCTATAATAAACTTAATTAGGCTCCTTAGCTATAGTTTGCATGTTTATGGGTTGTAGCTATAGCTTATTCGTTTGTATAATTCGCACCTCATTTGTATAATTCGCAGGTATGTTTGTATAATTCATGTGTATTTGTACAATTGAGTTATTTTCGTCCATATTTGATACAAATATGATAAAACACGAAATAACGAATTTGTACAAATACAAATATCTGAACTTTAAACAATTATACAAATTACATTATACAAAAGTTATACAATTTAGAAAACACATACATGTTTATACAAACTTTAAAAAGTTATACAACTTTTTTTTTTAATGTATCTGATGATAAAACCGAAAAACCAAAGGAAATCATTGTCATATACAAATACAAATCAAATGAAAAAACCTGGTGAATTATATAAATCTGAACCGCAACCCATGTAAGTAACTCTTAATGTTAGTGGCGAATTATAATTAGATAAATTATAGTTATGTTATCTAATTAACTAGTATATATTTGCTTATTCGCGTAAATAGAAAGAAAAAAGGCAAAATTACTAAAGTACACTACATATGTTTACCTATTATCAATTAATCCCTTCTCTTTCATAAAAATTCAAAAATCCCTATTTTTTCCCCAATTCCTATTTTCCGGATACTTTATTGTGAAAGAAATCAAACCCATCTTCCTCACCCCCAAAATCTCGCCTATAATCTCTCCCACTACCAAATCAGTTACCGCTTTCAATGCAATTTGATTTCCAAACGATTCAACAGTGTCAAAGTTCAAAATAGGTATTCTTCTTCTTCTTCTTCATTTTTCTTTCAAAATCAATTTTTTGTTTCAATCGATTTTGGATTATTTGTCACAATGGATCATCCCTCTTTTAATATTGGGATTTCCCAATTAATAACACCTAACAATGAACAAATTTTTGAATCTGAACACCGAAACTTGAATGAACAGAGGTCTAAAAGCTTGCATGCAACGGCATTAATGGCGAATCGAACTTCTTCCAAGAGAAAATCGAAAACGAAAGTGGGATCATCATCTAAAGCAAAGGATGCAAAAACTAAAAAGAAAAGGGGTAGAAAGGTTGCCCCTCCCATTTTACGACCAACACTACCCATGGTATGTCTATCTTTTGCTTTTAATTTTACACATTGTTGAAAAATAAACGTATCTAGTGTATATTGTAATCTGTAGAAACACTGATTGTTGGGGTTTGAGTTTTACTTTTAAATTTGTAGATGAAAGATATGATTGTTGAAATAAAGTATCTGTTAATTGTGATTCATATATCTGTTTATCAATTGCTGATATCTTATTGTTGATTTTAAGGTTTCATTGTTGAAATAAAGTATCTGTTACTTGTTGATATCAAGGTTTCATAGTTGAAATAAAGTATCTTTTACTTGTGATTCATATATGTAGATGATAGTAAAATAAGTATTTGTAGATGAAAGATATGGTTGTTGAAATAAAGTATCTGTTAATTGTGATTCATATATCTGTTTATTAATTGTTGATATCTTATTATTGATTTTAAGGTTTAATTGTTGAATTAAAGTATCTTTTACTTGTGATTCATATATGTAGATGATAGAAAAATAAGTATTTGTTTTACATTTGTAGATGCAAGACTAGTTTAAGGCAAGTTTTGTGTGCTGCGATTTGTATTTAAGATAGGCAAGTTTTGTAATCTGTAGAAACACTGATTGTTGGGGTTTGAGTTTTACTTTTAAATTTGTAGATGAAAGATATGGTTGTTGAAATAAAGTATCTGTTAATTTTCGATTCATATATCTGTTTATCAGTTGCTGATATCTTATTGTTGGTTTTAAGGTTGCATGGTTGAAATAAAGTATCTGGCACTTATGATTCATATATGTAGATGATAGAAAAATAAGTATTTGTTTTACATTTGTAGATGAAAAGACTAGTTTAAGGCAAGTTTTGTGTGCTGCGATTTGTATTTAAGATAGGCGTTCAATTCGTTGTATGATATAGAGGTTATTTGTTGTACAATGTATCATATTCTTAGATATGCACATGAATGATGCGAAAACAGAATTTAACATATATGTTAGTTAACATTTTGTATCATGTTTAAATAGAAGCCAATGTATATACATAAGTAATATGATTTCCTGTGTCAGTAATGCAATTTTGGCATACTAAGTATAAAATGATCTGAAACATAATATTTTGAATCAATTATGATATTTCCCTTTTAGTTATGTATGCATCATTTATCGATATAGTTATTGATGAACATCATTTATCTTTCTGTAATTGCAGAATATGAAATATGTGATTAAACATATTCCAAAGCAACCTTTAAAGTTTGGTCCTACTTACAATTCTAATTTTAAAGAAAATTTAGAATTGTCAATAAAGGATGAAGGTATGAACATGTTTAAGGATACCATATTTGGCCAGTACCTTAATATCCCCAAGTGCCACTACCAAGGACAAATTACCAAATGTTTATATCTTCTAGAGGTTGAGCATGATAATTTGGACAAAGAAATCCATATTCGACATGCTAAAGGAAATGTATTGCAATTTTCTATTAGAGAATTTGCAATTATTACTGGTCTCAAGTGTACCGAAAATGTTAAAGATTTTACATATCCTATTTCAAAAATCAGTAGGCTGGTTTAGCGATACTTTCCTGGTCCAAATTATAACGTAACCAAAGGACGGCTGGTAGATCGTTTTCAGTTAGGTATTTGGGACAGCAGTGATGATGCTCTTCAGATGGCTATATTGTATTTCATTCATACGTTTGTTTTCTCCCAACTCGGTGATGCACCAATTCCTATAGAAGATTTCTTTATGGTAGAAGATGGCAGCTATAAACAGTTTCTGTGGGGACAACTTGCCTTCACGAGGTTAATGAAATCATTTAGGAAAGAGTATAAACCTGACAAACAAATGTATCGGTTGAATGGATTTCCATACGCACTTAATATTTGGGTATATGAATGTGCGTCGGCAATGCATAACGAGATAGCTGTTAGAGAAGGAAATGGTATACCAAGAGTATGCAATTGGAAAGTTGTGGGTGCAAGGCCTAAATACGAGATGTTTATTGAAAACATCTTTACTGAGGTAATTAGTATATAACATCCGTTTTTATTTTATTGTTTTATTTGTGATACATTATTTAAAATAGTTCTAACGATGTTTTAATTTTTGTTTCTATAGAATGATTGTTCTAACGTGCAGCCAACTCAAGAGGAACTCGAATCACTTGATTTACCAAATAATAGTCATGTACCTCCAAATCGGCCAGCCACATCAGTTGTTAATCAGGAAGAGGTGCAACCAAACGATGTTTCTGGTTTTGAAGAGTTTTCATCAAAACCTCCGGAGCAACTGTTAAGGAGATACACACGTGTTTCTACCACAGGATCCACCCCACCCCCCAAGAGAAGAAAGGTTGCACATCCAACAAAGAATAATGTGCCAAAGACAACACCAAACGTGCAAAATAATCAGCCATTTAAAACTCCGATTTCACAACCCCTAAAGTTTGATAATGTATCTGGTGTTCATCTTAATACAGTTCCCCGAAGAACATCATCGGACAATGCAAGACTCGAGGATCTGGAGGGTCACATTAAGTCTTATGTAAGTAAACATAACTATGTCATTTAAACATTTTCATTGTTATTTATAATCTCACTTACTATGCTTAATTTGAATTCAGGTTGACCAAAAAATTGGAGCTCTTGAGGCGTTAATTATAAAAAATCATTCTGAGTTGATGAAAGCAGTGGCCGCGAAAGATAACAAAAGTGATAAGGTAGTATTTTTATTTTTTAGATTATCTTTTTAGTTTTGTGTTATACTCAATTTTTGCATCATGAAGGACATTGGTGGCATTTCTATGCCACATATAGTGGATGATGCAGTAGTCAAAGGTAATGTTGATTTAGAATCTGCTTCTGATCAATTACTCCAACAACCCATTTCACCTATGCACATGGATTTTGCAACTGTTGATCACAATGGTAATGCATCTGCTGTGGATGTTGAACAACGACTTGTTAATAAAGAAAATATTGTAAAGGTATGCATATGATACTTAAATTTACATATACTTTATAATTCCTTCCTTATATTTTGTTTTACAAACATAGATTAAAGAGCCATTCAATAAGGATTTTGCAACTGTTCATCATGATGTTGATGAAAATGAAGTGGAGGTTGAACAACAACATGTTAACGAAGAAAATGTTGCAAAGGTATGCATATGATACTTGAATTTAATTATACAACTTAATGACTTTCAATCATTAGTTAATTTCATTAAAATTAAATTATTAACAATGTATAATTTTCAAATGACTGATACTTTATTAATATTAATTCATATAATGAAATAATCATTGTTTTTTTTGTGTATCATTGGTGTACAGTAAACACTTAAATCTCGGTTGATACTATAATTTTTTTTTGAATCACTAGTAGCTGATACTTTGTAATTGCATCTTAATATATCTGTTTACAAACACAGATTGATGAGACGTCCATTAGGGATCAGATTATGGAAGATTCAACAAATGTTATACCCACAATACACCATAGTGATTTTCCGATAGAAGAGTTTGTTCATAATAAGGAAGTGGTAAGTTAAGAGCTTTTGAATTGTTATAATTAATCATTTTTTGAAATTAAATCGCAATGCTGTGTAATATTCTCTTTATTAGGAGGATGCAGTACATAAGGTCACACAATTGCACACAAAAGTATTGAGCTGTGATAAAGTTGTTGCTGATTCAATTAAACAAGACTCCAAAAGACATGCTTCAAATCTAGTAATTGTTGATACATCTGTCTGATTCTAACTTGTTTAATGCAAATGTCAACAGTTGCGTATAAAGTGTACTATTTTCTTATAATTTACTGATATCATGTAGGATTCTTCCAAAGCGGCATCTATTTCATCTGGCACTGAAATAGTCATAGATACAATTGTCTACAAACTTCCAAACGAGCCAATTAATGTCGCACCACTGAGTGTAATCATTCCTCTACAGCTAACCAACAGTGAAGATTTTCTATCTGATAGTCAGCTACCCACCCAACTTCCAATCAAGGAATCTGCACACAATTTTGATACAAAGACTCCAGCTCCACGTAACAGAATCCCATCAAAGATTTTGCAGTCTCCTTATGTGAATACTTTTGGATCCAGCGATAAGGGCAAGGGGAAAATAGACGATCACATTCGCCCGTATACTCCATTTGAAGGATGTGGCATTACCTACCAAGTTTCTTCACTTTTAATGCAAGAATACTCCCAGTGGATACAGAAGGGACTCCTCAAAACACATGCAAACAAGTAAGTATTTTTATTAATGTATCTTGTTCGCAAAGCATATTCGAATAAGTAACTTTTCGTTTTATATTATTTCTATACTATTATTTTGTATTAGCTTATTCTTATGTTGCTATAATCATTCTCATAGGAAACCTTCGGATGATAAATATAGAGGCAAAAATGCTCTATTTGGCTTTGATTATATGGATTTTGTTGTCGCATTTCCTTTGGACAAGAACTGGTTTTATACTATGTCACAGCCAAAAAAATGTTGGACTGATCAGGTACAATATACAATACAATTATGTATCATATACTTTTTATCATATATTGTTGTTTTATGTATTGTGTTATTTTTTTCTTTAATTTTGCAGCACATAGATGTAATTTTTTACTATCTACGCAAGAAGTCAAAACTAAGAAGCATGGATCAATACAGATACACTACATGCAACTGCTTGTTCAATACCTATATAAAAAATGCATACAAAAGGTACCATTGCAGTCCTGCAGATGATACTCTCAGTACACAGCAACACATTGCCCGAGCTGATGTTGTATCTGTATATGAAAGGTCCATCAAAGAAGTCATCAATGGTTTTTCTGTCCCTGCTGCTTTACCATGGCATCTAGTAGATGAGGTATATATTCCGATCAATTGTGATGAAGAATTTCATTGGGTGTTGGCTGTGGTTGTTTTAAGGAGCCGGTTAATCCGAGTTTATGACTCAAATTTAGGAACAAGGAACAAAAGTCAATCTGATGAGATAAAACAGTTGTCTATCATCCTGCCTAACTACCTTCATGATAGTGGATTCTTTGATAAAACCGACAGAATTGATTGGGCTACATTGGATGCATACAAAGACAACAAAACTGGTGAATTGATGGGTCCACAACATCCGTTTGAAGTGGAATTTGCTCGAGGCATTATGCAACAAAAAAGCGATAGCCTGTAAGTATTTAATCCACCCAGCTTTATTTACACATTTCCTTCAATTTATAATGTATCTTCTTTATGTTTTCAGCGACTGCGGAACATATGTAGCTGCTTTTGCTGAATTTCTAAGCGATGAAATCAAGGTCCCATCGATTCCTTTTCAAAGTGAATATCTTCGCTCAAGATATGCAACACTATTATGGAAATATGGTACCGACAAGGCCAATGCTGGATACGTTAGCCAGAATGATGATCCTATAAGGCTAAAGGCTGCTTCCATAATATTGCCAGATGATGAATTGTTTAATGTAGATTAGTTGTTTATTGACTGACTTACCGTAAAGATGTGAAGTTTTACTGTTTTGAAGATACATTAAGTGTTTTGTAGTATTCCTCTCCAGGTCTACATTATATTTCTAAGTAATTAATTATTATATTTTTGAAGAGTAGTTATTTTCACAATTTTTATGTCGCTTCTAAATTAATTTTCACTGCATTTTAATACCGTACATTAATTTTTCTATATTATAAGTATTATACATGTCAATGCAGATTTTACAACAGTGAATCCGATACAAAATTTCATCAATCATATTAAGTATATGATACAAAAAATAAAGTATCTTAAAATGACATAATTTTTGTTCACACAACACTGTACAATTTATATTTTATAAGATTATAAGATGATACTAATTTTTTTTTAATTACATAAATATTAGGTATATGATACATAGGTGTCTAAAACATTTCAAATTGATACAGTTTTATCATTTCATGACAAAGTTTCAAAGATATAAAGTATCATATACTTATTTTATACTAAAATCAATCTAAATTTTTAAATATCTTATACTTAATTTCCAGAAAACTATTTTTGTGCATGAAAACTCAAATTTCGCCCATAAATATCGAAATTTTATGTATATGATATATAATATTGGTAAAACAAACAAATTCTGATATTCTATTATTAGTAGATGCAAAATTTAGAAAATAATATTATGTATATGATATATAATTGATTCATATGATACCTTTTTTAAATGTTGTCTCTATTAACTTTGGCACACATCACAGCTATTTGACACTATTAATCGATGTAAAAATTATAAAAAGCACATAGTATACCAATCTAATTTTTATAATAAATTGACAATCAATTAATGTTGCCAAAAACATAACATTATTCATTTATTGAATCATAAAATAGTAACCATTACGAATCTTTTGGGAAGAAAGTACATGTTCTTCTATTGTGACCTTCCTGTCCACATTGTCCACAACAATTCGTGTTTGTGGTAATCTTTTCATCTGGATTTTTCTTCCTCTTTTTTCTTGGCCTTCCAGGCATTTTTTTGTATCTTGGTGGCAAGACTACTTCTTCCAAAACAGATTCTGGAGCTATCCAATCATTTTTGTCTGGCATTGGTTCTATTGGAAGTGCATAAGTGTTTGTTAATGCATCATGTTTATAGTAATCAGAGCAGTAGGGATGTACATCTTTAATATTCTTCTTCTTCAAAACAGCCATTGCGTGCGCACAAGGTATCTCGTCATGTTGAAATCTACCACATGAACAAGTTTTTCTTTCAAGACATACAATGTATCTTATCGCACCTTCATACACTGCAAAGATATATTCAGAAGATGCAACTACCTGCAAATGTTTAAAAATTACAGATACATCAAACGAATTTGTAATTGGTATACTTAACAATATAACGAGAAGAAAAGCTAGAATCATAAAAATTGATAATACAAATATGTACCTTCATTTTCACACATTTCGACGCGTTTATAATCAATATTTCTTCAAATCTTCTCCCTAATGTTTCCTTTGTATAAGATGCTATTTCTCGATTTTTGCAATTCCAAGTACCAAATAGAATTCTAACTTCTTCCAGAAAGTCTATAATAGGTAATTGTCGTGCATCAACAAGGCAACCATTTATACATTCCGCTATGTTCGAAGTCATCATCCTCCCCCTGTTCACAGTTGCATGAGATCTAGCCCACCTTTCATACCCAGCATCTTGAAGATACTTCTTAACTCTTCCATCTATTTTTTCCACTTTAGCCATTAATTTTTCAAAATCATCTTTCCGATAAGCCTTTGCCATCGAATAGAAAATATCACTTAGTATGGTTCTGCTTCTCTTGTAGTATGTACACACATTTTTCCAGAGGTGCCATATGCATGCGAAATGAGGAATATTTGGATAAACAATACTTACACTCTTCAATATGCTTTCATTTCGATCTGATACAACACACATTTGTTCTCTATCACCAAATACATTTTTAAAGTGTTGGAAGAACCATGTCCATGAACAATCATTTTCCGTGTCTACAATTCCATAAGCTAACGGTAAGATACAACCTTCAAATTGAAACACATACCATTACGATTCTTTATATATGATTGTTCCATTATGTTATATTACTATCTTGAAAAATCAAATTAATAAACAACATGTCATACCTGCCTCATCGAGTGTACTTGCCGATACAAATGTCCCTCGATAAGATCCGCTAAGATGTGAAGCATCAACAACAACAACAGGCCTACAGAACTCAAACCCTCTCATCATTGGCCTTAATGATATGAAGAGATACATAAACTCATTTTTTTCCGACTTGTGCATACGTATATATGAATTTGGATACACAATGTTCAGCATATATATGTATTTTGGCATCTGTTTGTATCCGTCTGCAGGTTTACCCCTAATCATCTCCAATGCACGTTCTTTTGCACGCCATGCTTGTTGGTAAGAAATTTCAACTCCATATAGTGCCCTAACATCCTCAATTATATCGTTTGGAGTATGTTTTCTTTTATGATTCACTAACTTTGGAGCTGTCACACCACTAAGAAACCCAACAGTAGCTTGAACGTTACTTAATACCCTATCCCTCAATGGACATGTATGTTCACTATTGAAGTATCTCACTTTGAATATGTCCGTATTTTTCCTAACGGACGCCTTCAATTCCCAACAACAAGCATCTGAATGACATACTAGTACGTAGCTGCAATAAAATAACAGTACACCAAACATTATTACAAAGACTTTTACTTAAATTGTAATGGTTACTCAGTTCAATGACGACTCATATTATATATTTGATATACAAATCAAACTGTCAAGCAGAAACCCTTATGATACCTAACAACTACAATTGCACCATACACACGTTATTTGTGTATCATGATCAACACGATATCACATTCAAAATTCAATTAAACTGTCAAGCAGAAACCCTTATGATACCTAACAACTACAATTGCACCATACACACGTTATTTGTGTATCATGATCAACACGATATCAAAAAAATCATCAATTTTATAAGATTGAAGTATCACATACCTTTTGCTATCAGATCTCTTAACTCTAAAATTGAAGCTATGCTTAATTTTATATTTTTCCATAACAGCCATTAGAGTTGTCTTATCCTTGTACAATTGCTTCACTTCCACATTAGAAATATTTGTATCTGATATATAATTTTCCACCTCCATCTCTGGTATGTAATAAGAATCACAAATTTTCGATTCAACAATGCTTAGAGCCTTTGTGTCCATTTTTCCACCTTCAACACACACAATTGCACCTGTTGTTGCATCAAAATTATGTATATCTTCATCACTTCTATCCGATATATCAATGCATAGTGGATATATACCAAATTCTACCTCATGTTTCTTCACTTCTATGTACAATTTCACCCCCATATCATTCCGAATACACAATGGACATGAATTACCTTCTACAACGTATCTGATCTCTATATTTTTTTTTGATTCATCAATGTTCAATTCTGCTGCAATTGCTGATTTGAGATTAACCAACGAAATATTTTCCCCCACCACTATGCCATCAATTTTGTATTGCTCGTACCTAACATCACTTTCCCATATACCTGAATGCCTTAACAAGATGGAAATATTCATTACAGATCTTCACCCAAAAAAAAATGTTGGAATTTCCAGAGCTTTTCGTAAAACAAGAAATAAAAATTTCAAAATTTGAATTTCAAAATTTTAGTTCAGTAGTGTTTTAAGATTGAACGATTTGCAGATGCATTAAACGTATGAGTTAATTGCGGCAGTTAATTTTTAAATCCCTTAATTAACGCATAAATCTGTTAAAATCCCTTTTTTAACGCACTAACCTGATAATTACAGCTTCTTAATTAAAGTATCTGGCCGCATATTAAAGTATCCGTAACACAATAAAAATAAGGGAAATTCGTAATTTATGAAAGAGTAGGGACAGGAAGTAATTTGTTTATTATACTATGTGCTTTATATAATTTTTACAAGAAAAAAAACATCACAATTCACAAATATGTTAACCAAAATGGCCCTGTAAATGTACATTCTCATAGCCAATGGGTTATGGGCCTTGCATCACTCTTCCAACCCAATATCCAGTCCACATATGGGTCGTCTTTAATTTTTAGTTTTTGATTCTTTTTTCCTTATTGTTTGTTTAATAAGAATCTGAGGACCAAAATGTGTAACTATGACCTAATTTTTCTAGACAAAACTAATTTTGGAGGACAACATTTTTTAGAGAATGTTTTGGGTCGTCATAAGTTATGTATTATTTTATTGGCATGTTAAGTTTTTTAGATAACTCTATTTTTTGTCATAATATGTATCACTAAACTCATGTAATACGATATATTTGTGTCACTGAACATATGTTCTGTGGCATGGTATAACTTGTCCAACTAAACTCATGTCGTAAGACATAGTTCATGTCACTGAACTTATGTCATGTGGCATAACTTATGCCACTGAACTTATGTCTTGCGAATATCTTTTACCATTGCAAAATTTGTTTTGTGTTGCAACATTTTTTTTGCATTGTTGAGGGCATTTTCAGCCTTTTTGGTTGTTATCCTAATTATGAAATACCCAAAAAACGTCATTTTAGGAATTTCTACCAATATATATTATGGAAAGGTGTGCCGTTACTAAATAGCCCATAATACGGCCTTTTTTGACAATTGGGATTCGATTTGTTGGCTTCATTCAACTTCCTAACTTGTAGCCTACAAAAACTAATATCACCTCTGCTGATTGCTCTCTCAGACTCAGCATCAACATTCCCACCAACTCGCATACAGGCGGCGGCGCATTGACTGCTGGTTTGTTTTCTTAGATCAAATCTATCTACATATTTTTCACTTACAAATAGAGTTGTAATATCTGTATTTTTCGTACTAGTTTAGCATTTATTGGAAGTTGATTTGATATCGTTTGAGCTGTAGAGATATGGCGATGTTAAATGCGGCTCGTCGATTATCAGCTGGATCAGCTTTATCAGATTCACTGCGTTATACTTCTTCCTGGAGGTTTTTCTCTACGTCTTTCAGGGAGGAAAGAGATACGTTTGGTCCTATTCTCGTTCCATCGGACAAGTTCGTGCTTCCCTTACTCTCCTATTTTCCCTTTATTTTTCCATTTTCACATGTTTAATATTTTGCCTAAACTATTTTCCATGTTTTTGTTGTGTTAAAGTGGATTTTTTTGGAAAGCAGTCTGATTGATACCGAATGTAGAATTAGGTTGATGTTTTTTTTTGTTAGTAGGTTGATGTTGCTACAAAAATTAATCATATTGTGAAGAATCTTGTAATGAATGGATATGGAGGATTCATATAGCCAGCCAGTTAATTTAGGATTTAGGTATAAATGATTGAATGATTGGTTGTGTTTTAAAGTTCTTCTGGATTTTATGTTGTTGTAAGGATTTGTGCATGTTTCTAAAAGGAAAGTAGGTTGCCGAAGTGATGAGACATAACTACTTCTCTCGTGTGTATAGTCAGTTTGCGCACACCTCAACTATATACTCATCCACCAGCGCAAACACGGTAATTTTGTCCGTGAAGACTTGGACAAATGGGATAGAATTCACCTAAATTTTTTTCGTTCTATTGGGATTTAAACTCTGGCTTACCATTATCCATTCCATCTTCACTAACAACTAGGCAACAAGCCATAACTATTTCATTTAACTAGAAGATTTATGTTGTTAATGGATTTGAATGCACCTTGCAGTTCTTTTTGCCTTATGGATGTGTTTCTCTTCTGTTTTGTGCTTTATCAGTCTTAAACAATCAGCTGTCCTTGTCATAGATACGATCAGAAGTGTTCCGTAAAACTCTAGTCAAGTGAGTACCGAAATGCCTCAGTGCAGAACAATCATAGATTTCTGGACTGACAATTCAGCAGCAATCAATTAAGTATAATTTTCGCATCTTGCAATTCCATCAATGTAATTTGCTGTTTCTGGAATTTTGTGCTGCCTCACTAATCAAGAACGTTACTAGAAAGGGATACATTTAATTTATATTTCCTCATTTTGGCATAAACAATGTTTTTGAGAAAAGGTAACTTGTATTATAAACACAGGAATACTCAGGACGTATTCCAGTAATACTTACAATCAGAAATACAAAAGTGTTGTTGTTTTCCTCTGAACTCATTAAGGACTCTAAGATACTAGGGATATCCTCATCTTCATGAGGACATTCATGTTTACACCAAAAATAGAAAAGAGCTAAACATTCCAGCTTCATCTTCTCCATAGAGCAGCTCTTGTTCTCAAAACATCTCTGATTCCTTTCCAGCCAAATTGTCCACCAAATGCAGGCTGGGACAATCTTCCATCTCTCCCTGTGCCCCGACTGATTTCCATCCCGATTCCAACATGCCAAAGCTTCCTTTATGTTTCCTGGCATAGACCAACTGATGCCCCTTTTATTGATGAAAATTTGTCAAAGTTTCATTGTCTCCTTACAGTGTAAAAAGAGATGATTTATTGTCTCTGTCTCACATTCACAAAAAAACATTTGGAGCACAAATCGAGGCCCTTCTTCATACGGTTATCCTGCGTGAGAACAACCTGTTTTGCTAAGAGCCAAGTAAAACAGGCTACCTTGAAGGGCACCTTAACTTTCCAGATCATTTTCCATGGCCAGTAGCTTGATTGAGTGTGTGTCTTCTGTGAGTTTCTGTAAGTTGTTCCAACTGAGAATCTCCCCTGTGTATCTGAAGCCCATAACCGTTTGTCTTCACTGTTACTGAGTTCCTTGTATCGTTCCAGGATATTTAGAAATTCAACCATTCTATTCACCTCCCAATCATTTAAAGGTCTTCTGAACCTTAAATTCCAACCCTGAGCATCTCTCATTTCTTTGACAGTGGCCACTTTCTGTAGACTCAAGCTGAATAGGTCAGGGAAACTAGCTTTAAGTGAAGCTTGTCCCACCCAAACTTCCTCCCAAAATAGAGTTTTTCCACCATCTCCTATCTTAATTGTGCACTTGTTTATAAGTTTTGGCCATAGATTCCTGATTGTCCTCCACACTCCGGTGCCATATGGTTGTGTTGCTATGTTGCTGATCCACCTTGTCTCCATTCCATAGCTAGCCTTAATAGTATCTTTCCATAGCGACTGTTCTTGTGATGCAAATCTCCGCAGCCATTTCATTAGCAGGCTGTGGTTTTGTATTTTCAGATTCCTTGTTCCTAGTCCCCCTTCTTTCTTGCTGACTAAAACTTCATTCCACTTGACCAAGTGAAACTTGTGCTTATTCGGATCGCAGTTTCCTTGCCAAAGAAAGTTTCTTCAAATGGCACCTAATCTGTCTCTTACACTTGCTGGCATAGGGTACACCGACATCATGTAGGTAGGCAAAGCATCAAGAACACTGTTGATGAGAATAGCTCTGCCACCCAGGGATAAATACTGACTTTTCCAATTGGCAAGCTTCTTCTCACATTTCTCCAGTACATTGTTCCATATGCCTTCTGATTTGCTCTTATCTCCTAGAGGCATTCCCAAATATATTGTGGGCAGCTCCCCTATCTTTCCTCCCAGAATATTTGCCAGACTGTCAATTCTAGGTACCTCATTGACTGGATAGATGTAACTTTTGCCCCAATTAATGTGTAGACCTGAAGTTGCTTCAAACAATAGCAATATTATTCTTAAAAACTTCAGTTGACCGATGTCTGCATCACAAAATATTAGCATGTCATCTGCATATTGGAGATGTGAGATGGCTAGACTCTGTCTATCCTCCATATTTGCATTGAATTTGTTTGTTTGGGCTGTTCTTAGCATATCATTGAGACCCTCCATTGCCAAGATAAAGAGAAAAGGAGATAATGGATCCCCTTGTCTCAAGCCTCTCTCAGATGAGAAGAAACCTGTGGGAGAGCCATTAATCAAAACTGAAAATTTCACTGTAGTGGTGCAAAATTTGATCCAGTTTATCCATCTTTCCCCAAAACCCATGTTTTCCAAAGTCTTCCATAGGAAACCCCAATTTAAGTGGTCATAGGCTTTCTCTATATCCAGCTTACAAAGAATGCCTGGGACCTTGCTAATTTGCCTCACATCTACACATTCGTTGGCAATCACTATAGCATCCATGATCTGCCTGCCCTTAATAAATGCCATCTGATGTGTATCTACCAGTTTTGAAATAACTTTTTTCAGCCTCTCAGTCAACACTTTTGAGATGATCTTATATATGCTACCTATTAAGCTAATAGGTCTAAAGTCTTTTAGTTCTTTGGCCCCCAATTTTTTTGGGATCAAGGCTATGAAGGTGGCATTGAAGCTTCTTTCAAAAATGTTCTTATTATGAAAGTTCTGAACTGCTGCCACTACTTCTTTGCTTACTATTTCCCAGCAATTGGTGAAGAATGCCATGGTGAATCCATCCGGCCCAGGTGCCTTGTCCCTCGCAACATAGCTATGGCAACTTGAATCGTCTGGTTCCACTTAGTAGCCCAAATTGCGCAACCGAGAAGGTGAGAATATATTCGGACATGCACACTAGCCCCTAAAGAAGGCCTGGAAGACTATGAATCCCACCTTCTGTGCGAGCTGAAGGACGTAGGTGCACAAGAGTTACCTTGTGCTACAACCATCTCCTTTTTATAGGTTCTACAGACCGATGCCTGCTGCTTCATCTTGGAGAAAGGAATCACAGATGTCTTTAGGAATTGGTAGAAGCGTAACTAGAAATAACTTTCTTTCTGGCTTGTGCAATTATTCTTCTTGTTTTGGGGTGACAGCGGCATCCATTATCTTTATGATTTCTCTGATAGACAAATCGTGGAGTACAATAGCCTATTAAATTTGTTGAGTTCACTCCTTATTTTGGAAATATAATTCTGAAGGCAACAATCTCCTTTCTATTAAGTAGACTTGTTTAGCAATGGATGTCATTAAATTTTGCGATCTTACTTGAGTGTTTTTTGGGTGGTGGTAGTGTGTGTGTGTGGGGGGGGGGGGTGAGGTACCTAGGGTGCATCAATGGTCTCTTTATGTTCAAAGTAGTTGGTTCTCTTCTCTGCTTTTTCTGTGCATTAAACGTTGATGAGCTAGAGACCTAGTTGTAGGTGTGAAATTTCAGGTGGGTCTTGAAATTCTTTTATAAGTTTACCATATCGTGTGTTTCCTTCTAATTGTACTTTCTCTTTTCTTCTTGTCGGTCTTTTTTGTATCTCCTTCAGGTTATGGGGGGCTCAAACTCAAAGATCATTGCAGAATTTTGAAATTGGGGGTGATCGTGAAAGAATGCCTGAGCCAATCATACGTGCATTCGGTATTATTAAAAAGTGTGCAGCCAAGGTTGGTATCTGTAATGTTGTTCCCTTCTTAAGCTGTTGACAACTTCTTCTTTATCTTTTACATTTTTTCAAAATTTTGGTATATTAGCTGTAAGAGTGTTGTAATGCTTGACAGCAGTTGTTTTGGAGTCTTATTTTAATTGTGCAGTTATTATATTGCAGGTGAACATGGACTATGGCCTTGACCAATCTATTGGAAAAGCAATAATGCAAGCAGCTGAAGAGGTTGCAAAAGGAAAATTAAATGACCATTTTCCTTTGGTGGTTTGGCAGACTGGCAGTGGCACTCAAAGTAACATGAATGCTAACGAGGTAATCAGAAGTTCATGAATGTGCAGGTCCTTTTCTTGTTCTAGGCTTGATTCTTATTATCTGCTTCAAGCAGGTCGAGGAATAACCTTAATGCTTAAAGGCCATTCAAAAGAATGATGCTTTTGTTTGACAAAATAACTCAGATGCTCTTATTTAATTTATCCATTTTTTTGTGATTGAGCATGTCTCCTCCTCCTATAGAACTTCTCATCTTGCTGTTTTTTTAACGGTAGTGCCCGCCTAGCTTGCACCTTGACCATTCAGTAGTGCACACCTAGTTTACACCTCGACCATTTTACCAGCTACCTGCACAGGTACAGGTAACTCAAACCCCATGATTTAGGCAAATGGAAAAAAATCACCTAGTGTATTTTGCCTTTACTTGAATTTGAACATGAGATCTCATGGTTCTCTAGCTACTTCCCCAATGCAATTAGTTGTCCTATCCCATATACTGCTAGCATCCCCACTACTCACCCAAGCCCCCATCGCCATCAACTTTTCCCCCATCTCCTGACCTCTAGTAGTAGTCAAGCCACCCACTTGATCCTCGATAGATCATACAACACCCTCTTCATCCTCTTCATTGCCAAGAGCTTGTTAGGTTGTAAGATACTCACTTGGGATAACCTTGCAGTCCTTACAAAGACTTCTACCACACTTCCTAAGGTGTAAGTAATCTATTTAAACCTTAACCCCCATACTACGGAAGCTCACCATGTAATCCTCTCTCGGGAAACTCAAATTAGCTCTCGCAAAGTCCAAAGTGAAACTCCTCCTTTGTTTCTATCCCCAAAAACCAAAATCGTCATGGACATTGTCATAACCCATTGAAGTTGTTCGAATGGGGCCATTGAAATCTCCTCCTATGAAAAGTTTCTTGGTGTGCAGGATACCCTTCACAACCTCGTCCAAATTCTCCCAAAACCGCTTTTACCTTCCTTGTCCAAGCCCATTTGTGGTGCGTAAGGTAAGTCCTCCAATGACTAGCTTAATCACCATCATCGTGCCATTCATCTTCCTAACCCCTACTACTAGATCCCTAAGTTCCCTACCTATTAAAATGCCTACTCCATTCCTATTCCTCAAGCCTCCTGAGTACCACAATTTAAATTCATCAACATCTCTAGCCTTAGTACCCACTCATTTGGTCTCCTGGACACAAGCTATATTGGTTCTCCTCTTGAGAATATTCACCAACTCTATAGACCTCCCCGTCAAAGTTCCTATGTTCCAAGACCTAACATTGAGCCTAGTGGCTCCCTTGACACCCCTTTGACCCCAGCATGAATGTGTATTCCACCTCTTGAAATATTCAGTGCATTTACTGGTTAGCTTCAGGTGGTTTAGGGAAGATTGAAAACTTTACTTCCATTTTGGGGTTTTCCTGTGATTGCACCAGAAATTACTGGCTTTTTCTAAAGTTGGCTATCTCCAGGATAATTCAACTACCGTGCTTCAGAATTGGATTTCATTTGCAGTATGTGTTTAGTGTTTCTCAGGTAGCTAAAATATTTCAGACTATAAATAGCTTGCCAATTTTGTCTTCTGAACATTTTGAGGAAGACTGGAACAATTTCATACTATTTCTTCTTGTCATCATCCTTAACTTACTGGATTGTTAAAAAATGATTTTTGATGGACTCGTGTATTTTTTCCCCCTTGTTATGATTTATATCTTATATCTTCAGGTTATTGCAAATCGAGCAGCTGAAATACTTGGCCATAACCGCGGAGACAAACATGTGCATCCAAATGACCATGTAAATAAATCGCAATCTTCAAATGATACATTTCCTACGGTAAGCCATCTTTAGTGTTACTTTTGTTGCAAGACATGTTGCTATTCTTTCTACATAATTATGCTGACTTCTTAGTGATGTTTTTTTTCTTCTTGTGTAGGTGATGCACATTGCTGCAGCAATGGAGCTAAATAAAAGATTAGTACCAAACTTGAAACAGTTGCATACTTCACTAAATTCAAAGGTTGAGTGTTAAGTTATGTTTTCACTCGTATAGTTTTAAATATAGTATACTATACTTAGAAGAAAAGGAAACAGTTGGTTCCATAAACTTCCCAAGCAGATTATGCAGCATTATGTGTTTTTTATATTCTGCAATTTTGCTTGCGTGTTTACATAAATGCTAGATCCAGATTCTTTGTAATGGTTGTATTTATGGTGAGTGGTTTGCAGCCAATGCAACTATCTTAAGTTGTTTTAACCACGTTCGCTGTTACTTGTAATGATACAAAATTACAAATTTAGGACATGGTTAATCAGATTTTACTTTACTGGCGATGTTATTGTATTGGTGCACAATGTTGCAACTCTAGCCTATTCGGTCATTAATGCTCAACACAGAGCAACTTGCCCTTTTAAATTGCAGGTGCAAATTGGTGTAGTTGGTTGAGCATTATGATGGCGAAGAATAAGAAAAGTCAAAGACGCTAAAAAACAGTGAATTAGATCATAGCATTATGGTGTATACTGTATCCATCTTCAGTTGTCCTCTGGATTTTTTATGTTTTTATTACATTATGGTACAATACCATATAACCAATACAAAAGTGCAGCTCAAACTTTTGGAATACTTTTACAGGACAACATGTTGCTATTCTTTCTACAAAATTATGTTGCCTTCTCCCAAGTCAATGTTGTTTGCCACAATCCTCAACAAATTTCTATCCCTTTAGATCTGATTGTGTCATTGCAGCCTATTTTTCTCAATTGGAAAACTAATTTGATCTTCAAGGCCAATGCTAATATTGTCCGAGCTGTAGTCATACATTGTTTGGAGTCATTTACTATTTCAATTCAAAATCTGCTGCTTGCCTTAGCATCTAGTACAATATGCTCACACAAAATCTTCTCAGTTTTCATACTTCCGTAATATCACCAGTAATTGGTAACTAAGCTGTTTCACTGTCCAATTGCTTTTACTAGTCAGTCGAATTCAAGGACATTATCAAGATTGGGCGAACCCACACACAAGATGCAACACCTTTGACTCTTGGACAAGAGTTTAGTGGCTATGCAACTCAAGTAAGCTCTGTTGACATTCAGCATTTTCAAATGCTAAAGTTGTAACTATAAGTAGAGCAAAAGTGTTTGTTCTTAAAGGGTTATTTGTCGTTGTAGGTGAAATATGGAATCGATAGAGTCTTATGCACCCTTCCACGCATGTATCAGGTTATTTCATAACCCTTTAATTTCCTTGTTCCTCTTTTTTCCCTGTTTTAACTGATAACAGCTTCATTGAGCAGCTCGCACAAGGGGGCACAGCAGTAGGGACAGGATTGAATACAAAGAAAGGGTAAGTGTTCCATTAAGGTCAGGTTGTGGTCAATTTGAGCAACCTGATCCTTCATTATTGGTGTGTGAAGGCAGAGGGGACATGTAGCTGCCCATTCCCTTGAATTTATGTTTGTAAAATCTCTTGCTGTTCCTTTCATATGTTCTATTCAACCATGCCATATGTTTTGAATCGTGGTTATATTATGTTGATTCTCCATAGGTTTGACATAAAAATTGCTGCAGCAGTTGCAGAGGAAACAAATTTGCCATTTGTTACAGCTGAAAACAAGTTTGAAGCATTGGTAATATCTTGATTCTTGAGTGTATTGCTTGTGAATTGAAGATTATGGTTGCTTGCTCATTGCTTTTGATAGAATACGAGGAGAATTACAACAGGTATTTAGTGTTTAAGGATTCTGGCATATGCAGGCTGCTCATGATGCATTTGCTGAAACTAGTGGAGCCTTAAATACCCTGGCTGCTTCCCTTATGAAGATTGGGAATGATATACGCTTCTTGGGAAGGTATGCTTTTCATATGTATTAATTATTTCCTCCGTAGGTTGCTATCTTTTGAGGATTTCAGAGCTTAGAAGGATGTCTGTTCCACCAGTTATATGATTTTATCATATTCTTTTCATTTGTTGAATTCACATCCTTTCTTATTCAGTGGTCCCCGCTGTGGTCTTGGCGAGCTCAGTCTTCCTGAAAATGAACCCGGAAGCAGTATAATGCCTGTAACTTCATTTCCCTTAAACCTGTTTGAAAGAATATGTATGCATACTCTGGTCATGTTTAGCCCTTTCTTCCCAATCTTACCATAAATGACCTCCATTGCAGGGCAAGGTAAATCCTACTCAGTGTGAGGCTCTCACCATGGTCTGTGCTCAGGTAACATTTCTGTCCGACGGATGATGTAATCAAATTGTCTTGAAGCTTTAGTTTGACTTTGAGTTATAGCACGTTGAGTTCCAAGAGAGGGCATTTATATGGTTGGGTAATTTAGCGGAGTTCTTTGTTTTCAAGTTTAATGTTTGAACCTTTCATGAACGGCAGGTTATGGGGAATCATGTGGCTGTTACTGTTGGTGCATCAAATGGCCATTTTGAGCTGAATGTCTTCAAGCCGATGATTGCTAATGCTCTCCTACATGTACTCTCTCTTTTATTTTAGTTTTTAGTTTACGCTAAATCAGATTATGGTGTGCATTTTCAAGTTAAGCTGCAGTAAGAGAGAAGCATGTAGGGTGGAATGAAGTCCAAATTTTTTTCACCTCTTCTTCTGACTAATTTGTGGTTTCTTAACCTTTCCATTCTTCCTATAGATTAAAAGGCATGTGTGTTCGTCATTGACTCATTGTTTTAGTACCATTGATGGTTTAAATGGACCATAAGTGCGGTGGTGGAGCCAGGAATTTGCAGAAGGGGATTCAAAAAAATATATACTGGACTGTCACACTTGGATATGAACCTATGACCTAAAAAACTTTTTGGGCCCCCTTTGTTACTATACTATGATTTTTCCTTTCGTCAACATAACTCAACAAGTTAATATACCCAAAAAGAAATTGTAAATCTTCCCTATTTAAACATTATAATTTTTTAACGAAGGGGATTCAATTGAACCCCCTTTCTTAAACTTAGCTCTGCTTTGCATATGTGTGATGATGGAGTCTGAAGAACTCCTCATTTTGGGGGGGTTTTAGGTTGGGTCGACAAATGTAATCTGTTGATTGTTGTTACCTGCTGCTGCTTTTAATTTCCCAAGACTGACATGCCTCTCCTTTTTTGTCATGTCCAGTCAGTAAGATTGCTAGGCGATGCATCTGCTTCCTTTGAAAAGAATTGTGTGAGGGATATCCAAGCTAACAGAGACAGAATTGCTAAATTGTTGCACGAGGTCAGTGTGCATCTAAAAATACAAACTTTGGTGTCCTCTTCTACAATACATTTTAAGATTTATCTTATTGATCACATTTCTTGCTTAACTTTGCAGTCGCTCATGCTCGTTACATGTTTGAACCCAGTAAGTATTCTATCAACATATCTAGAGTTCATGCTACCTCTATCTATTTTTACTAGTACTGCTTTTTCCTCATAGTTAGGGGTTGATCTGACAAGAATGTATTGAAACTCAAGAAATTTGACTGATTGTGGATATTCTTGCTGCCTATTTCAGAAAATTGGTTATGATAATGCTGCTGCAGTTGCCAAGAAAGCCCACAAGGAGGGAACCAGTTTGAAGGTAACGGTATCCGCCAATTATGTTTATGGGATCACTTCTCATTCGATGCTAAACAATGTCGTATACTCAAATCTGCAGGAAGCTGCTCTCAATCTAGGAGTCCTCACCAGTGAAGAGTTTGATCAACTTGTAGTCCCTGAGAAAATGATTGGTCCAACTGACTGATCTGATTCATTAGCTCTTCGAAATGAGAAAGAGGACCATGGCTAGCTTCTTCTGTCCATCAGATTCGACGAGGGAAATAAACATTTGACACAATTCTTGAGGTTTTCTCATTCCTGGCAATTTATCAGTGTTTTTTTACTGTGAGAATGCCTCCATTTTTTTTTGTAATGAGTCCCTGGAGCGATAGCCAAGTAAATAATGAACTGAATTAAGTATTTTTTTTATGAGTTTGGACCGTGAATAATGAAGGAGAAAATCATCTTTTATGAAATGGAAACCTTAGCGTTAGTAATGCAGGTTGAAAGTTGAAAGTCACTTGACTATAAAGAAAGGATAACCAAACTGAGCAGCGTTGTCATTTCGTTAGTGAAAATCATTTGTCCTCTTTATCCCTGCCAAACAGGGTTGAAGTTAAGGGCTCAAGGGTTCCATCAAAAACCTTTTCATCCTAAAATTACTATATTGTAATAATAAAATTAAAATTTATATTTTGAATTATTTTAATGAAAAGTTGAACTATGCTACTTTGATCAAAGTCGTTTGTCTTTCATATTCTCTAGAAATGTTGTCATAGTAGGGCCTCTCACCGGGTGGGTTGAGACATTAACAACAACTTTGTGGTGGAAAATGTATAGTCTGAAGGTAGCAGGTTCCTTGCACTTGAGAAATCACTATCAGTTCATGTGATGGTGACAGGTGAATGAACCTCACTTGTCCCTTTTGTCATTGATTTCTTTCCTAGGACAGGGACCCCATTACATTTTACAACTGTGTTTGCCATGGAGAAAAATATTTTTTCTAATTTTAAAAATTTAGTTAAAAATTTTGAAATAATATTTTCTCTGAGAAATTAAGTTCTTTAAATATGAGAAAATAATTTTTATAGTGAAAAATAGAAAAAACAAATTTTATAAATGACTTTTCATATTAATAGTGTTTTTCTCACTCTATTCATGTTTGTATTGAAGCTTTGGTTAAATTCGTTTCGTGTAATATAGAGCCTTTTTAGAGATGACGCTCCCAACAAAAAAAAATTGTATTCCAAGCTCAAATTCGAGTCATCTAATCAAATGATAAAGCAACCCATTTTGATAGTCTTGACAGTTAGTTCATGCATCTCTTGCATTACAATTTATATCTAGTTGATCAACCTTTACACTCCAGTATTTTAATTTATTTCTTGTGATCATTTTGTTTGGCATACTTTTCTATTATGTTGTAATTATGTTTTTTATTTAATTATTTTTTATCTTATAATTATGTTTTGATATGTGATGGAATTCCTTTTTTAACCCCCAACTCCCCCACCCCCACCCCACGACCAAAAAAAAAGACTGAATAATATTTTTGATCCCTTCGGTATAGGAAAATTTTAATTTTAGTCTTCTAATATATGATTAAATATATTTAATCTTTAATTATTTCAAACGTGCCCTTTTAATTCCTTTGCTTAAGATATTCACAATTTTTCTAGAGTTATTAATTGTTCGAACTTGCTAAATTTTGTTTGTTACTTCGTATTTAAGGGCAATATACTTCTAACAATAATAACATTAAGTGTATTTACTCTTATTTTTAGGAAGTATAGAAGTTATTTCTATAGATCCCCAACTCAAGAAAAACGTTATTCAAAATAAGTTTAAAAAATACAAGATTAAAAAATTATGACGAAAAATATATATTGAATAATAAGATAATAATAATAAAAAAGAAATATAGTAATATATTTCTAAAAATACATCAAATACAACATATTTCCTATATAACGGATCACAACACGCCTTTTAAGTAATTGGGTTTGTTGTATCGTAAAAATGAAAATCCAAATGTTTAATAAGATGCAGATGAATTATGATATATATAATCTTTTTTAAAAAAAAAATAATAAATAAATCTATTTTTATCTTTTTTTTATACTTACTATAATCATTTCTCACACTTCTTCACGATAGTATTCATACATCTTGTTTCTCAATACCCTTATTTGAATGAATTAAAACTATTAAATCATATATCAGTAAAATTAGAATCGAAAATCAATCAAAAGTTAAGCGATTAAAATTGACTAAGAAAATTAATAATAAAAAATAACGTCTAATCTGTCTTATTCTATAAACAAAAAAAAGAGAGTCTTAGGAAGGAAATGGACCCCCTTCAACCCCTAAAAAAAGAATTCCAATGAATTCCAAATCCAGGCAAGGGGAGTTGTATGTAATATTAGGCTTCTAACCAACTGCCAGCCTTATATTTACGTTATCAAAGGATATGATGTAGTAGATGAAGTATTTTTCTTAATCAAAATTTTCGAATTTTAATTCTGAATACATAAAGTTTTTGATAGAAAACATTTTCATATGAATAGGTTCCAACAAGATATAAATCTAAATTAATCAGATTTCAATATAAATATTAACTCGTGAATACCACTTCTATTTTCAGTAAGATGTTCTGACACAGCTTTGATTAGATCAATCCTTTTTTATAATTGTATTTTCATTTCTCAATTTTTACCTAAAAAAATAATTGAAATAGAAAGATTTCTAACGCGTGGCTAAATTTTTTTTAAAAAAAGCATCGCAAAATTACAGTAGGCATGATCCTTTTAACTTGGATTATATTCCTTAATAGCTATATTTTTTCACGAGTATTTTCATTAAGAAGTTTAAAAAATAAAAAATTTAGTGCTTTAAATTTAAATTTTGAATTTCATCACCATTAACTTTATATTTAAAAATTTTTAGAATACCTTTTATGTATCCATATAATTTTTTGTTGAGGTTAACCCCTCTCGTTACACTCTAGGTTCGTTCCTGATCACCTTTTAACATTTTCATCAGGAACACAATTTATAAATAATAGAGTTATAAAGAAGATGATTGTTGTAAATCCTTTTTATTTTCCTGGAAGAGAGGTTCCTGTTTAACACTAATGGTAACTTTACCATGAGTATTATTGTTAGCATTACTAAGCTGACCATATAACATAGAATTTCATTAAGTTTAGCTAAAAAAGGGGATTAGTTCCTGTTTTAAATTAAATTAGCTGTATCCAGAATAGAAGCAAATAGGTTTAATATCAAAGCAAATTGAATTAATCTTGTTAGGGGCCTTAAGTTATCAAATTTAACTGAAAGACTTATTAATTAAGTTTATATCCCTAGAATTAAACAGAATTAATAATATAATTGGCTTATGTGGTTGTGAATTGGCCATTATTGTTGAACCACAAATTAACATGGATAATGATATTTTGAATTATATATCACTACAAGAAAAGTGTGAATTATGTGGGGATTAGTATGAAAATCCGTAGGAACCTTATTTTCTTGCAAATTTTCATACTAATCCCCATGTAATTCACCCTTTTGCTGTAGTGTATGGATAAATATGCTAAGAAAAGCGAAAGAATGACGATTAAAATTAATTTGATTGGATTTTTTTTTTGGAACTTCATGATACGGCTGTTACAATCTCTATCATAGTTTTTACCTTTCGAGTAAGCACTATGTGGTAAACACTTTATTACCTGTCATATTATATTAAAATTAAGTGTAAAGAACTAAATTAGTCAATGAATTAAATTATCAAAAAATTAATTTAATTAGTTGATATTTATAATTCTAACATAAAAAGTCAAATAAAATTTAATGAAGAATTTTGAAATTAAACTAAGGAATGCAATTATAATTTTTTAGTGAAATAATCTACAATTTATTGTAGTAGAATTGGGGTCGTTTGGTAGGAAGTATTAGGAGAAATAGTCCAAGTATTATGTGTGGTATTATTTAGTACTATATTTGGTAGGAATTTTAGGTCTTGTATAATCAATCCATGGATTAGTTAAACACCCTACATGGTATTATAGGGTGTATAACTAATACCTTCCATTTGGTGGTATTAGTTCTAATACCATGGGACTAATCTAGGTAAAGACAAAAATACCCCCTCAAATCCTTTTAATCATTTTGTTTATTTTCTTGATTTTATGTTTTATATTTATACTAATAAATTTATTTAAATAAATTAGCTTACAAATTTTATTATTTAGATATAATTTTTTGTTTCTAAAATATGAGTTATTTAATCTATTTATTATTATAATAAAATATTATAATCCGACTAATATGCTAATGTTGATGTATGAATTTAAGAACAATTCATAAGTCAAATATTGCCTCTTAACGGAAGTCCATCTCGAGTATAAAAATAGTTTAATTTATTTTGCTATATTTTTTATTTTTTTTTATTTTATGATAAAGAGTTTTTTTTTAATTTATTGATACAAAACAAAGTTCAATAAATTTTCTCTATAAATTATTATAGTTGTGTGACCTTTTGAGATATTAACTCTAATTTATTAAGATGACAATTATTTACTCTCAAATAATTTAAGTGAGAAAATAGTGAACATGACAATAAAAATTTTATTCTCCTAGCTAGTTAAAATGCTATAAAAAATAATATTGTCCGTCAATTATCTAACTTGACCCAATTCATGAAATAGAAAATCCCATAATAACTCAAGGGTATAATTAGAAAGAATTTTTTTTGTAGAGTTTTAAATCACACACACAAAACGAGGTAAGAAATAATAAATCAAACACTTGATAAAAATAATATGTGCATTACCAATTCATTCATTACTAATCCATGCATTACTAATCCCTGAATTATTGATCTTTTAGTTCATTCCCATTGAGAACTAATGTCACAATTGAAATCCTCGCTAATTAAATATTATGATCCCTACTGTGGTAGAATAAAAAGAATAAATGAAATTTATTTGATTGTTTCTTAGTGAAAAAGGAAGATCGTTGGTTCGAAAAATGGTTTAAATCCTAAAACTTGTAAATGAGATTTTATTTCATTATCGGAATTGAAAAAAATAATATTGCATTAGTGTGCTTATTAGTTGAATAATACTCCCTCCGTCCATAATTGTTTGTCAGGGTAAGGTCATGCACATCCCTCAAGAAAAATTTAATACAAGGTGTAATTTGACTAATATAATCCTACTATATCAAGAATATCAAAAGTCCACATAACTTTTCAATTGAACTACACAATCATTAAGGGCAGAATTGGAAAAAAGTGACTAATTATTTCTTGATTGTTTAAATTGACAATTAATCTTGAACATCTATTTTTAGTATACCTGCCAAACAATTATGGACGGAGGGAGTATTAATCAATTGAGCTAGTGAAATTCTCGGATCATACATATGAGCACCAACTAAAAGAAAATGGTTAACACACGTATGAAGTGCTTCACTGTAGCAGCGTGATTCCGGTGAGGAGTTTAAGGCTTTTTTTTTTCCTCTTAATTACTTCCCTCCACTTTACTTCACTTTTAGTTGGGGGAGCTTTTCTCGATAATCGCCTAATTTCTATAAATTAAAATCAGTATATCATCGAAGAACACAACGAAAATCCGATGGGCACAAGCAAAACGACAGTTCAAATTCATGAAAATGATAAAACTAAGTTACATGGAGTAGTAGTTCAGTGAAGTAGTAGAAACTGAGATCGCATTCTCCATCTCCATTTTTCACATTAAACAGTAATCTCTTTCTCAGATTTGTACTTTTTTTTTAGTTTCTCGTTGTTTTCTCCGCTTGAATTGATACTGATCTGATTTTCATGTTTTAGGTCGTGCAAAAAAATGAAAATTTGCTGCGAGACAGGTATGTGTCGCAGCAGGAAATAGCATCTTAAAGGAAGGAAGGAAGGAAACTCGAAGTTGCTGAAATTTTTTGGTAATAAGGTGCTATGCCTGAAGTATTTAAGCTTCCGTTTGGCTATAGATTTTTGAAGTTGAAACTTAAAAAATTGAGTTTTTGGAGTTGTGATTTATGGAATTTGAAGTTGTGTTTAGGTATGGATTTTAATTGGAAAAATATTGAAGTTTTGTGAGTATAAGTCCCCAAAAAATTGAAAATTTTTGAAGATTAGATTTTCAAAATTTGATCAAATTTTATGGGCAAACAGATATATGAAGATAAAATTTTAAATCTATGTTTCTCTATGGTGTAACTTTTTTTTTTTGTTTAATGGAATTTGATATTGAACTGTAGATTGTAGCTTCATTTTCAATGTTCAAGGGTTTTTCAATTAAAATAAAAGGAGTGAATTTGATTCTACTATGGTTTTGCTATTAGTGCATAAATTCCTTCCAAATTTCTATTTTGATTGGGGAGAAGGATATGTGCCTGTCTATTACTTAGAGGAAAATGAAATTTAGTGTGAATTTGTATTGGCATGGATCCATAACCTTTTAGATGCATAATCTTGTAGCCTCATGGAGGTTGAAAAACCAGAGCTACCATTTTTAATAGATTAATCATCAGAAAACAAACAGGTATACTTTTTCGAAAGTTCAGGAGATAAAAAGATCTTATAGTTTTTTTTCTTCTTTTCTTGCCTTGTTTTTTTACCAGCTTGGTAGTTGAGATGTTTAACAATGGAAATGAATGTGAATAATACCATAATTATGTAGGAGCATTCCCTCTGGAGAAATCCTTTAATAGAGCAAACATCAAAAATAGCTTGGAGTTGGAGAAACACCATGCTCTACTTGATTTCTTGTTATTCATTCTTCTGTAATTCCTTCCATACTACTATGAAAGCTTGGATATTGTAGACAGAGAATTCAAATAAACTATTCCTTCCGTCAGAAGATCAAGAAATTGCTACTCCCTCCGTTTCATTATACTTGGCACAAAATGGATTTTTCTTTTTACTTGTCCATTTTAGCAAACCAAGAGAATTTTATTGTTTTCTTTCCATACTACCCTTAGTACTCTCTCTAGTCCATATTAAGTGAATTTTTAGGGGTAATTGTTCAAAGTTCAACATAATTGTTTGAACTTTTTTCCATATTTGCCCTTCTCTTTAATGAGGTTCTTAGCTATACTTTATATTTTCTAGGATATAAATTGCACTACTTACAAAGTTGTATTTACGATTTCACTTTGAATCATAAATATAACTCTGTAAGTAGTGCAATTTATCTCCTAGAAAACATAAATATAGCTAAGAACCTCATTAAAGGAAAGGACAAATATAGAAAAAAGTTTAAACAATTATCTTGAACTTTGTATAATTCACTTATTTTGAACTATGAAAAAAATCCCAAAAATTTCACTTAATATGGACTAGAGAGAGTACCACCTTATAAATTTCATTTTTTCAATCTATATTTGAAATTGAAAAGTGAATTAAGAGATGAGATTTCATGGATTTGATGTTGAAGATTGCTGAGATAGTTCACTACTTTGATGTTGAAGACTCTGTTGATGATGTAGAAATTTTCTGGTTGAATTTTGAGGTTTACTATTGTGCTGAAATTTTCAATTTAAAAGTTTGGCTCCAATAGTACAAACTTTTCCTCATGAAACTAATGTCTATCGCTTCAATACAAAACCAAAAGTTTGATGTCAAGCAATGTAAAAATTTTACGTCGGGATTTCAAATTGCTTGCTTAACTTCTACAAGTAATTATCATAATCAAATCACAAACCCTTTTGAGTAATGACTCTTTCTACTTTTAAGAATAGTTTGGGAATAAGCAAAAGGGCAATAGTGGAAAGTAGACTTTGAATTATGTCCTTGAATGTCTTTCTTAAGGGGTGAGCCAAATCCAAATATTTCGCTTATTATGGACTAGAGGAAGTATTAAATAACCACATATTGTAGTAGTAGTAGTAGTCAAATTTAGAGTTTCAACGTCATTAATAAGGTTAGTATAAATACACCCCTATAGTGTTGTGCCTAATCAACATGGGTCAAGTAAAATGAAACAGAGGACATATTATTTTAGAATAACTGTGACAGCGTAGGAAGCTTCTAAATCTTTCCTTAAACTGCTAACGAGTGGTAATATTAAAAACACAGATCAGTCTTTTGGTTGCAATGATCAGGAAACTTGTATAACCGTAAAAGCAATAACTAACAAATGTCTGTCCACCGCTAATGTTTATTAATGTCTCTTCATTCGTTATTTTTTCCCTCGAACTGCGATAAGCAAATGGGTGCACTGCACGACAAAGATGTCGTGGACAATGGTGTATGCATTTTTTGTCGTAGCTTTATTGTGTGTTTTACTATTTCTGAAGAACCATTCCTCATTCTGTCCTTTTCAGATTCTTTGGACGAAACTGAGATAATGGAATCCTGTGATTGCATTGAGGCTTTACTGCCAACTGGTGACCTGCTGGTTAAATACCAATACCTCTCAGATTTCTTCATTGCTGTAGCCTACTTTTCCATTCCATTGGAGCTTATTTATTTTGTCCACAAATCTGCATGCTTCCCATACAGATGGGTTCTCATGCAATTTGGCGCTTTTATTGTTCTCTGTGGAGCAACTCACTTCATTAGCTTGTGGACATTCTTTATGCACTCTAAGACGGTTGCTGTGGTTATGACCATATCAAAAATGTTAACAGCTGCTGTGTCCTGTATCACAGCTTTGATGCTTGTTCACATTATTCCTGATTTGCTAAGTGTTAAAACGCGAGAGTTGTTCTTGAAAACTCGAGCGGAAGAGCTTGACAAGGAAATGGGCCTAATAATAAGACAAGAGGAAACTGGCAGACATGTCAGGATGCTGACTCATGAGATAAGAAGCACACTGGACAGACACACAATCTTGAAGACTACTCTTGTGGAGCTAGGTAGGACCTTAGACCTGGCAGAATGTGCTTTGTGGATGCCATGCCAAGGAGGCCTGACTTTGCAACTTTCCCATAATTTGAACAATCTAATACCTCTGGGATCTACTGTGCCAATTAATCTTCCTATTATCAATGAGATTTTTAGTAGCCCTGAAGCAATACAGATTCCACATACGAATCCTTTGGCAAGGATGAGGAATACTGTTGGTAGATATATTCCACCAGAAGTAGTTGCTGTTCGTGTACCTCTTTTACACCTCTCAAGTTTTACTAATGACTGGGCTGAATTGTCTACTAGAAGTTATGCGGTAATGGTTCTGGTTCTCCCAATGAATGGCTTAAGAAAGTGGCGTGAACATGAGTTAGAACTTGTGCAAGTTGTCGCAGATCAGGTTTTAATTGCTAACTTTATCTTATTACTCACTGGTTAATATGGCGAGTTTCTAGGCAGGTCAGTGATGTGTAGAAAGTTCAGTATGGTCTAAAAAAGATGTTTTTCATGCATTAGTTTTTAGCAAATGAAAGTTCTCATTCTTTTTTTTTCGAATCAAGACAAATGACCACATAAAATGGGAAATGATGAAGGTCTTGCACAATTACTTTATTTTACTCCTAAAGTGTTGTACTTTATTCACCGGAGCATCTATTTCCACTTTTGATACACTTCTCCGCACTATCTTTAATGTATTCACTTGCTTAGGCTATATTATCCTCGTCTTAATGGGTGTTATGAACTTATAATGCTAGATGCACAATGTCGGTAACTATTACTTTCCAATGAGAGCACATGGACTATGTGTCGCTTCTTTGATAAGCTGCGTGATTTTCTCCTTTCCAATTCTTTGTCCAGAATCTTTTTGGTAAGGTTATGTCCTATGTTACTCGGACTCTAGTGTCAATATCTGATATAGGTACGGATCTAGAAGTCAAATTCTTCATTATATAAATTTTAGGATTCAGGGGTATTAATACGGGTGCTGCGATATGGTCAATAATTGTATATCACGACATATTAAGTATAAATTTTGATTAATTAAAGTTTTTGAACTAGGAATGACAAAATTTAATTCTTTATAAACACCCAATATAGTCGTAAGATATCTCATTTAATAGCAAAGCCTTTTCATACTTGATATAACCATAAATATGACAAACCCAAAAATCAAACCAAATACCCAATCAATCTATACACCTCAGTCGTAGATGTAGTCAAAGCACCCAAAGTTAGTTTGCCAACTCCTGTGTCCATCCCACACCCACGCCAACATGGGTGCGGTAGGGATTTAAAGAGTCTGTGCAACATAGATATTTCAATTAAATTCTAATTTTGGAAGCCTTATGACTTGAAACTCCTTGCTGAAGCAGCCATTGAATGAATAGGTAATGCATACCGTGAACATGCATTCCACCGTCCAATTTATTGATAATTTACCAATAAGAAGTTTCTTCAGTAGTAACCCCAAATAAATGTTTAAGGTGTGGATAGTGTTGCCTGTAAATAAATCATTAAAGATAGTCACATAATATTGCCATGGTTTCTGCTAGAGAGAGATGAGAAGGAGAAAGAAGACAGAACTAATAGATAAGTGATATGAGAGATGAGTTTCCATTCTTTTACTTACCTCTTTTTAATTTACTTGGAACTGAAAGAAACAGTGGAGCATAGAGTTTCAACCTAAGAATGATTATTTCTCTTTGTAATCATCATGGGCAATTTTGTCTACAGATAAATGCATTAATTGCAGTGTGAGTAAGGATGTTTAGGTGCGTTAATAGCCGCTCTCTTTGGTCAATTGGATTCTACTTCATTATTAAATTTATGCTGGTTCTTTGTCCAATCTTTGCCCTTGCTTTCTGTTTTGTGCTCTGAAGATACTTTGTATTAGCAACCCTAACAGAACAAGGCTGCTATATGTTGTTTACTCCATAACACAAATTAGAACTTGTCCATATCCGTTTTGAATTAGAATTGTGTCATTTTAAGTGCAATCCTGTAATAGTAACAGAACAAGGCTGCTATATGTCATTATCTGAAGAACAGAAATTAGAACTTCTGCATTTGATTTCTTATTAGCATTGTCATTTTAATTAAGTGCAATTGCTTATCAGGTTGCTGTCGCTCTTTCACATGCTGCAATTTTAGAAGATTCCATGCGAGCCCATGATCAGCTCATGGAACAGAATATTGCTTTGGATGTAGCTCGACAAGAAGCAGAGATGGCCATCCGTGCACGTAACGACTTCCTTGCTGTAATGAACCATGAAATGAGAACGCCTATGCATGCAGTTATTGCTCTGTGCTCTCTGCTTTTAGAAACAGACTTATCTCCAGAGCAGAGGGTTATGATCGAGACCATATTGAAGAGTAGCAATCTTCTTGCAACACTGATTAATGATGTTCTAGATCTTTCTAGACTTGAAGATGGTATTCTTGAACTCGAAAATGGAACATTCAATCTTCATGGAATCTTAAGAGAGGTATATGACGACAAACCTATTACCTATGCATATCTAGCATACACTGGTAACATGTAGATTTTCTCTAGTAAATAGGTAGCATGAATTCATTTTTTACATTGATTTGCAGGCCGTTAATTTGATAAAGCCAATTGCATCTTTGAAGAAATTATCTATAACTCTTGCTTTGGCTCTGGATTTACCTATTCTTGCTGTGGGTGATGCAAAACGTCTTATCCAAATTCTCTTAAATGTGGCGGGAAATGCTGTGAAGTTCACTAAAGAAGGTCATATCTCAATCGAGGCTTCAGTTGCCAAACCAGAGTATGCGAGAGATTGTCATCCTCCTGAAATGTTCCCTATGCCAAGTGATGGCCAGTTTTATTTGCGCGTCCAGGTTGAGCATTTCTATCCTCTTATCATGGCTTAATGGTTGTACCATGTTTCTTGATGAAATGAGTTTGCATACAAATGCATGCAGTTCTAAGAGCTGTTTGTTGGCTCGTCCAGGGAAAAAGTGTGTTATTTGTTCCAAAGCTAGCAAAGAATCAGGATACAAGTTGAAACCCTCTTTGGTTGCTAAATATTTCTATTAAATGTGAAGATATATGTTCTTCCTCTTCCCTTCGGATTGTCCCATGTCTTGCAGGACAGAATCTCCTTTTGGTTTCAGTTACTTTTATTGTTGTGGGAGGTTTACTTTGCAGTTCTGGATTTTGCTTATTTCGTCTCGAGTAGAATATCATTCAGAAAAAGAGATCTATATCATTCACTTGAAAATTAATCCTTTTCAGATTATGTTCTTGCAGGTTAGAGATACTGGGTGTGGCATTAGTCCACAAGATATACCGCTAGTATTCACCAAATTTGCAGAGGCACGACCTACGTCAAATCGAAGTACTGGAGGGGAAGGTCTGGGGCTCGCCATTTGCAGACGGTATGTTTCAAATTGTAAATTTGGGATCATCATTCCTAGTGTCCATATTATAAAGGCTTCTATAAGACATCCTCTTTTTACCCTCATTTATCTCTTTGGTACAGTGCCTTGTTTGTATGTTGCTTTGTGTGCCTTGGTTATCATTATCTGTACTCATTTGACAATTGAAACGGATGGATGCAGATTTATTCAACTTATGAAAGGTAACATTTGGATTGAAAGTGAGGGCTCTGGAAAGGGAACCACTGTCACGTTTGTAGTGAAACTCGGAATCTGCAACCATCCAAGTGCATTGCCTCTGCTACCTGTGCCTCCCAGAGGTAGGTTGAACAAAGGTAGCGATGATCTGTTCAGGTATAGACAGTTCCGTGGAGATGATGGTGGGATATCTGTGAACGCTCAACGCTATCAAAGAAGTCTGTAAATGACAAAGTGACTAGTGAATTTGAGATTTCTTCACTGTTTTGTTCGCTCCAATGACAGTTTCTTGTAACTAACTTAATTCAATGCTCGTAAAGAGAGTATTGAGAATTCCAGCATCGTGAAAATGTAACTATCGAATTTATACATCGAGCTTCAGACAACAATATGTTAGGCCTACAATGCTCTAAGGAGCACTACTGGAGTCCGCTCCGTAGGCTGGCTCTTTTTGTGAAGAAATGTGTCTTGCGTACTTAAAAAGATCATAATATCATATGATTTGAAAAACATTTTGAAATAATTGTCTTTAAATCACGATGAATATTAACTTATTTAATTGATCATCGTGTATATACTAGCAAAAAAAATGGATTTAAAGCACTGCAAATATTGAAATAGACTACTCTGAGTAGGGGTGTTCACGGGTTGGTTTGGGTCAGTTATTGGTCAAAACCAAAACTAAACCAACTTAATCGGTTTTAAAATTATCAAAACCAAATCAAACCAAATATAATATGCATTTATCGGTTTGGTTGTTTTCGATTTTGGTTTGGTTTGGTTCGGTTATTAACTGTACATAAAAATAAAAGAAACAATTTATTCAAAACATGAAAAAAGTGGCAACAATCCATTCAAACAAAAAAATAGTTAGAATGACCGGCATTACAGAACTTTGGATCATTGAATTTACTGAATAAAACTTCAAAATTCACTATTTTGGCATAGAAGGAAGAGACAAGGACATTTTCAGTCTCACAATGAATTTCCATAGACACTCATATACATGAAACCAATAAGAAAAATGTTCTCACATTGGACATTTTTTCTTTCATAAGTAAATTATAAATAAATTTTGATGAAATATATGTAAAGTCTTTAAAATTGTTTATGAATATAATATATTATGTATGTATAGTAATAAAATTTATGTATATAACTTGTTGGTTCGGTTCGATTCGGTTATTTCTTCGATTTTTTTCGAACAAAACCATAACCAAACCAATGACTATCGATTCTTAACAATCTAAAACCAAAGCAAACCAAAACCCAAATTAAATCGGTTCATTTAATCGGTTTGGTTTGATTTTTCGGTTTAGATTGATTTTTATCCAAATCATGAACACCCCTAACTAACTCTGAGTGATATTGGTAATAAACTAATTAAGGGGATATACATCAATAATGTTTTAGGGTGTGCCAGGTACGGAGAAAATAATAAATTCCATAAACAACATTCCACATTAATTTTATTCCCTACCTCCATTCTCACAATATTTGATGAAATCATATACAAATATATTTTATTTGCGTACCAAATACCAGAAAAGTAAAACACCCATTTGTTTTCCTAAAAAGTATTTTCCTTCCAACCAAACACACACTACCTGCTTGAATTAGCTTATTTTAAGTGCTTTTAAGGCAACGCACTTAATTAAAATGAAAAAAATAAGTTTAAAGTCAATCCAAACACGCTCTATGTAAAGCATAAGCAAGCAACGGAGCAGCAGAGTTTGCCTGCGAACTATCCGCAGTCACCTAGTGCATATTCTATCTGATGCATAGTGAGTAATGACCAAAGGGAAGCACATAACTGAATACGAAACAGAGGGAAACATAAGAATAAGGTATCAAAACTTCCAAACATCTATTCAACTTCATGTAGGTGAAACATAGATTCTTAAAGTACATGAACCAAATAGGGAACATATAAAAGATACTAAACTGGCATAATAACAAAAAACAGATATAGAGCCAACCCTCCTTAAAGTTCGACATCCTCACTTCTTTGACTTCTTAGATCCTCCCCTGCAACAAGGACAGCATTCATCAAATTTTGTTTCAAGGTACTTGATAAACTAAAAGCAAGTTTGTGATAACTTACTGGGCAGTCTTGGCTGGGGGTGCTGCTGCCGGGGCAGGGGCTGCAGGTTGTACTGGCTTCTCTCCTGGTCCCTGTGAATTAGAAGAAAAAAACGAGCAAAATTTTATTGGTGCTATTGTAGATAGTCAAATTTGATACTGATAAACCTTAAGGTGCTGGGGCAGTAAGCAATCTCAGGTGATAAACCTTAATTACCTGAGCCAAACGTTCCTCCCTCCTAGCGAACTTTCTTTCCCTGCTTGCCTTGTTCTTTGCCCTCCTGGCCTCAAATTGATCAGACAAGGTCTTCTCTCTAGCCTTCTCAGCCTTGGTTTTGTGAATGTTCTCCATGAGCACACGCTTGTTCTTGAAAACATTACCCTTCACCTTCATGTACATGTCATGGTACATGTGCTTGTCAATCTTCTTGGACTCCCTGTACTTGCGAAGCAAACGCCTGAGGACTCTAAGTCTCCTCATCCACAGCACCTTTGTGGGCAACCTAGCCTCCCTGGTACCCTTACGCTTACCTGAGAAAAGACTTATATACTGAGTATCACGGGCATCCAAAAGAAAATTACTTTTTTTGTTTTATGAATGAATCCAAGAGAAAATCTCTGTCATTTTTCAAGCTGAGCTTACATTCCAAAAGTTAATTTCATAAGTGATTCAGTTTGAAGTATCATGAAAACACAAATTAATGGGGTCAACTACACACATTAGAATACATTACATTTATTCAGAGAAGCATTTCTACCATAAAACAGGAACTACTATTACTTAATCAAGTAACCAATGTCACAATATTAGGAGGTACCATATCCAGAGTGACGGCCCTTCCTTTTGGCTTCCTTCATCCTGCGTGCACGAGATCGTGAGTGAATTTTGGTTGGTTTCCTGATGATAAAACCATCCTTCACCAACTTTCTGATGTTTTGCCCTGCACTCAACACAAACAAGGAGATTAAAGGCAACCAATATGTGTAGAGAACAAACATAAAAAGCAAGCAAAAATGCATCCATTTAGTAGAGCCTTCTCAAGTCTTATCAATGTGAATGCTAAAAAGGCTCAAACACCAGCTGAGGTCAAGCTATATGTTTAACGTGTTAAGACCACTACTTTTCGCCCATTACCACCAAAAAGAAGCAAATAAGAAAACGAAACATCTCCCACACCTTTGCAACTTTACCCTTTGCAGCACTTGCATAACCAAAACTCTAGCTTATCAATCAATCTTCCAGTAATGCTCAACCCCATATCAACTGACATCAGCTAGATAAATCCTCTACACTACTTTTCGCCCATTACCACCAAAAAGAAGCAAATAAGAAAACGAAACATTTCCCACACCTTTGCAACTTTACCCTTTGCAGCACTTACATAACCAAAACTCTAGCTTATCAATCAATCTTCCAGTTATACTCAACCCCATATCAACTGACATCAGCTAGATAAATCCTCTACATCCATTACATTTCACTACTAAATAATCTGTCATTAAGATAATTAACAATTATCTAAATCTATCTGCAGAAGGGTAGCTAATTTGGTCTCAACTAGCTATATAAGATTGCCTCTGTGAATCCTTTCTTCCATTATGCTATAACTTTTAAAAACCAGTATACATAAAAAATTCAAGCAACAAATACTAGTAATCTGATCATGTAAACCATATACATATCTAACAATCACAAGCTCACGTCAAATCCCAAAAGTTAAAAAGAACAAAAACAAAAAGTGATAATAATCCAAGAAAACATAAAGGGTATAGTTAAAATAAACTAAAACAATCAAAATCATCAACAGATCTTAAAATAAACAGAGTTCAAAAGTAATCATACTTGAGTTAGCCATGGAGATTTCATTGCCCTCATTAGGGTCAAGCCATACTTTTCCTCTCCCACACTTGAGGACACTGGCGGCGAGCCGCTTCTGAAGTTTCAGTGACACCATTTTTGTTTCCTCTCTCGGTCTCTCTCCCTCACAAAGCTCTCTTCTACAATGGAGAAAAAAGGAGGTAGCTTCAGATAAGGCTTATATATTCAGCCACCAATGAGTGAAGCTAGGGTTTTTGATAGGGCTTAGTTTTTTGTAAACAAAAATAATAAGAAAAGTTTATTATGGCCCATGTTGATTGTATTGGGCTTACAAAATCGAGTTCAAAATGGGCCTTAAAGATAGATTGGGCTAAGCCCATACTTCTTTTAGTACAAATTGAAAGGACCAAAGAGAACTTTTTCATCATTCGGCCCTTCTTTTGAATAGTTATTTAGTAAGATAAACGAGTAAATTTTAGGTTAGCAAACATAAAAATCATATTTGTATGATATAACTATAGTTTGCATAATTGCGCTTCATAACAAATTTTATGTTTGCTATAGAGCATCAGATTTGTATAAATCGCAGGCAGACATTCGTTTGTATAAAAGCGCAGTGATTGTATATGTATATTGGTTAGATAATAGTATATATGTAACTATTATGTATATGTATCAATGATTGTGATTGTATATCTGCATAAAATTTGAATTTTAATACAATTGAATCGAAATAAAATATTTGTATATCAAATCTCTCTCTCACTCACTTTATACAACACAAATTATACATTGTAATTTGTATAATTTGTGTTTGTATAAAGTGATAAAGAGAGAAAGACAAAAGAGAATTGATAGGGAAAGATCTGTATTTGTATAATTATAAGTGTATAGGACGAAAATATATGTATATGTATTTGTATATACAGTTTTCTCTCACTTTATACAAACACAAACACAATTTATACATTTGTGTTGTATAAAGTGAGAGAGGCGAGTGAGAGTGGCAAGCGAGATTCTCTGGAGAGAGAGGCGAATGGCAAGTGTTTGCTACGGATTCCAATTAAATAAAAAATGTGGTTATAACATTTAATTTGAATTAATAGTTTGCTATTTCGTACAATTTTTCATAAAATAAACCTTTTTTTATATTTCTTATTATTATGGTTTCTTTTGACCAAATTGAAAATCACATAAGAAAATGTTAAACCACGACTATTGTTTTTTTTTTGTTGATTTATACAAACATTATACGACAGTCTAATATTTATTAGGTTGAAACACATATAAGTTGAGAGTTGAGTCTACAGATATCCTTCGATTAAAAAAGAATTTAGTTGGAGTTTTAGAGTTTTTTCTCAAAACACTTAAATATCTTTTCATATATCCCTTTTTAATTTAACTTGAATATAATTACTCTTATCTAAATTTATGTAATAATATTTTATTAATTATAAATATTAAAATGTGATTTAAAATAAGGAAAAATTACCTAAATACATATTTTATTTTATCATAAAATTAAAAATCCCCTATCGGATACATCACTCCCCCTATCACCTCACATTCCTCCTCACATCTTTGATACATCCCTCTCCTATGTATCTGAATATTTGTTGATGCATCCGAAAGTCCAGTGACGTATTCGGAATTCATAAATATTTTTATAATTTGAAAAAGAATAGAAAAATAATGTAATTAACTCTTAATACTATGAAATTTAAGTTATATTACTACTTATTAGAAGTGAGAGTTCAGGTGTACCAACACTGCACTATTAAATTGTACAAAAGGTATCATGAATTGTACTATATATGTTTGGCCTACTTTATTGTTGAATCAATATGTGGATTGCATGTGTTTCAATATTTTAAATACAAATAATTCCCTACAATTTTCAATGTCTTCACTGTTCCAATTCTTTTTTTTTTTTTTATTTTACTCTTATTTAGAAATGAGAGTTTGGGAGGATCAATATTGCACTAAAGAGTTAGACTAAAAGCTATAGAAATTGTACATTGAGGCCCACCAAAAAGATGAACTATTCTTTTTTTCTACTTTCCATTCTCCCCTTTTACTCTCTTTAGTTTATCTTTCATCTTAAATTTTTCATACATCTTTAAAATATTTTGAATTATTAATTATTATGAATTATAATGTTTTGATTTTTGCGTAGTTTACAAATATATAAATTTCATTTTAAAAAAATTGAAGATATCATACGCAAATTTATGGTCAAACTTAAACTATTTGATTCTTGAAAAATAAAAAGTGTCACATAAAATGGGACAGACGAAGGATAACTCTCAATTAAATTTATTTCACTTTTTAGTTTCCATTTTTAACATAATTTTTGAAGTTGGATTTGTAGGAATTCTATAGTAGACCCATTTAAATTTGACTTTTTTGTTTTAAATTAGAGAACTTGGCCGCACTTCGCACAATCATTAAAATTAAATATTTTTGATTAATTTTATATTTACTCTGTTGTTTAATCGTAATATTATTATTTGTTTTAATAATAAGAAGATTGTGAAAAAAATAAAGCTTCACAAATTTTACATCTATTAAATGAGGAAGAATATATTTTTTATCAAATAAGTTAAAATATATTTGCTCTAATAACAAATTCTTCCATTGCATGAAGTTAATCCTTTAATATATAATATATATTCCGGTGTACCATTCTCCTCAAATGTCTAAGAAATATCTCATAATGTCAAATAACATTGTAATACTCCCTCTGTCCCTAATTACTTGTTCACTTTTAAATTGACACATTTATTAAGAAATCAATTAATGACATAGTGAGTTTATCATTTTACCCCTATTAATTATGAAGTAGATGAAAATTTTTGCAATTTTCAAAGTAATTAGTCATTTAATTGAGGGTATAATAGGTAAAAAAAATGTTCTTTCTTGATTTGTCAAAATGGACAAGTAATTAGAGACAACTATAAAAGGAAAAGTGAACAAGTAATTAGGGACAGAGGGAGTACTAAACAAATGCATCAGCAAATGAAATTTATATTAAAAATATATTGAATGATGACGTAATGATACCTTAATAGAATTTCCTATCCATTTTTAAAAAAAAAAAAAACTTCACCTTTTCAATTTCGTTATATCTTCTTATTTAGTAGAAGAATCATCATTTATTATATTCTACTCCACCTTAATTGTACCATCAGAATTTTAAGAATAAACATTAAATTTTAAATCGAAATAAAAAATCATTGAAAAATGACAGAAAAAATAATAATAGTATATGAAAATTAAAATAAGGTGCAAGAAAAGCCTTTTCACGATAATTTTTAAAAATATATTGATAACAATTAAAATGAAACTGTTATTTTATCTTTAAAATTAAGTTTGATTGAATTGAATTAGTACAATGAGAAAAAATATTAAACTAATAACTTTTTAATGTTATTAAATGCATTTTCTTTTTAATTGAGTAGTAGATTAAAAGTTCCGAATTAGGATATTAAAATAATATCTTACTCTCTCCTTAATTATTATGGTATTGCAAACATTTATTTTCCTTAAATGGTGATTCATTTTTCATTTACAGTTATATCCAATTAATTTCTAATGTATTGAATGTGGTTATGGGATATTGAAATAATATTTTTATCTTTCCTTAATCATAATAAAATTATAATTTAACATTTATTTTCTGAAATGATAATTTTGTTTTAATTCCTAGAACATATTGTTTACTATATTGAATGTAATTATAATAAAACATATTGTATTTAGTATGACAAAAGAACTCAAAAATTTGAGAAATTAGATAAATTGTAATCTTAGCTTCTAAAAAATGTCACATCATCATTTACATATCCAACTTTATATATATAAAAGAGTTAAAAAAGAAAAAATAAGTGATTTAAGAAAATTATATAAATAACATTAGTGATCAGATGAAGATTAAGAAAAAACGTCAAATAAATTAGTAGTATTGATGATGATAAAAGTTAAATAAATCATTTTTTCTATTATTTAAATTTTTAACATAAATTTTCCAATCTTTTAAAATTAAAAATTAAAAAAAAAAATCGAGGCAATAATTATTTTAAAGAAAAATATAACCAAAATTGTCAGAAAAAATTGATAAAAATAAATAAGTATCTATTACTAAGAATGGTGTCACTACATTTTCTATTTTAACTTTATTGTTACATATGGATAGAAACTTTTAGAAGAAGAAATGATTCAAAAATTTAAAAATAATGATTCCTTAAATGGTGATTCCTTTTCCATTTACAGCTTTTCAATTAATTTTTAATGTATTATATATGGTTATGGATATTGGAATAATAATTTTAGCTTTCCTTAATCATAATAAATTATATTTTAACCTTTGTTTTTGTGAAATGATAATTTTCTTTTCATTCGTACAACATATTCATTAATATATTAAATGTAATTATAATAAAACATGTTGTATTTAGTATGACAAAAGAGTTCAAAATTTTAAAAAATTAAATAAATAATAATCCTAACTTCTAAGAAATGTCACAAATATATATATATATATATATATATATATATATATATTTAAGAAAATGATATAAATTACATTAATGATGAAATGAAGATTAAGAAAAGAAGTAAAACAAATTAATAATAATATTGATGATGATAGGAGTTAAATAAATCATTTTTTATTTTTTGTAAATTTTCAATATAAATTTTTCAGTCTTTTAAAATTAGAAAATGCTAAAAAAAAAACTAAAACTAAAAATCGAGGCAACAATTATTTTAAGGAAAAAATAACAAAAAATGTCAGAAACATTGATAAGAATAAATAAGTATCTATTGCTAAGAAGGTGTCATCCCACATTTTCTATTTTGGCTTTATTATTACATATAGATAGAAACTTTAAGATGAAGAATGATCCAAAAAAATTTAAAATAACAAATCAATTATGTAAAAATACATGTGTAATTCTTATAAAGTTATAATAACTAATTTCTTCAAATGAATAATTAAATGAAAGAAAAAAAAGTAATTAAGAAAATAATATAAATAACACTAATTATGAGATTAATAGCATTGATGAGGAAAGGAACTAAATATGATCATCTTTTTAAATTCTTTTTTAAGAAAATATATATAAACTTTAATTAAAGATAAATAAGAAAAAAAAAACTTTAATAGAAGAATAATGAGGTTGAAAGAAATAATATCTAATTTTCTCTCTTTTCAAATCACAAAATCAATTTTTGCTTGTTCTCCTCCTAATTTGATACGAATTTCATAAATAGAATGATTTTTTCTCCAAATAATTTTTCTTACCCTTTGAAACAATAATCAACCTTCTTATAAATTTGTCAATCACAATGAATTTTCTCTCCTTGTAGGATGAATAAACATTTTTTCAAAAAGTCTTTTATTTTGAAAAGAACTTTTTGTTACATAATCTCTTTCTTTACATCAATGTCTTCACAAGAATCATGAGATATTCTCTCTTTCTCTTTTGTTAAAAAAGTCACATGACCTAGAAATTTGATGGACATCTTAGCGACAGAAGTTGATACCATATATTGATCATCATCATCGTCAGAAGAAGAAGAGCCAAAGTGAAGAAATTTGTTCTTATTTGTTACAAATGGTCAATTATTTTTTTTATTTTATAGGCTAAATAATTATAAACAGTTATGAAAAATGAATAGTTTTTATCTTTTCATCTTCTATTTTCATTTACTTAAATCTATATTTGTGTATTGGATGTTATAAAGGGCATAATTAATCGGGTATGATATAAATACTTTTTTTTTTAAATACAAATAAGAAATACAAAACAAAGATAAAATGTCAAAAAAAGGAGAAAAAAGATGAATAGAAATACTGGTCATAGAGAGATGCCACATCAGATTGTCTATATTCAGCTTTATATATACATATATAGGTTCATGCCCTTAGATGTTATTTTATTACTTTAGCTGGCATCGACATTTTTGTAAATCTGATATCTACTTTGGAACATTTTATAACGTGGCATAGGCTGACAATTGAGATCATAAATTTAAAAATAATAAAATTTAATTTAATATAATACTAATATCAATATCATAAAGATATATATATATATATATATATATATATATATATATATATCATTTAAAAAATATATAAAAAGTATTATAAATTGTAATAATTAACCGCTTTATTTTTAAAAAATCATATAACTAATCTGATTTACACTCCAAAATTCATACGTGTCACATAATTTAGACATTAATTCTTCATTACTCAATATATGTAATTATATCAATGACATATAAATTGAAATAAAAAAATTACATATTTTATTTGAAAATCACATAATAGTACTATAAGGTATAATAATTAACAACTTAACATATTTTAAAATTTTAGTTGACTCTCCAAATTCCATATGTCTCATGTAATTGAGACAGAGAAAAACATATATTGGTTTAAAATTAATAAAAATATTACAAATTATAATAATTAACAACTTAAAATTTATAAAAAAAATCCTTTAAAAAAATTTAGTTGGCTCTCCAAATTCAATCGGTATTACAATAATTAAAACATAGAAATTAACATAGATTGGACTCCTGCTAACATTTATGTTTCCTTTTTAAAATTTTTTTCTTTTATACTTTATATAAATAAATTTTTTATGTAAAAAGTATTATAAATTATAATAATTAATAGCTTAAAATATTTGAAAACATATAAAAAGTTTTTGTTAACTTTCAAAATTTCATCTATACTACATAAATTGAGAGAAATATAGATATATAGATATTTTAAGTTGTTAATTATTGTGAGTTATAGTACGTTTTATGTCATTTTCATATATATTACTCGCTTTGTCCTGATTTATGTGATACAAATGAAATTTCAAAAGTCAATGAATTTTTTATAAGTTTTTTTTTAAATTAACTTGTTATTTATTGTGATTTATAATATATTTACGTAAAACATACTCTAAATAAAAATAATTAGCAACTTAAAATATATAAAAACATGCTAAAAAATTGATTAATTTCAAAGTTCATATGTAGCACATAAATTAAAACAGAAACAGTAACATATATTGGGCCCCGTGCTGGCATGGGGTCCCATATCTAGTTTAAAATAAATCACAAAGAAAAAGTTACAACTTCATTAAGTATAAATTATGCTTTGTTAAGAAGTAGATTTGTTAGGAATGAGAATCACACAACACGTTGCAACTGGCAATTACTATTCTATTACGAGGTGCGCCATTTGTTTTACAACAAAACCGGTAGCGCCGTAAGTTTTCACTGTGTTTAGGAATGACGACAATTTTTGTTTTGCATCATCAACTTGCTTATTTTTTTTTTCTTTCTAGAAAAGTTTATTAAAAAATTACTATTCTGATTTTAATAGTAGTAGTAATGGTATAATTTAATTATTAATGAACAATTAATTATAAAAATATTACTCCCTTGTCTGTTATTGACTTGACAATTAATAAATGATATTTGGACATTTCAAAATAGTACCGTTGACAAGTAAAAATGGACGATAGAAATATTTGCAATTTTTAATGGGTCTTTCTATCTAATATATTATTACTATTATTAAAGAAGCTTGTGATTAGTGGAAATATCATCAAATAATTAAAAATTGCAACGAGGAATTTCGATTGATTTGCTACTTCGATTATACGATGATTCAACTGAAATTTCGAGAAACAAAGTTCTAGAATTATTTTTTTTATGGTCAAAAAGGTTTCAATCAGCTGAATTAATTTTTGCAACTCCGCGTTGTCTGGTCTTCATTTACTTATAAATTATAATCTTTTTGATTGACATCAAGTGATTATTAGAACTTTTTTTAAAAAAAATAACAAGGAAATAAATCAATAATTAGTATTTCTTTAAAACTAATAAAACAAAACAATTTTGATCCTCTCTTTAGTCATTTTTCCTGCAAAAGTTACTGCTACTAACTTTAGAGATCAACTTAAACAACTTCAAATTTTTATTTCCAAAATTAAACTAGAAAGGTTGAAATCTTTACAACAATTCTACTTAAAACCTTTTTTCTCCAGAAGGAGATTTCAACTATATACCTTCACAACGTGACTTCTAGTGCAGTGGATTGCTTCATCCTTAACCGATAGTTATAGATTCGAGATCGGGATATGAAAAAAATCCCTAACAAAACACATGAACGGAAAAACAAAGCACATGAACGGAATAATGTTCTATAACAACATATTCGGTATAATCTCATTTATCAAATAAAGCATATCAAAACATAAATACCCAAGTAAATAGAGTAATGAACTAGAAACATAGTTTCACACAATTGATTTAAAAATTACAAAAACTCAATTCTCCTAATTCGAAAAATAAAAAAATGCAACTATTTAAACAAACAATAATCAAACTACATTATAACTTGGTTATAGACGACTAACATCATCAAAACTCCAAAGCTCCATCGAGCCACCGCCCACGGCGGTCTCCGCCGCTGGATTCACCGTCGCCGCCACTGATTGCCCGTCAACATACGGTATTTCATAGAACTTCATCAATGACTCATAAGCCATCAATTCATCAGAAAGTATCTGCACTTCATCCTCTGTTTTTTCCTCTTCCTCTACGACCCTGTTGTTCGAATTTTTCACCGTCTGCTCTTCTTCTTCCACATTCTGATCTTCAATTCCATTATAACCAAACCCAGATGAGTTTTTGTTAGCAATTGAGAATTCCATAACAGGTTCAGTGTTTTCGATTGAGTAGAAGGGGTAACAGTTATTTGATTCTTGATTGTAAGTACTAGTAGTATCATAAGATTCGCAAGCAATGTTCAAAGGAGGCGGCTCTGGATGACTGTAGTAGTGGTCGTCGTCTTCATTGGGGAAATTAACTTTAGCTTTCTTTCCCCTGATTTTACGAGCTTCTCTATCATAAGCTCTTGCAGCTTCTTCAGCAGTGTTGAAAGTACCTAACCAGACCCTAACCCCTTTTCTCGGGTCACGAATTTCAGCTGCCCATTTACCCCATGGACGTTGTCGTATTCCCCTGTAAAGATTCTTCCTTGGCCTCTTCTTCATCTGCTCACTACCTGTTTGTAGAAATGCCTAAGTGAGCATAAAAATAAAATCAACAAAACAAAACACGTATAAGCTTTATGTTTGATTAATTACCTCTAGAGGGTTGAGCTCGTTTAGGCTTGGGAGGAACATTTTGGGTGGAAAAAGAAGAAGTTTGCCAGAAATCAGCAGAACTTGGCCATAAGTCGGTGGATGACAAACGGCGGTCACGAGGAGGAATAGTATCATAAAGAATTGCACCAGCACACATTTTAGTGTGATTTAAACTCTTTTACTCAAAATGGCAGAAACAAAGAGATTGATACAAATATGAAAAATGGTTTGTACAAAGGTCGAGTTTTTTTTTTTTTATAACAAGAGAGAAGTTTGGTTTTGGTTTTGGTTTTGGTTTTAGTTTTAGTTTTGGTTTTGGTGTGAGGGAGAAATGGGAGGGGGCAGAGAGGTATTTGTAGTGTGGAGGGAGGGGGGGTTGGTGATAACTCCTAAGTGCTGAAATTTCGTGTCGTGTACCTTTCCTTTGGGTTCTTTGAATTCTTCTCACATCTATACACTATTACTAGTACCTAGTACCCTACTACTTTCGTATCGTTAAATAATAGTTGTTCATTATACTAATGATGTGCATTTAATTTTTCAGTTTGGTCCGTCAGGGTTTTTCTGTTTTTAGTTTTGAGAAAATCATAATTACCCCATCAAACTTGGACCCTTTTTTGAAGAAGACACCTTAAGTTTGCGGAGGTCCTATCACCCCACGAAACCATTTAAATCTACAATAAATATGCCATTTTGACCCATTTTTACAGCAATTGTAATTTCACACTAGAAAAGCGCGTGAAAGAGTAAAATTGCGGCCCCAATCCAATGGAAAACTGACACATGGCATTATTAAACCAAAGTGAAAAGAGGCCCACATTTCTTCTTCCCCAAACCACCATTAATGGCTGTTGAGAGCTTTTCTCAACAGCAAAAGTTGGTTCTTTACTACTTGAAGCGAATTTTTTTATTGTATATCTATCATCAAGTTCTAGCAATTCATCTTAAGCCTTTTATTAGAAAAAAATCTACTTAACAACGACATAATCCTTGATCAATTTAGCACCTAATTTACCTTTCAGCAAAGAAATTTGAACCCATTTCTGTTCATAAAGCTTCCCCAGATCAAAAGTATCAAAGAATCTACTTGAACAAATTCAAAAAAATGTGAAATTCACTTATAGAACTCAAAGTTGGTCTTGATTTCGGAATACCCACAAAGCTAAAAAGGATTAAACTAATTTTTGAAGAAAAATATTTGAAATCAAACACCAAAAACACTGAACAATAACAAACAAAACTTACATAAATATATATCTACAAAGAAATTCAGAAAAAAAATTTCTTTTGAAGTGAAGTAAATCGAAAGAATTGGGAAAAGGAATTGGGAAAGATGAACGATGAATTTTCTAAAAAGATTTAAGGGTTAAAATGTGAGTGGGTCAGGGTTTTACCCGACCCACTATTAAAGAAGTAAGAAAAATAAAAAAAATTTATTTTATATGGGGTGAAACACATATAAAATATTGTAAAAGTAGTGTATTTAAAATTGTTGAAAATGGTTGGATGGGGTAATAGGACCCCCGCAAACTTTAGATGTCTACTTCAAAAAAATGGTACAAGTTTGATGGGGTAATTATGTATTTTCCCTTTGAAAAAGTGTAACCTGATTTGAATCAAAATAAATTTGATTTGGTTTGATTGGTTTGATTTTTTCGGTTCGGTTTGATGTGTCAATAATTAGAAACATAATCAAAGTTATATTTACAATTTAAAAATAATAATAATAATGAATCTCTTAAATATGCTTTTTAATATAATCAAAAGTAAAACGTAAAATACAATACTTTAAAATATATCAATTATAGATGTGCAAACATAAAAAATAAACTAAATCATATTGAAAGACAATAACTAAAAAAGGACAAAAATGACTAACTCTAACTTAATTCTAAATCTAGAGTATTCAGGAATTAGAGAGACTAATATTTTTTTATTAACTATTTAATTTATTGTACTAAAAATTACATTCATCGTATAATTTTTAAGAAGAAAATGTTTGAGTGTACAATCATAAAATTTTCGAATAAATATTGTCGCTATAAAAATTTCTGAGTGTAGCGTTGATTTGAATTTACTTGGTGAACAAGTTGGGCTAAGATAGATATCCAAAGGATAAAGCTAGACAAAATTGACAAAAATATTCTACATATAAATATCCACATATAAAATTCAAGACAGAAAATTAATTCCGATATAAATAAAGTATTATATAATATATAATAATAAAATATTCATTATGATCTCACGAAAATATAAATAAAACACTGTTTTGTTAAAAAGTGATTTTAATGTAAAATTTAGAATCATTTGTTTCGCGTGTGATTAGAATTTTATTTCATTTTAAATAATTATAAGATTAATTTATACCAGAATTTCAATATTATTCAACATGGGATTCTAATATTGAGATTAGCAACCATCCAATAAAACCTTTGATTACCTTTTTATTTCTTACTTTACTTTAAAATTTAAGGGTAAAATTATAGAATTAATCTTATCCAACTTAATACCTATAACATATTTCTCATTACTCATCAATGCAATTAACCAGACAATTTGGACGATGCTGTGATAGCAATAATACATTATACTGTGCCTACTAATTATTCGAGTTCGACTAATTTGAATTTGTGTCACGTACGTAAGACTCATTTAAAAGAAAAGCATTTTGTATCATGATTATTTTCATATTCAGACTTGAACTCAAGATTTTTTATTAACAATAAAAGAATCATATTCATTCCATCACAATCTCATGGATGATAAATGTCTCGAATTGATGTAACCACTATCTATTCAAAAAACTTTAGTAATCTCAATTTAGATGGAGAAAAACTTGATTTTCCATAATCCTTATTTAGTCAATTAAAAATCTAATTTTCTTATGTCAAAATTGACTTAAGGATATATGTTGACATGACTGTTAAATATATGACTTTATTCAGCAACCTAATTGACCAAACGAATTTTCAAAATGCAAATTAAGGTCTAACCACATCTGCATCACCGACTAATAAGGGTGTGCTCGATGTAAAAAAATATTTTTCAATTTTTTCATATTTCGTTAGTCGAATCCTTCAAAAAAAAGGTCTCACCATTTTTATCAAACACGTTTTACGTGATACCAGCACATAATTCTCTCACTTACCAAACATCCTCCTATTAATTTCTTCAATTCGAGCAGTACGTCAAAGAAAAGCATACTTAATACATAATTAATTAACAACTACAACATAGTTTACTCGAAACAAATATCAATTATGACCCCAGTTAGATTGTCTTGATCTTAAAATTATCAGTTTTTAAAATATAATTAATGTTATGCTTCATTAATTTGTTGAAAACCTATGGACTTGGCATATTGTATTATGTAAACTTATTTGATACTAATATTTTTGAGTGGTTGACTTGAACTTCTGTCGTCAAACATGTATCATATGCATGCATGCAATGATGCAAGCTTTGAATTATGTAAGCCAGTCTGGCTTCCTCTAATTAATGACAATATATGAAGAAAAAATAAATGGTAAATTTCATAAATAGTCACATAATTATGATTACAAGATTTTTTTACATAATTAGTAAGTCGTTATTCTACTAACTCACTAAAATAATACTACGTTTTTTTGGAATTTTTTCAAAACTAGAGTAAACGTAATTTACATTAATGTATTAGGAATTATTTTATTTGTAAAATCTAACGGGCAAAATTAACAACAAATAGATTTAACGGATCATAACGTTTTATGAGTAATTTGTTACCAGGAATAAGGTTTTATACAACATTGACGAACTCTGGAGTCACAGTTTAAGGTTAATACATTATTCACAATTTCACACAATAGGGACTCTTTGAAATTCAGCCGCGGACGATCACATACGAAAAAAATAATTATTTGTATCTACTTGTTCAACTTTATACAAATTTAATTATCTATTTATGGATCAGACACCCAATATGAAAGAATATAAGCTGAAGCAAATATCGAAAAGTCTTATATTTTGTTAGACGGTAAGAAATGAAATTTTATGGACTACTAGTTACTATTAATCATAGTTCTCGATCCATTGAAAAAATTGTGTTGGATTTGTCCTCTTTTAATTAGTATGTATGTATTTATTAGATTAAAAATAAAAAAGGGGATAAAATTAAAGTAAAAACACACACATCGGAATGTTGCATTTTTTCCCCCAATAATTGTAACCTTTATATTTATAGGTGAAAAGCTTGTTATTTTTTCTGTTGGAAAATATAGGTACTTATTTGGTATGAATAAAAGTTACTTCTGCTTAGCTCTCCGAAAACAATGTTCTGCTAGCATTTCTTTTGAGCCAGAATCAAATCCTTTTTTTTAGTATGATTAGGCCGTGCAGTAGTATTATCTGGTGAGTCCCAACCTTCTGTAAACTTTTCTTCTCTTATGATTTTTGCTACTCTCTTTTTGATAGTATTGATCTCGTTTAGAGTATAGTCACTCAACTAATCCACTCCACAATCTTTCGAAACATAGAGGAAAAAGGATCAACTCATTATCAAAACACAAACTTCAAGTCAAATAATTCTCCCATTTTCTTGCATACAAATAAATCATCAAAATTACAAATTACAACCAAAAACATAAATTAAAATGTCGAATCTCATGGATGTTAAATTATTAATATAAAAAAAAACAAAGAAAAAAAATCTAATAACCCCCTTCACGTTTGTAATAATTGGATTTAGTGTAATCAGCATCGCCTTCATCTTCTGAAGTGTAAACAAAAGGTGCAACAGAGTACAATACTGTTTTCTTCTCAGCATATTCATTGAGTAATCGATAAGAAGTAAGAATAGCTCCTGTTTTACCATTATTTTCATCAGTTGGTACATCACATTCTTCAAGTGAAGAGCTTTCTAAGAAGGCTTTGCATTGTGTAATTGTGCAAGATTGATCATACTCTTTGAGCTCGTTTAGTGAAAATACTGCGTAGTAATAACCTTTTGCGTCCGATTGGTAACTTGAGAAGGAGAATGGAGCTGTTTCGTGTCCGTGTTTTTCCGTGCCAAGGCATGTTATCCTTGCTACGGCTCCTGCAAGACGTAACAAGGATGAAAGGATTTAACTTATATGTACTGATAGTTAACATGTTTTTGTGTTGTGTTATCTTCTAGATTGCAATTTCCTGATCTGTTTCAATTTGTAGGAATGTTTCTTTCCTAATTTGGTGATTTTTCACCATTTTACATGATATATTTAAGACTATGAGAATATCAAATGACATTCTTGTGCATTATACATATTTTTAGTTTAAGATATGAGATCAAATGACATTTTGGTGCATTATATGTATTTTTAGTTTATAACTACGAGAGAATTTTGATTAAGAGGTGTCAAAATATAAAGAAGAAAAATCGCATAGAAGTCGAGTGTCAATATTTAATATATATACATAAAAAAATATTTTTATTCTAGCTACATAGTGTAATTTTCTGGCAAAGGTCGTTCAACACCCCTCAACGGCTTCGTCATTGACGAGATCAAATGACATTTTATATTATACGCATTCTTAGTTTAAGACTACAAGATGAAACAATAGTGTTAAGTTAAAGACATGTTTTGATAAAAATAACCACATCTACGTCATGCGGAAACTAACAAGGTAAATATTAAAACACGATAAATCAAATAACAAAAGAGAAATATATCAGATGAGACAATAATTTAACGTGGATCGATTAGTTAATTACCTATATCTACATATAGAAATGAGCAATATTCTATCATATAAAAAAAGTACAAAATATCGAGCGAAATAACCTCTCAGAACTCTTATGGCTATATTGTGAATGGTACCGAGTAAAAAGGAAGGAACTCAATTTATAAAGTTCAAAACTCTTTCTTCCGAGAAAAATAAATTAACCAAATATGAGAAATTAATATTTTCTTTTTAGGGGGTGTGTTTAAAACAAGTATCTCTTCGTAGTTCGTATACTACTTTTAAATTAAAAAAAAATAGCGACAAACAAAAATTTATTGCAAAACAGTAAAATCTGCAACTAATCTTTTTTAGCAACAAATTTATGTTATCTACGAACAAAATAACAATGGATTATCGACGAAATGCGTAGCAATGTGACTAATCACTTACCCTTAAGTGGGATGTGTTTAGATCCAGATTTGCAATAAATCATTCCTTGAACAGCAATAATATTTGCTTCTGGGACTAATCCCTTTGTATGCACATCCTTCTTGTAAGTTTTTGGGACATCATTTTCATAACCATAATAACCATTTTCATAATTGCTATTTGCAGAAGCAATAGTAGCTGCTGCTACAATTGACAAAACAATGCAAAATACTGGCAAATTTTTGTTTGAAGCCATTAATGTATTTGATTTTTGATTAATTGATGATTTAGGCTTTGTTTCTCAAAGCTTAATATATAGAAAAAAATTATCAAAATTTTGTGGTGATGTTGTGCACGTATTTGATTGGAGGTCATGTCATAGCATTAGAGGGTTGCACGATTTAATGATTTGGTGGACCACTAACTTATTTAATGATCATTTCAACTTACTATTTTATGGATTTTAATTATATACACGAGTAATTATATGTTGAATTATTATACTCTTTTAATTTTTATTTTACTTGACTTATGTTGATTTGATATAATTTTAAATAATTTTTTATTAGGAATTTATTATCATTTCATGTAATTACTTCTTTCGTCTTGATTTATGTGATACTTTTCGAAATGGAGATTCAAACGAATTGTTGTAAGAGTTATATGTTTTTATACGAACAAATCTGTCAAATGGACTCAAAGAATTTGAGCATTGGTAAAAGCTCCAACTTATAAAGTCAAGTTGGGAATCCTTATATATATACTAATATATTTGGATGTTAAATATTTGAAGCTTACCTATTAAATTTGGGATGTTGTATAAACATTATAAAATTTCCTTACCATGTTCTCTCTCTCTCTCTCTCTCTCTCTATATATATATATATATATATATATATTATATAGTCATTTTGAAGCTCATGTGTAGATTGAAGATTCAAAATTTTGCACATTATGTAATTTCTTCAATTTTATTTGATAATTTACGAGGATTTCCAATGAATAAATGTATATGAGTAATTATAATTGTAGCTTGTGATTATTATAAATCCTTTCGGAAACTCTTATATTAAAAGATGTTATTAGATTGTCTATATAGACAGACAGAATCTTTATAAATTTTGTCAAGAATAAAAAATGCATGTTTCCTTAAACTTTTAAAATTAACTTATTCTAAAAAGTGTTTATTTCAAAAAGAAAAAAGTATTTTAAGGCAAAAAGTTTTTTTTTTAGCTTCTGAAAAATAGTTTCTTCTAATCAACATATGTAATTAGTTTTATCCAAAAGCTTGGCTAAAGACCTCCTTTATATATATATAAGATTTTTTTTTTTTTTTTTTTTTTTTTTTAAAATGACAACAATAATATTTGATCTCCGAAAAACTTGATCAAACAGACTATCTCGAAAACTTATGATTTGATGAGAATATTGGCAAAGGAACAACAATCGTCAACTTATGGGCTTGTTACTGATAGCATGCTCGTGGGCCAGCACCAAATCCTAAGCGGGCATGAAACATTGAGAAGTGACATAAATAGCCCCACATTAAAATAATAGCCAATAATGATGATTTTTATGCTATACATAAGTTATACATTTTTAAAAGTCAAAATAGTTTATATTTTGTATATTGGTCTTGAGAATGTAATTCTGTTTGATTGACCGGTCAAATATGTAACTTGCCTCTATAACATTCCAAAATTTTGAAAATTAGTGATTTTGAACTTTTGATCTCTGATTGCCATATGGATAAACCTTCATAGTTTAAAGTTAACAGGTTTAACCATGATCATTGAGAAAACTAGTTTAACTTAAAATTTTGTTGATGGGACAAATGAGGTAAAAAGTTCAATTATCACTCACCTCCAAAATTATTTTTCGTATGTCACTTTTATTTAAGTTATGCCCTAAGTTTATTAATTTTACATGTTTTCCACTTTCTGAACAAACTTCGGACAAAGTTTCATATATGATTGAAGTCAAGTTTAGGTATTTTTATTTGAAAGTCCTGCATATATAATTGAATTCAACAATTTTTCGCATGAACGTTGGCTATACAAACTTCAGAAGTTACTTATATGATGTTTGTCAAAACTTTTTATAGGTTAAAATTTAAATGGTACAAAAAACTTAATACAAATTAACATTAAAGGACATTCTTAAAAGAATGTACAAGATGGATGGACCAAATTTGATGAAATAGACCAACCAAAATGTTATGGCCATTGGACTAGTGCCAAAGGTTTAGTTGTTGGCTTGATTATATTCGACATATTTTTAATTTAAAATTATAAAAATTAAAGTTTTTTTTTTTTTTTTGTATCAAATCAAAATAGGATAAACAAACTGACACGTAAAATAGTACATATTTAGTTGCCATCGGAATACTATTGATATAAAATTCTTACTTAAACTAAAAGTACATAATTTGTTTTTTTTGCAATCATCGTAGATCATAAATTTAAAAGAAAAGTAAATATTTATGAACTTTAAACAAAGTAAATATTTATATTAGTGCAGTTTAGAAAGTAGAAGAAAAATATATTTTAACATTTTACTCAAACTCGAGTTTGTATATCCAATTTGAATTTGAATACTTCATCTTTTTTTTTTAACGTTTTGTATGATTATTTTCTAACTTATCTTCACAACTAATTTGGATGGTTTTGATAAATGAGGATTTGTGGGGTACTCAGGACAAATTGATAATTGTCATGATTCAAAAATAAATAGAAAGATTGTTTTAAAGTGGGTTCAATTGTGTTATTAATATTTTTGTCCCCGCATGTAAAAATATAGATTTGAAGATCAATTTTAATTCATAATATTTTTAATTATGACAAATAATAGTGATGAATATTATTACGTGGAGAGGAAGATCAAGATTATTTTGTAAAGGAACTAATTGATTTTTTTAAATTAAAAATAATAATAATGAGTCCGCTCGTATAGTTGTTACATATCTCAAAAATTAATTGTCCTTTTTCTTTGTGATGGGTTAATGTTACGAGTTCACATTTCAAAAAAAAAAGGAAAGGGTTTTGGTTTGCATTTTTAAGAGGATAAATAATCAAACCACTATCTTTATTAAGGTCGAATCCATCGTAAACAGTTAAAGTTGACTCTTATTTTCACTTAGAAATCTTAATTATGCATTGTTTATTTTAGATACCTCACGTCATGCCTCGCTGTATCATTTTGATAATTTTTTTACAATCAATCAAATGTGTGTAACATACTCGTTGATGACGTGTCAAAATGACGAATTAAATGAAGACATGTGACATATATATATATATATATTGAAAATAATTTTTAAATAATGAATTTTGAGTAGGAAAAAAATGATCAATCACTCAATGACATGTGTCATTTTAAAACCCAAATAATTGAGAAAAAAAAAAAAAAAACACACACAGCCTGAACCCCCTACCCAAATCATCTTTTCCGTCAGTTTTTCACTCACGCAAGACTCATTTTGTTCAATCTTCCTCAGTTGTTTTTTTTACTGGTTCTATATTTTTTCATAATTAATTATCTATAGTTTAAATCTACTATAAAGTAGTTGTTTTTGTTTTAACTAATTACCACCATCGAATCTACTTCTCTCTAAAAGGGAGTTTAAGTTTTGGAAGATGTCCATTAAAAAATGGGGAAGAAGAAGAAGAAGAAAAAATTAAATAAAAAAATTATTAAATAAGTTTTTGACGTGCTGGTAGTGAGTGTGATACACTCACTATGTCACATCAATATGATATAATATGAGATCTCTAAAATGAACAAAATTTATTTAAAGTATGTAAATAAAAATTAATATCAACTTTAGGTGACCAACAATAGGTTAGGCCTTTATTAATGTTGTGTTTAAAGCATGTGTAACTTTTCCTTGTGATGGGCTAATGTTGTGAGTTCACATGTCAAAAACAAAGTAGTTTTGGTTTGTATTTTTAGGAGGATAAAATAGTCAAAACACTATCTTTATTAATGTTTGTTTAAGGCATGTGTACCTTTTTTCTTGTGATGGGCTAATGTTATGAGTTCACATGTCAAAAGAAATTAGTTTTTGTTCGATTTTTTAAGAGGGTAAAATAGTCAAAAACACTATCTTCTTATCTATCATTTTAATAAAGATAAGAAGGAAAGTTAATTTCAATACTCCCACAGTTTTTAAATAAGTGATGTTTTTAGCTTAGACACGCCCCTTTAAAAAAATACTCATTCTAAAAAATCAAAAATATTTTTACTAATTGACCCTTAATAAATAGTAATATCTTGATTATATAAAACATTCTTTAAAATTTTTTTGGTAAGGTAAAACTCTCTTAAAAAGTAAAATAAAATAAAATAACTAAAAATCACTTAAAAAGTACACCAAATATTTCAGCACAAAATCAGCAGTAGTAACATCTCTTTCCAAAGTCATACCAAAAGTGCTGTTGTAGCATTGATAATCCCAAGAAAAAAAAATGCACTCTTTTTGAGAAACTCACCTAACAGCCCATTCTCCTTTAATTTTCACTCCCAAAAACTTTGGAGCTAGCAACAAAATTTGTGTTAGATAAATTATGATGGATGAGTACTCCAAATCCAACAAAAAAACAAATAAATTAGAGAATCAAAAACTCATGATGAAAATTAGCACAACAAAAAATGTGAGTGGCATTGGTTGTGTAATTTTGTTTGGTGGAGCATTAATAACAGCTGCTGCTATGGGTTCTGCATTTTTTATTTCAAGAAAAAACAAGAAATCCACTAAGAATGTTACAAAGAAAGAGGGGAATGAGAAACTTGAAGATGAATCAAGTAATAAAGGGCTTCATTTTATTCTACCTGAACAACAACTTTCTAGTAGTATTATCAGAGGCGAAATCAGAATTTTGAGTTTACGAGTTAATAAATTCAAAGTTAGTTATATGTATGTTAAGTGATTTTTTTAAAAAAAGACATGAATATAAAGTTTTGACTCGTAGTTTTTCTATAGCTCGGCTGGTGAATATAAGTTTTTAATTAGCCTAAGAAAGACCCGAAAAACTATTTTTGTAATGATGGTAATGTTTGAATTAGCTTGCACGTACTTCGATTATTCATTAGGTTCGTGGTATCTCATACAATATAAATACTATCGATGTTCAGACAGATGAGAAGAAATCACAAGTAATTTTTGTCTACCTATGTTTAGGCAGATAGGAAGAAAGCACAACTAATTTTTGTCTACCGATGTTTAGGCATATAGGAAGAAATCACAAGTAACTTTTGTGTACCGATGTTTAGGCAGATAGAAAGAAGTCACAAGTAATTTTCCGGCTTTGTTAAATTTGAAACTTTTGACAAACTTATACCTATGAAGTGACTTTTTTTTAAACACAAATAGAAAGTTTTGACTTGTAGCTTTCACCAACATGGGTTGTGGTGCACTGGTGAGAGTGCTTCACCCTTAACCAGAGGTCTCGGGTTCGAGCCTCCGAACGGGCCTTGCAGTGCGTGATCTGGATTTAATCGGAGCTCCAATGTGGGCTCCGGACACCGGGTGGAAAACCAAAAAAGAAAAGAAAAAAGACTCGTAGCTTTCTCTCTAGCTCTGCCCAAATTCCCGATAAACTATATTTTAATGATGGTGATATTTGGATCAACTTACGTATATCTCAATTATTCCATCAGGTTTCTGGTATCTCACTCAATATAGATACCAACTAATTCTGTCTACCGATGTTTACACAGATACGATGAAATCACAAGTACTTTTTTGCCTGCAAAATTTGAAACTTAATTTTTACAAACTTATACCTAAGAAAGTGTAACAACAACTAATTAAACCTTAATTCCAACTAATTTGGTATATGCTTATATAGTTAAGTCTTTTGCTTCCATAATTCCAACTAATTTGGTATAAGCTTATATAGTTAAGTCTTTTGCTTCCATTATGTCCTGCCCATAAGAAAACTGTCACTTCATCTCCAACTAATGTAATGTCCAATTGATTTTAAATTTCAGCAATGAGACTGACAAGTTATGTCATAATGATTCTACCACCTCCTTGTTCTCCATTCCATGCTTAATTCAGGTATTAACTATCTCATTTGTTTCTTTCCCAAAAGAAAAAAGAAGAAGAGCATTTTAACATGGTTCAAGAATTGAGAAATTACATAACAACTTGAAGTATTAGGTAATGAAATCTAATAATGCAAGTAATTTGGTCCAGGATGGGAAGCCTAAGCTTGATGGAAAAAGGGATACCCTCAATGCTATAGTCTCTGATCATCCAAAAGCTCCATCTTTCGAAAGATTGGAGTTATCGGAGACCAAGATTTCGTTGCTCCCTAATCCTGAACAGGAACTGGATGAGGTTTCTCGAGTAAGAATTGATGTAATCCAAGGAAATGAGAAGATTGAGGTACTATCGCGTGTGCATCAAGCTCACGCGACAATATTCAGCAATCCTGATTTGCAAATGGATTATAAAAGAGAAATCTTTGTAGATAATGATATAGGAGAATCAAATGAGTTGCAACATACTGGTGTGATCGAGACGGATAATCTTGAGGAGAGTCTAATTCAAGAACAAGAAAAACAAGCCACGGGTGATCAAGAAACCAGCATTTCTAATGAGCATGAACCACTCAACTCTGCCTTTGAATTAATGAAAGCAGCTGATGAAGGACAATGTGCTGATGCAGAAACTCAGATTGATCAAATTGTCAAGAAGTCTGACGTACGAATGCAATTCAGTGATGAAGAAGAGTGTGCCAAGGAGAATGATCAAGCAAATTCCTGCTATGAGGAGGCAACATCAGAAAACAGCCCCAGCATCGACGTGGAAAATTTGGACGCCTCTGCAATCAGAAATGACTCGATAGACGATGAGCATTCTGCTGAAGCTTATGAAGATGAAGATAAAGGTCATGTGCAGATTATGCATTTTGAAGAACAATGTGCTACTGCAGAAACTCAGATTGATCAATTTGTCAAGAAATGCGATGTACGAATCCAATTCAGTGATGAAAAAGAGCGTGCCAATAAGAATAATCAGGCAAAATCCTGCTATGAGGAGGCAACATCAGAAAACAGCCACTGCGGAACTTACATTATGGATGCGCAAAATTTGGCAGCCTCTGAAATCAGAAATGCCTCGGTAGATGATCAGCATTCTGCTGAAGTGATTCAAGTGATAAAAGAAAAAGAAACAAATGTGATGGATCCTGCAGCAAGTATAGAGCAGAGCCCAGAAGCAGATCATTCCCCTATCCAGTTGGTTGAGAAGTATAGCTTCGAACAAAATTGTCAAGGAAATGTTTTAGAGGAAGACAATGAGGCCACAAAGAGGCTATCTATGGACATTGAGGCAGAGAAAGATCTGGAAGTGCACAGCAAAGAACTGAAGGATGACATAGAAGAAAGTGTTTTTGTTTATGAAGAAAAAGAAGTAGAAGAAGAAGATGTTGATGACAATGACAACGACGTAGACAAAGATGATGATGCACATGAAGTTGAAGATGACATCTTGGAAGGAGCAAGACACTCCTATGAGCAATCCAACAGTGACAAAATTTGGCCAGCTGACTCAAACCAGGAACTTCTGTTGGAACATAAAGTAGAGAAAATGAAAGAAGAGGAAAAAGGAACCACAATTGAAGAAGAAAACTGCAATTTGGAAAGCACACAGAATGATGGCGCCATAACAAGTTGCCAACAGAGCTATGATGGCAAAGATGATTCAACAATGAATGTTATTGATAACTACCGAACGAAGCTCATGTACCTGAATGATATAACTGCAATCACCAGGAGAAGGAGAGTGCTTTTTGGAGCACTACTGGCGCTAATCTGGTACCTTGTGCTTAAAGGCATTTTTCCTTCTGTTATAGGCGGTTTCAAGATTTTAAATCAGTGAGTGCGAAATAGTATTGCACTCACTTATATAATAGGTGTCAGACTAGACATAAATAAATAAATATATGTAGTTTGAGCGGAAAAAAGGAATGGTGTACGTGCACCTGCTGCAATGTAGACTAAGCGCTGCCTTCGAGAGGAGAAAAATGATGGACATGTAAAAGAAAGTGAAATGGAGTACACATTATGAAGTTTGGCTATATGGAACACGAGATTTCTTCAAGGAGATCAGTATAGAGCCATAGGAAGTCTGATGTAACAGACTCATCAGCTTACATCTTTTTCTTTGACTTGCTCTTATGCTTTAAACGCATGCTTAACGTAACTGATTTTGTTGGACAAGTGTATTTTTAAGCCTTATTTGAAGACAAAGTTAGATCCAATTTGTATTTCATTGTGACAATTGATGCGAACTTAGCATGTATAGCCAACTGCAATGTGTGCACTCTTACATTTTCTGTTGGGAGTTCGGGTTGGTGGTGGGGCGCAGAAGCCTATATTATTGATAGTGTCATCCCAAAATGAACCTTCCAATTGCGATCCACATTTAATCAGAGCGATAAACACAATGTTACAATCACACATTTACTCGTACATTGGACAAAATTAAGTGGCGGATAATTTGGAAGGGCCAGGCTCAACTCTAGATACAGGAGTTGTTCTCAATCTATTTGTAGCCAAGATTCAAGACGCACTGATCTTCTAGGATTTTAGGCTCCCAACACACTTGCTGGGAAGTTATCTCTAGATCGTTTGGACATGACTTGAAATTACTTGACTTAAAGTTAAAATTTTATTTGAACATATAATTTAAATTTCTTAAGTTACGTTATATTTTTTCTCATAAATATGAAACCTCACAATTTGTAAAAATCTACATATATATATATATATAAATCTGAATCTAGAATCGCTGATGTGGCATGCCTCTAAGAGCTAGAAAAATATTTATCTTTTTTTATGGTTTTTTTTACCATTTTTCAAATTTTAAAATACAAAAAAAAATCACTTAAATATTGCAGATAGTCACAATTAAAGTCATTCAATTATAATTACTCTAATGTACGTTATCTATCTTTTCATATTCGTATGTTACTAATTATTTTACTAACTATAAATACTAAAGCAAATGTCTTACACTACACAACATTCTGTCTTTTTCATTCATAATTTCCTTTTTCTTCTTTTTATTTTGCTTCTTTTCATTTGAAACTCTTTTTTCAAGAAGTTTCTTTCTTCTTTTTTCCTTTTTTTTAATTGTTTTTTATTTTAGCATTATCAGTGTTATCTCCACAATTATTATTTTTGTATGTAATTTTCATGCCTGATTTTTATTTGTTAGAATATGGGAGAGAGCAACATATATATGACCTTTATCTACATGTGTTTTTCTGTTGCAAGCTTGTATATAGTTATAGTGTGAATCAAATGTAACAAATTTTTATTTTTCTAGGGTAAATGCCCTGTTTTAAATTTAAGAAATAAAATATTAATTTTACATCAACATATTATTATTGTTATTGTTATTGTTATTGTTATTGTTATTGTTATTGTGTTATTGTTATTGTTATTGTTATTGTTATTTTTATTGTTATTGTTATTGTTATTGTTATTGTTATTGTTATTATTATTGTTATTATTATTATTATTATTATTATTATTATAATTAAAGTTACTTTTATAAAGATAGAAAGCATTGTCAGCTTACAAAAATAAAAGAAGACCATGTGAAGACCATAGGGGTTTGTCGGTCTTATCGTTTGTTTATTGGCCAATGTAAAGGTTGTGGGCCACTCCTTTTATTCGTTTTTGGTTTGAGACCACTATATAAGAGGAAGTTTGTGTTAGTGAAGAAACAGGTTTTAGAACCTCCTCTCTTTTAAGAATTCTCTCTTTCCCTTGTAATATTTTCTAAGCAATTTTCAATAAAAGTTTGCAATTTGATTTGGAAGATTTCGTCCAAAGGTATTTTTTACTATTATTTTATATTTCTTTATGTTCATAAGCCCAATGATGGGCTAAACTGTTTATGTTGAGTTGTAGCATACTAGGTTACTATGATAAATGGTGTAAGTTACAATCATAAATATGGTTTGAGCATTCAGATTAAGGTCATACATAGATTATCCCGGCATAGTTATGAAAGATCGCTGAATTAATCCGTTGAATTACTCGTTGGATTACCCATGTGGAGGGCGGACCCGGACGCACCCGGATAGTAAGGATTTTCATTTATTATAGCCAGGCTAAATCTATGATTAGTAAAGGTTCCTCACAGTCTGAATGTGCGATCTGCGTTTGTTTTGGTATGTCAAGATTTCTCATCAAATCTTTTTTGAGTTCCTCCATATATAATGTTATGGCTTCTAATTTGGAGATAAGTCATTTCTTCATTTGAAGTTTTCTTGTGATTTTTTTGAATGGACTCAAATCCTCTGTTAGTTGTGGTTCTGAGGTGGTAGTATCATAATACTTGTTGATTTTAACATTGATTAAATCAATAATCTCTTGGCCATGCATTTGGCCTTCAGGGTTCTTCTGAAGTAACTTACTCCAGAACTTTGTATAAAAGGTCCTCTGAAAACAAGGAAATCCTTCTGAAGTATTATTAACTTCTATTGACCATTTCATGATCCAAAGAATTGAAAATTCAATAAAAAAATACATCAAGGATATTCCCTCGAAGAATATATTTTCTTCCTGCAAATTTATTAATTTTGGGGATATGTCTACCCATTCTAAATATAATTTCTTGTATGATTCTGGTAAGATTTTTACCGAAAGACCATATAAAGTCCACCATTTGCAAAACCAATTAGGAATATGCCTGTCAAATATATTAGAACATATTTTAATAAACCATGAATGCTTTCTATTAGCATTCGCATATAAAAGGACTTTATTAAATCTTTTTCAACATTTAGAGGTTGAACTCCACCACCTTTATCTGGCGGTGGTTGCAAACTGCTATGAGCAACTTTCTCTTTTCCTTTTGACTTAGTAGGTAAAAGGGAAATAATCTTATCAACTTTGTCATGTAAAGAGACAATATGATCACCCAGAATACTCATATAAATATTAACATAATTATTTTGCTTAATCATGACATTAACATGTTGAGCAGTCACTAAAGCAGTGTCATTTTCAAATATTTTAGAAAAGGCATTAAAATTCACAAACCTGATTTTAAATCAAACTTAGAAAATATTATAGCATCATAAACTTTATCTAATAAATCCTTCTTATTAGAAATGGGATACCTGATCCATCTTAATGCTTTTTGGAACAGGAAAAAACATGTAGTTAGTCTTCCTTATGAGGATGACTTTGATGAAAATAATATTCCCACCAAGGCTAGACCTTGCTAGATAAACTCTGAATATTTAGAGTTATGCAAAAAGGAAATAAGTTCACTACTTCAGAAAGGTCTTATAAGACAATCCAAGTCACCTTGGTCTTGTACAACATTCTATGTTAATAAACATGCTGAGCAAGAAAGAGGAGCTCCATGCCTGGTAATCAATTATAAACCTCTTAATAAAGCATTAAGATGGATCATGTATCTCATTCCTAATAAGAAGGATTTATTAGATAGAATTTATGATGCTATAATATTTTTTAAGTTTGATTTAAAATCATGTTATTGATAGATTCAGATAGCTAGGTCGGATAGGTTTAAGATAGCCTTTAATATGCCAATGGGGCAGTTTGAATGGAATGTTATGCCTTTTGGTCTAAAAAATGCCCCTTCTGAATTTTAGAAGATTATGAATGATATATTCATACCTTATAGTAATTTTATAATAGTTTATATAGATGATATTTTAGTATTTTCAAAAAATGTGAAAACTCATTTTAAACACCTTGAATTATTCAAGAAAATTATTATGCAAAATGGATTGGTTTTATCACAACCTAAAATAGCTTTGTTTAAAACAAATGTCAGATTCATTGGCATAATGACCAAATCTTTCACATTTGTGACAAGTGTTTGATTTATTATAATTCTGGCAATACCTTTTCTTTCTTTTAGAAGAGTCTCTTTTACCTTCCTCAGCTCTTCTGAGCTTCTTCTCGATCCTCTTTTTTTTTCCATTTTTCATAATCTCTTTTTGATGATTTCTTCTTTTTATGAGGAGTATCCTTGTCTTTTGATTTTTGTTTAGGAATATCAAATGCGAATTGTTCGTAAAATTCTCCTAATTGTTTCCTTTCATTTAAGCGATGTCGCTTAATCTGCTGATTCAACTTGATTTCATTACATAAGGATAAACCTTCCCGTACACATGCACTTATAAGTTTCCCATAAGTATAATCATCATAATTAATGCTATGGTTATCTCCTCTAATGGCCTTCCTGACTCTTTCTGCAAATAAAGTCGGTAATCCATCTATAAAATTGAATTTCCAATGAGCGCTATTACACTCCGGTTATTCCATTACTCTACAAAGGAAAACATCCTTATAGTACCTGAATGATGTAAGGGTCTTACACCTCAAGTTTTGGAGAAGAGTTCTAATGGTCTCACTATTATCTGACCATCTTCCTGAGAAATGTTCAATAATATTCAAAACTAGTGTATAAACTGCCTTCTGAGTTAATTGTTCTCCTTCTTGTTTTACCGCCAAAAGAACTTTATCTCTTTGATCTTGACTGAGATAATTATCCCACCATCCTTTCAATTGGCCAGTAAGCCCTGCCGTTATTATATCATCAATAGTCTTATCACTATTTTTGTTGGTTTTACAGATAGTACTGTACATTAGCATTCTATGGACAGTTGTATAAATTTGTCTATCGGTATAACTATCTATGTTCCATTCATAGATCTCTTTATCATTATAACTATTAGTTATAATATGTTCATATTCTTCCAATAAAACATCATGTGGGGTAGGTCTGGGATAATAGTACATCCTTTGGACCGGTTTCCTAGCATACTTTTCTGATATCTTATTAAGACTATCATAAAATTCTTTCTTACTACTTAGTTCTCCTTCTTCAAAGTTTTCAACATTTAGAGGTTGAACTCCACCACCTTTAAATTTCTTTTCCAATAAATGCTCAAGATCTGAAAAATCTTTAATCTTGAAGTCTTCAATCTCTAGCGGTGGTTGCAAACTGCTATGAGCAACTTTCTCTTTTCCTTTTGACTTAGTAGGTAAAAGGGAAATAATCTTATCAACTTTGTCATGTAAAGAGACAATATGATCACCCATAATACTCATATAAATATTAGCATAATTATTTTGCTTAATCATGACATTAACATGTTGAGCAGTCACTAAAGCAGTGTCATTTTCAAATATTTTAGAAAAGGCATTAAAATTCACAACCTTATCATTTTTATTAATTTGGAAAGACTGATTTAGTAATTTCTCCATTACTTAAGGTGAGATCTCTTTCAAGCATAAAAACATAGTTATGAACATGTTTGCACATAAACCATGGAACAAATGCAACTAGACAATTTATTCCTGAATCAATAAGATCTTTATAAAATTCTTCTTGAAAATCATGTTGTTCAGCTTTAGTAAAGTTTTTGAAAACCATTTTCTAAAAAGTTTCCATTTCTTTCGCTCAAAATCTTTAGCGATACGAGCTCTTGCCGGAGATCCCAGATTAAAATCAATAATTTTGTCAGTCATTAAAAACCATGTTTAACCTGTTATTCCATCTGAAAAAGTCATTTCAGATTCAATTATATCTAAATCAGAACTAGCTCTATGGATAGGTCTAGCTATATTATCTTTATCAATTTTTATATTATCACATCTATAAGTTTCTCTAATTTGAGAAGTGGAAGCACGAGAAGGAACCTGTACAAGGTAATCAACAGGGGATATATAAGAAGAGTTAGATCTAGTTATTCTAGAAGACATACTACTACGATTATCAATAAGCATGTTATTAGACTCAGAAAATCTGATTTTAACAGTTCTATCATTCAGCTGTTCAATTTCAGAAACATCAGTATTAATATTATTTTGAGGTTGGGTAGCATTCTCAATAACCCATTCATGTGGAAAATCAATTTCTTCCCACTTGATAGGTCTTCTAGTAACTACTTTAGATTTATCAAAATTAGTTTCTATTAAAATAGTTTCATTTTTAAAATCAATTACTTTACACATAGGATTTAAAGTATGCAATAATTTATAGTAAATTCTATAACATATATAAACAACTTCAGTGCCAGACATATAATCATAACTATGAAGTTTAACATTTAGCATAAGAGAACTTAATGAGTTCTCATCCTGCAAAGAAATTTGCAAATTAGGATAAACATTAAAATAGACCGGTCCATATGCTAGACTAGTTTGAATTGTCCCTATAAGAGACTTCTTCCAATTATGATTTCTACCATCACGTAAAGCTGCTATAAAGCTTTCTGGTAACCCTCATAAAGTAAGACGCTTAAAAGCAACCTGCACTAAACATATATGCATGAATCTATAAATATCCCTATAAGGGGCTAGATCATTATCAGATAATAATCTGAAAATCTGATTATCACTATCAATAGTGATAGTTTCTTTAGTGGTTTTAACCACCTGTTTGAGACCTAGTTTCTCAAAAGTACCATTTGATATATGATTCTATGCGATATTTTTGGAATAGTCCACTTATTAAGTAGATCAAGATGTTGAGGTATATCATATTCTTCTTTTCTACTGTTTTTAACAGTAGATCTTTTCTTTATGATATTCATTAAAGAAACTGTGTTGAACTATAACACCTATAGTATAAGTCCATGGCTCTGATACCAAAACAAACGCGGATCGTACATTCAGACTGTGAGGAACCTTTACTAATCATAGATTTAGCCTGGCTATAATATATGAAAATCCTTACTATCCGGGTGCGTCCGGGTCCGCCCTCCACATGGGTAATCCAACGAATTAATTCAGCGATCTTTCATAACTATGCCGGGATAATCTATGTATGACCTTAATCTGAATGTTCAAACCATATTCATGATTGTAACTTACACCATTTATCATAGTAACCTAGTATGCTACAGCTCAACACAAACAATTTAGCCCATCATTGGGCTTATGAACATAAAGAAATATAAAATAATAGTAAGAAATACCTTTGGACGAAATCTTCCAAACCAAATTGCAAACTTTTATTGAAAATTGGTTAGAAAATATTACAAAAGAGAGAGAGAACTCTTAAAAGAGAGGGGGTTCTAAAACCTACCTCTTCACTAACACAAACTTCCTCTTATATAGAGGTCTCAAACCAAAAATGAATAAAATGAGTGACCCACAACCTTTACATTGGCCAATAAACAAACGATAAGACCAACAAGCCCCTATGGTCTTCACATGGTCTTCTTTTATTTTTGTAAGCCGACAATGCTTTCTATCTTTATAAAAGTAACTTTAATTATTTTGGTCTCTTATGACATGTGACCAAATAATAGCTGCAATATTATGCTTTTTCTTTTTCTTTGCCAGTTGTGCTTGCACTAGAAGACTCTTCTATTTGTCTTTGATATCTTTTGAGAATAGTTTCAATATCTATCTTTTCATCAACATCTTGTTCTTCCCCAACAATGCATGAATCATTTTCTTTATCATATTCTTCATTTGTATGGCTTGCTGATGCCATAGAGATATAATCTTTATATCTATGTCAAGATTTCTCATCAAATCTTTTTTGACTTCCTCCATATATAATGTTATGACTTCTGATTTGGAGATAAGTCCTTTCTTCATTTGAAGTTTTCTTGTGATTTTTTTGAATGGACTCAAATCCTCTGTTACTTGTGGTTCTGAGGTGGCAGTATCATAATATTTGCTGATTTTAACATTGATTAAATCAATAATCTCTTGGCCATGCATTTGGCCTTCAGGGTTCTTCTGAAGTAACTTACTCCAGAACTTTGTATAAAAGATCCTCTGCAAACAAGGAAGTCCTTCTGAAGTATTATTAATTTCTATTGACCATTTCATGATCCAAGGAATTGAAAATTCAATAAAAAAAATACATCAAGGATATTCCCGAAGAATATATTTTCTTCATGCAAATTTATTAATTTTGGGGATATGTCTACCCATTCTAAATATAATTTCTTGTATAATTCTGGTAAGATTTTTACCGAAGGACCATATAAAGTCCACCATTTGCAAAACCAATTAGGAATATGCCTGTCAAATATATTAGAACATATTTTAACAAACCATGAATACTTTCTATTAGCAATTCTCATATAAAAAGACTTTATTAAATCCATCAATATAATCCCAGTAATTGTATTTTACTGCGATCTTTTGTTCTGAGTGGATATAATCCAATTTCTTCAATGTACTCATACTCCATTCTTCAGGTGCTATAATCTTTTTTATAATTATTTTGGAAAAGTTATAAACTTTCTTGGTATTGGCAGGGTAGAAGTGCTGAAATTCGCACCCTGTAGATGAGAGTATTATCTCACAATGCATTATGTATTTGTAAACAGTGATAGTATAAGATACTGTATCCAAATACCTAGCCATTATTTGCCATGGCTCATTCCTCCATTTGAGATCATTTTCTTCTAAAAGAAGTATAACTTCTTTTTTGTCATTCATATCAAAGACCTCTATGTTCTCATCGTCCATTAGAATTGAAGAGTATGATGGTGGATTATTATCCAACTCTTTTTTGGATTTCATAAAATCCATGAACTCCTTATACATCGGGTGGTTTATATTAATGCCACTAGTTCCACTTGATGAGGTAGCTGAATCATTAATATTAAATGATGTTAATGTTCTGTTGCCTTGTTGAGCGAGGATATGACCTCCTCTTCCTCTCCTGGAGGGAGGGGGCCATGCTGGTCTCATCTTGAAAAGGAAAATTATTATTAGTTTAAATATTCTCTAGTAAGAAAATCAGGAAAACTATTATCTTCACCTTTCTTATACTGTAATTCAAAATTAAAAGGTGCTAAAAGGGCTTGCTATCTAGCAAACATTTTTTTAGAAACATCATGTTTACAGTCTTTATTAAACATAAACCTAGCTGCTTGGCAATCAGTTTTTATTAAAAACTTTTGATTATAAAGATCGCCTTGGAACTTAAGAACACATTTAACTATAGCCAAGATTTCTTTAGCTATAGTAGCATAATTCTTCTGGGGATCATTCCATTTGTCAGAATAAAATTGGACAATATAATGACGCTTATTATTAGGACAATATTGGGTTAATACTCCCCCATATTCTATATCTGAAGCATCAGTTTCAACAATTTTTGCCCAATTAGGATTTGCCAATGTTAAACAGGGATGGTTTTTAACCTTTTCCTTAATCCTTTTGACAGCTTCAGTATGATTATCTGACCAAGCCTTAGGATTATTTTTTATCCTGTCATATAAAACAACAGTATCTTTTGCTAAATCTCTAATAAAAGGAGCAACATAATTAAGACTCCCAAGAAATCGTTGTAACTGAGTCTTATTAGTAATAATATCAGGAAATTTTGAAGCAAATTCAATACTTCTATTAATAGGGCTAATATTACCTCTTTCAATATTATGACCAAGGAATATGACATTTGTTTTAAACAAAGCCATTTTAGGTTGTGATAAAACCAATCCATTTTGCATAATAATAATAATAATAATAATAATAATAATAATAATAATAATAATAATAATAATAATTATTATTATTATTATTATTATTCACAAACAAAACCTCTCCTTATACGATTTCTAAATGCTCTCAAAATAAGACATATTAAAAATACATAATTGTTTCTTTCATCCCAAAACAAATGATATATGAATAAAAATAAAATCTTAAAGAATATTCTTGAAGCACCTTACACTTTCTATAATTTTTTTAGTTTTGACAAAGTTTTCTTCTCTTTGACAAGAGAGATTTCTTTAATATAAGAACTCTTTGTATGGTATAAATCGGTTGATTTTCTTTATCTTTTTTGTTGAATTTATAGAGACCTAATGGACTTATCATAATGATAGGAGAAATTGATTTTGGGGATTCTGAATAAAATAATCAAAAAGGAAAGGAGAATTGAATTAATTACCCAAAAAAGGATATAATTAGTAAGAAATATTTTATTTTAACTAAGATAGTCATTCTAACAATAATATAATAAGAAAATAAGGATAAAAATCAAAAGGGGAGAAAGATGTTATTAGGTTTTATAGTATTTTTTTTTTACAAATATCCAAATTTATTTTAAAATCGGAGTTATGAATGCATAATTTAATTAAGATAAATTAAATTATAAATCCTTTTGAAACTGAAAAATATTTGGATGAATTAAAATTTTAGAATAGTGTAACTACGGTTACTTGAGCCACAACAAATAAATCAAAATTATACTTATTGAACAAGGAATAGGATGGTATTAATATTTGATGCTTTTTGCTTTTAAAATATGAAATATATTTATAAAGTTGGGAAATAATAAGTAATACCACTCAAATACTCAAGATTTACTTTAAAATCGGAGTTATATATGCATAATTTAATTAAGATAAGTTAAATTATAGATCCTTTTGAAATTGAAAAAAAAAAGATTTGGATAAATTAAAATTTTAAAATAGTTTTACTAGGGTTACTTGAGACCCAACAAATAAATAAAAAATATACTTATTGAACAAGGAAGGGGATGATATTACTTATTAATGTTTGATGTTTTTAGCTTTTAAAATATGAGAGATATTTAGAAAGTTGAGAAATAACAAGGGAAATTAATAATAAGTAACACTTCTCTTTCATCAAGAATTTTATCCCCCTTTTATATTTTATTTTTAAAAAAAAGTCATATTTCTCATAATTCACACTTCTTCATCTTCATTATTTTTACTCTTAATTAGTAATAGCCATAACTCACATTAAATTATCGTAGTTATTAAAAAAGTTACTTACATAATCATTTAATTTTAACAATAAGAATGTGTATGCAATTTATATATTATGGTGACACTAATAAGAACTTACACTAACAATTAATATGTTAACCGTGAAAACAGAAAGGAAAACACAACAAGATGAAGAAAAGAAGAACAAACAAAAAGTGTAAATATAATTATTTTTTACTTCATATATATATATATATATATATATATTTATATTTATTACCCTTATATATAAGCCAACAAGAAAAGGACTATCATTGCAATATATAATTGTACATCATGTTGTGTGGATTGTACTTTTATATAGTCTTATTTATTGATTGATGAATACACGTGTGCACACTTCTCTTTGCCAAACAAATATAAGCCAAAAAATGAGAGGTTGTAGGAATACAACTGTAGGTGCCTGTACCAAAGTGCTTTAACAATTGTACTTTATAGCCACGTGTAGGTACTTTGAAACAAATGTCTTACAATTACTCAACTCCTACACCTTAACCAAAATTTCCTCTCAAGTCTGTCTTCTTTGGAGCAGCTTGGTTCACTCGATGAAGCATGGCCAAACGCCTACTTAGGAAAGATCAAAATAAAATATTATTTAGTAAAATAATAGCAAAATCTATCTTTAATAAGTTATCCCTTTTTAATAATCTTTATCAATTAAAAATAAATCTAGGATTCTTAAAATATATCCGCTTCATATATTTTGCTACACAAAGCCCAAAAAAAGAGACAAAAAAAAGAGAAAAAGTATAATTTACGTAAATTCGATAGTGGCAAGAGCTAATTACATTTTTTCCTATTCTTCTTTCAATTACAAAAATTCGTTAAAATTTATGAATTTTGAATACTTCTGGATACATCAGGACACATCCGGATATAAATAAGAGAGATGTACCTAAGAGAGGAGTAAGATATTAGAGATTTGATAGGGATGTACCGGAAAGGGATGTATCAGAGGGTGAAGGATGTATCAGAGAGGAGAGCTATGTATGTGAGAGAATTTTTGTTTAAATGTTATAAAATTTTAGAAATTATAATAAAATAAGATGTTTAGATCATTTTTCCAAAAAAAAATAAAATATCTTTTATCAAACTTTTTTTTTTAATCGTGTGGTCTTAGGGTGAAATCTCCGTGACTGAAATATCTCTCCCCCTCTCTCTCTAGATTATCTCCTTGCCATTTTGTTGGCTCAGTTTCTCTCTCATATTCGCTCGCTTGCTCCACCATTGGCTTATCCTCTGCTCCCTAATTTCTCTGAATTCCACAATTTTCACCTGACCGCAATCGTCGCAGCAGCAGCTCTGAATGCTAATCATCTTTTGATCCTCTTCACTCGCTGTGATTTTACCATCCCTCTCCGGCCGAATATGTGTATGTATCTGCTGCATCTTTGTATTTCCAGACGAACGAGTTTTTGTTCCGGTTGGCTTGATTTTTCTTAAGCGTCTGCTTTCAATTCTGCTTCTCTACTGTGTACCGATGCTTTTGAATAGATATGGCTTCTGCTACTTCAATGTCAGGTAATCAGTGCAATTATTAATTTCATTTCATTGTGCGAAAATGGCGTGTTAATCAATTGATACATAAACCTTAATAGCGAATTAGTCGAGTTCAGTGTATTTAGGTTTTCTAAAGTCTGTTTCATTCCACTGCTAAGTAATTTGTGTTGCAAGGGCAAATTAGAGGTTTACAGTAGCTGGAGGTTCACTAATTCTACTAATATACTTGTGGAGCTAATATGAATGATGTGTGAACATTTGTCAATCAATTGATACATACACCTTAATTGCGAAATAGTTGAGCTCATGCTATTTAAGTTATGTAAGTCTATTTCATTCCACTGCTAAATAGTTTGTGTTGCAAGGCAAATAAGAGGTTTTTAGTGGCTGGAGGTTTACTAAATCTACTTATGATTATTCGTGGAGCTAACATGAATGACGTGTGAACTGTTTATTAATTTCATTTCATTGTGCGTGAATGGCGTGTTAACCAATGGATACGTACATCTTAATTGTGAATTAGTCGAACTCAGGCTATTTAAGTTATGTGAAGTCTATTCCATCCGTTTTCATTCCACTGGTAAACAATTTGTGGTGCAAGGAAAAATTAGAGTTTTTTTTGTAACTGGAGGTTCACTAAATCTACTAAAATTGCTCGTCCGATTATTGGAGCTATCGTGAATGATGTGTAAATTTGTTAAAATTTCAATTTTGCAGTTTCTATCGAATGTGTGAATATATGTAAGTCTTGGAAAGGAGATGTGAGTGGAAGACTCGACTGTAGTGCGTTATCTTGTGCCTGGAAGGCACCAAGGGCCTTGACTGGGTTCCTTGCAAGCACAACTCATCCTACTCAGTGTTCCTCTACTCCTTTTGGGCGATATGGAAGAAGAGATCGTCTCCGCCGATGTGTAAGTTTACTCAACTCCCAACTTACACTGTTTGGAATTAATCTCATTGAGTGAAAGCAAATTTGAGTCCAAAAAGCTTTATTTTAGTTTGAGTTAATGGTCAAAAACACCTACACTTTCACTTTTTTACGAGTTCCGTACCTCAACTATCCATTGTTCTCTTTGCCTACCTAAACTATCACTACAAATCCCTTTGTATGAAAACACACCTCAACGCTTAGTTGGCCAAATATTTGTTCCCAATTGACAACATGCGCAGTAGGCCAACTCAATATCGAGGTGTGTTTTAATAAAAAGGGAGTGATAGTTGAGGTATGAAACTTGTGAAAAAAGTGATAGTTTAGGTTTGTTTTTTACCATTAAGTTTTCAGCTTCAGAGGCTTTACTGCCTTGAACTTTTAAAAAACTTGTTGGTCATTCACGTTTTGCCTGTAATAGTAACTTGTGTGTGATGAGACAGAGGATTGATTTGCTATTAATTGGTCTCTTTTCTTTTTTGCTTTGTTTATGGTTAAATTAGTAGTCTTTGCTAGAGGAGTGTGTAGGAAATTTGGTGGTAACTACTGCAAGTTTCATTCATATATAAATAAATAATCCTTGTGCAAATTTTGGTCCTTTATATTGCGTTACTTATCTGTGGAACATGTGGAGAAATCTGAGAATCCAATTCAGAACTTTAAGGCAACGTATGTAGTTGCACAAGATTTATACTGACTCACTATAATGTCTTTGATACCCACTGTGGCATGTTTCTATAGAGCTCAACAACCTTCCAAATGTAACTCAATTTTGAGTTCACATGTAGACTTGAATTGGGACTTACAGATGTAAGATGAACTTAGTAAAGGTTGAGTTTGATATTAGATGAAAGATTTTAAGCATCTAACTCGAAACCTTAAGTGAATAAGTAGAGTATCTCAAAATCTTTAAAACACCCAATGTAGAACTTCTTTTATAACTCAGTAGAACAGTTCATATTCTCATTAGAACATTCATAGATTATATCTGTATATCATTTAAAGTTTAGTTTGTTTGATTCTTTATTAATAAGTAGTTCGTTAGATTCTTGTTCTTTGTTAATATGAGGAGGCCGACTTAGAGAACTTGACCTCAGTACTTCTTGATATATGTTCAGAATTTAAGTTGAGATGAATCATGTTTTCTTTCCATTCCATCCACCTTTTAACTGACACATTATGTTCAGCAAGCTAAAAAGTTTTGTTTAATAACAATATTGCTTAAGCCAACTTGCGCGTTCCTCTAATATTTGACTAGGTACCTACTACCTCCCACCGGTAATGGTACTGTGCAACTCTACCGACCAATGCACGGAAAAATATCTCTTAGCAAGTTACCCTTATCTCAAAAAAAATAAAATAGCTCTTAGCATATTTCATCTCTTCTGTACCCTGGTCTCCAGGTTATTAGGTGAGCTCTTTCATTTATTTCTTCTTGTCAAAGCATGGACATTATTTAGACCTTAGAGTAAGCCTTTAGGAAAGATACGATTTGTATAGGGCCACGGATTGCTATCTATTAGAAGATTGATATCTGATAATTGAAGTACATATATGGATTATGCACTCATATATTTCTAGTGTGGCCTTTGTTTTTTTCTGTGTAAACCTAGCTAGGCTTGATGAATGAGGTAAAAAAAGGTAAAAAAGGTGATTCTGTATCTTAAGAATTTCTTTTGTTGGTTATTAAGTTTCAGGACCTTAACTGAGTGGAGTGTATGGCAAGAACTCATATATTGTACCCCAACCAAATTGGAATTGAGGTGTAATTGTTTCAAAGTTTCTGATATACAACATCTGCTCTTCTTCAATACTTATGCCTAACACAACCTAGTGCTAAATGTCATAGAGATTCATAAAATGACACGTTATAAAAATAGAAATGGGCATACTGTAGCAAATACATGGATAAGGCTTTGATTTTGGACCCTATCTAGTTTCCCAAAACGCTTTTCTCGAGAGCTGAATCAAGGATTCAATTAGAATGAGTTTAAGCTGGATTCACGTAGACATGTATATTTTTCTTTGAGCATACATAATATATGTATTTTTTGAGAAGTTATACATAAAGGTTTTATAGTTGATTTTCTTGAGAAGCTGTTATATCTATCACATGCTTTTGTCTTACTAGTTTTTACTTGTGGCAGAGATGTTATACTTCTGATATGGATGAACGCTACCCTGTTGAATTTCTGCGAGGAGTCCCTGGCTCAATGCTTCTACTATCTGCTTCTAGCAAATGGAAATTGTGTTGCTCTTCATCATTTTCTTCAGAGTCGTATGTAGCGATATCTCCTGAAAGTTTGTGGGAGGTTTGTGATCCTCTAGCTATAAATCATCTCTGATTCCTGGCATCATCGACAAAGCTTGGCTAAATATTTACTCTCTGTCATGATGGAAAGATCATGAGTTGTGATTAACAGTTACTTTTGTTTGAAATTAAGAAGCACTAAGATTTTCCAGTTGTGAATAAGCAAAATTTCTCTGGAAGGAACTAATGGGAAATTTCAAACTGCTAAATGTTCGGACTAGAAGTAGAAAGCCCAATCCAGTCTCAGAACGTCTAATTCACATTCTACTGTTGTTCTTTTCCCATACATAAAACTTTCATTTCTTTCAATGTTGAACCTTAAGCAGGTGCGGTCTTTAGTGTGCATTTCTTACTACATTAATTGAAGATACAGAACAACCTCTCACTTCAAAGTGCTTGAATTTTATGGTCATTGGCTAATTCAATTGTATGTTATGTCAGTATTTTGATAATGTCAGTTATCTCTTGTGCAGGATCTTAAACCTACTATTTCATATCTTTCTTGCAAGGAATTGGAATTGGTTCGTAAGGCTTTGAATGTAAGTATATTCCCATATCATCAAAATTCAACATGATTGATCTTATTCCCCGGCTTTAAATTCCTTCCTCCTTTTCTGTCTGTGCAAGATAAGCATCTGTTACCAAATACTTGGTATGCCATGATCTCCATCTAAATCACTATATTAAAAGAAACTCTTATCTACTGATCATTATTACAGCTAGCTTTTGAGGCACATGATGGTCAAAAGCGTCGTAGTGGAGAGCCCTTTATTATTCACCCAGTTGCAGTTGCACAGATCCTTGGACAGCTTGTAAGTTGTGTGGAACTATTGTACTCTCCTGGCTAGGAAGGAATAAACTGACTTTGACTTTTCTTTTTTCTATTTTGAGGAATTGGATTGGGAGTCGGTTGCTGCTGGGTTATTACATGATACTGTAGAGGACACAGATGTAGTTACTTTTGAAAGAATAGAGAAGGAATTTGGTGCAACAGTTCGCCGTATTGTTGAAGGGGAGACTAAGGTAGTTTCTCAGAAGATATAGTTACTGTAGAATCTTCTTTTCTCCATCTTTTTCTTGTGTGTGTTGATTTGTTTGTGTAGGTAACAAATTAAAACAAATTTGATTTGATGTAAATGGGATTGATGTGCTAGGTATCCAAGCTGGGAAAGATCAAGTGCAAGGATGAAAGCCATGTACAGGATGTCAAAGCTGATGACCTTAGGCAGATGTTTCTTTCCATGACAGAGGAGGTAATGCCTCTAATAACTTGCACAAATTTCGTTACTTTCTTCACAATCCGTTACTTCAAATGTTTCTGTTTCAGGTCCGTGTTATAATTGTCAAATTAGCTGATAGATTACATAACATGCGCACTCTTTCACACATGCCTCCACACAAGCAGGTATGTAGATGGTATTTTTTTCCTTTTTCTGCCTGTTTCTATCCAATCTCTAACACTCTTGCTGCTCTATGCCCCCATCAGTCTGGAATCGCAACAGAGACGCTGCAGGTTTTTGCTCCTTTGGCAAAACTTCTCGGAATATACCAAATCAAGGTTTCTCTTTAGCTTCCTCAAGAGTTTTACATGCTTTGACATGCCTAAGATATTTCCCTAACTGAAAATTCCTTTTCTTCTTCCTCCCCCCTAGTGACTGGTTGTGTGGCCTTTAGAACTGTATAACTGTTAATGTATATGGAGGATCTCATTTTCTTAATCCTTTTGCTGGATATGTTTAATGATAGTAATACTCGTAGCCTCCTTTATCCTAAATGGAATGGAACTGTGTTTCTTTTGCCTGGTGAGAGAGTTAAGGCGGGGTTAACTGTTGCTTGTTTCATTATGTACAGTTTCTTTTCTTCTAACTTATATTCTTATATCTGCTTAGTTTGATGAACGTTTGACTTCTCATCATGCAGTCAGAGCTTGAAAACTTAGCATTTATGTATACAAATGCTCAAGACTATGCCAGGGTGCAGCGTAGGATTGCAGAACTTTATAAAGAACATGAAAAGGAACTCGAAGAGGTACCTATCCCTCACCCTTCTGAAATTTGATTACTAGAAAACCTCAGTCATCCCACCATCCACACTGCGACATGCAACTTTTACTTATAAGCTGAGAAGTGAGAACATTATCTGTCATCACTGTGGTGTTTATGGCAACTCTTATGTAGTTATCAGTTACCTCCTCCTAATTGCATGGGTTTTTTTCCCTAGGCAAAAAGAATATTGATGAAGAAAATAGAGGAAGACCAATTCCTAGAACTTGTGACTGTGAAGACGGAAATTCAATCAATATGCAAGGAACCTTACAGGTGCTCATATGCCTATTTCCTGCTACTAATTTCATATTTAGTTTGTTGTTTATTTCCGTCTCAGGCATTCTTGCAGTTCTCTTTCTCTTTCTAGATTCTCTTTATTTGGTGTAGTACTTTTTTACTGGTGGGTTCTCCCAGCCTCAAAGGAAAGAGTGAAATTCTACCATCTGTCTGATAAAAAAAAGTTGCTCTATCATCGGGTTTACTGTTAGCTGATAAATTGCTGATTAATGACAACCACTGGATCAGCATGTTGCTCTTCTGCCCTGAAGAGTGGTCCCTCTTTCTTTTTAATTTTGCAATTCCTCATAATGGTTGTGCATTTTTGGAGTGGAAAGAGGAGAGAAAGTTATACGGTTAGCACTCCTGTTAAGATCTAGGGAATATCCAGTACTGGACCCACAAGTCATTTTCTCCAATTTCTTTCCAAATCTAATGAAGCAAAGTATGGCATTTTTTTGCAATATTTTTTAGACCATAGTGATCTTTTTGCATAGATCTGTTCCAGCTCATTCCAAACTCAGGCATGACCTGGGTGCTAGTGTGCATTTTCCATAGCAAACCTATTGAAGAAGTTTCCGGTTCTTCCGGTCTTATTTTTTTTTTTTCATGCTAGAAATATGTCCCTGTTAGTAACATTCCTATAGGTTAGTACTTTGTTGTTGGTGAAGAATACATAATTGTCCTCTTAACTTGAAAGCAATTTTCACTTAGACACCTCAAGGCTTGTACCTATTGAGCAACCGAACTCAAGTTGTGCCTATTAAACCACTCGTTACTAGCTACTAACAAAAACAGTGTGTGAACTGCTGCACGCACATTGACTTGGCTACACTAAGAAAGCAAATTGAGAAGAAGGATTTTGAAGCAATAAAGGGGGAAAAAAATTACGCTTCCTTCTCAAATGCATTTTCCAGGAACTCCCCCGCTGCCCACCGTGGTCGCTGGCAGTGATGGTTCTCTAAGACTGACTTCTTTAGCTCCTTTTGAAAACCATTTTCTTTATTCCAGAGTGATTGAGATGAGCTCGACAAACCAATGAATTAAGAGGTCTTAAACAGTTGAGTCCATCAGTTATTGAGGTGTAAAAAAAGCAAACTCTTGGAGTCAGAAAGTAGAGCCACAAGACAATGGAGAGAGAAGGGCCAACAGATGCCCCCACTTACTATGGATCAATGACCCCCTCCCAACAGCCCTCTGTCATCTGTCGTGGACCCCATTTTTTTATGGTGTCTTATTCAAATTTGAGAAAGCCTATATGGAAAACTCGAGCTTTCATTCAAATATGAGAAACTAAAGCATATATGGGAAATTCAAGAACTCTCATTATAAGCAATAACCTTGGCCATTTATTCACAGCCATGAATCTTCTAGACTAAACTGGATAATTACGAGAAAAGGTTCAGGAAAAAAATAAAGAAAGAAAAAGCAAAGGCTAGAGCTTTTGGTGTAGAAAAGCAGACTTTCATGTGACCTAAGAAGAATCTCTTTTGGATGTAGTGGTGGAGTTGGTGACTGGGAGAGAGCCTACTGCCTAGGGTGGATATGGTGGTGAAGGTGGTGGTGACCGGTGAGGACTAGGGAGAGAGAAGGCAAAAGAGATTATGCTGTTCATGCACTCTGTTGTAGTGAAATTTAAGCTCTATTTCATGTCAGTGAGTTGTCTAATAGATACAATTTAGTTTGAATTAAGGTAGGTACAAGCCCCAGTTGAGGTGTCTAAGTGAAAATTGCTTGCAAGTTTAGAGAGCCTTCTATGTGTTCTGCCTTATTGTTGTAATGGTGAATATTGCCTCATCAGCTTTGTTGATTTTATCTGCAGCATCTACAAAGCAGTACTCAAGTCTAAGAGTTCAATAAACGAAGTAAACCAAATTGCACAGGTCTTCTGTTGTGATAAACTTGATAAATTTGATACATAATGTTCCTTTATGTCTACTGTTATGTATTAACTTTTGTATATTTGGATTGCCAGCTTCGAATTATTATAAAACCAAAGCCTTGTGTCGGAGTTAGGCCCCTTTGCAATGCACAGCAGGTAATGTGTTATGACAATGCAGATACAGCTTTCTTTGAAGTTTAATACTTTGTTTGGTTTCACGGAACTTCTAAGGTTGTCTTTATTTTTTATTGGTAAAACTTCTAAGGTTGTTTATGATGTATATTATTCAAAGTTCTAGTGGGTTTCAATTTCCAAACCTTTGACCAGAACTTCGGGAAGTGTACAACTTGCTACAACTTGTATTTCCTAACATTAAAGAGAAAAAAAGGGGTTGGGGGTGGGGGTGATGGTGGTATACTATTTTGTTCGTGGAAATAGAGTTCATTAGATATCACTTTGTGATCAATGCATTTTGGTTTGAAATAAGATCACTTAATAATGTATTGTAAATCATATACAAATCGTACCTAAGTTTTATTACTTTGGAAATTGAGCAGAAAGAATTGCTAATATAAATTATTTAATCAATACCGAAATTTGCACCTCTTTATGTATACTGTATACTGTATACTGTATAGAGGTATCTCTGACATGTTTTTCCTTTACAGATATGCTATCATCTGCTTGGACTAGTACATGGAATCTGGACACCTATCCCTCGTGCTGTAAGTATTGGATAATGTATCTGCATCTGTTTCCTCTGTCATATGCTAATGGACTTTTGTCGCTCTATCTGTAACATTTTGCAACAGATGAAAGACTACATTGCCACCCCTAAGCCTAATGGCTATCAAAGTCTTCATACAACAGTGATTCCATTTCTTTATGAGAGCATGTTTCGTTTGGAGGTTCAGGTATACTTATGGCACCCCCAAAACTAAGGAATAATAAATATATCAGTTACTCCCTCTATTCCAATATGTATGTCCCACCTATTTTGAAATGTACCAAAATGTTTAACACCATTCTATCTTCTAGAAAATTTCAATTTCAAGAATTCAAATACATTGCACTCTTCAAATTTGAACTCCCCTTTGATGTTTCCCAATCAAACTAACATTTCAGCCATTATTTAAAAATATTTTGTTTCAGTATGTGTGGGAATATATATATACTCCTGAAATGTTTTTTTATAAAGTAAAAATAATCCCGTTGAAGTGTCTTTGGCATTTTACTTTCTGATGTTATGAATTTGCCTCTGGTTTATTGACAAGTCAGCACTTATTTGTTTCTGATTATCGTCGAGCAACTTGATTATACGTGCGTAATGTTTGGCAGATAAGAACTGAAGAGATGGACCTCATAGCTGAAAGAGGCATTGCTGCACATTACAGTGGGAAAGGTTTTGTAAATGGTTTAGTTGGGCATGTTATAACCAATGATAAAAGTTCTGGAGGAAAAATAGTCTGCCTTAACAATGCCAATATTGCTCTCAGGGTATAAGTATATTGCTTTTGCTTAACTGTCTAGTGCCTTAATATCTGTGTGGGCTTCATCTGTAACTATTATTATGGGGTAAAATTCCTTCTCTGATGTAGATTGGCTGGCTGAATGCAATTAGGGAGTGGCAAGAAGAGTTCGTTGGAAACATGAGCTCTAGGGAATTTGTGGACACTGTTACCAGAGATCTGTTGGGCAGTCGTGTCTTTGTCTTTACACCCGGAGGAGAGGTGACTTCTGTGTGATTTTTCTACTCAATTTGTTCCCTTTTTGAGTCCTGTAACATCATCGCTATACCACTTTGCTATATTTGCAGATAAAACATCTCCCAAAGGGGGCTACTGTCATTGATTACGCGTATATGATACACACTGAAATTGGCAATAAAATGGTGGCTGCTAAGGTCTCAATCTTGTTACTATAGGTGTTTTTCACAGTATCAGCTTGATACTGTTTTCAATAATATCTCACCTTATAAAAAAATCCCGTTCTATAGGTTTTTAATGCTTCATGAATCTGGATGTGACTGCAGCATCTTCTGTTTGCAGGTGAATGGTAATCTTGTCAAACCAATGCATGTACTTGCAAACGCAGAAGTTGTAGAGATTATCACTTACAATGTTAGTTGCTATGAATTCCGATCCTTCTTTTGCCTATGTTCTCTATCTTTTATTCTTTTTTCTCTTCCTTTTGTGGTCAGCCTGGGGCTTGCTAAATTTTTCATGTTCGGTTGGTCAAATATTTTGTAAAACATTTTCTTTATGAAAACAAGCTCCTTAAAAATGAGGAAAATGACTTCCATGATGGAAGTAGGGAAAACAAGTTGCACCTAGTGACATTCCAAAAAAATGTAGATTGCCGTCATTAGTTTCTTTCTGTAAGCTCTGATAAGTTTTACTCGATGCATTCGAGTAATTACTTCACCATGCTGGTAATTTACAAGCATCTGGAACATTACCAATTTTTTTTAAAAAAAGTAATTTACAAGCATCTGGTTATTTTCCTTTCTTCAGGGTCTCTCCAGCAAGTCTGCTTTCGAGAGACATAAACAGTGGCTTCAACATGCAAAAACTCGTTGCGCCCGGCACAAGATTATGAAAGTAGGTATCTCTGCTGAGTTAGAATGGAAATTTATCATGTACTGCTACTACTACAAATTAACTGATGTGGAGCTCATCTTTTCTTTAGTTTTTGAGAGAGCAAGCTGCACTATCAGCATCTGAAATAACTGTGGATTCAGTTAAGGAATTTGCTGCTGAGTCTGAAGGGGACAGCACAGTGGAAGAATTAGCAGATTACTCAAAGGGAACCAAACATTCATGGGAGAAAATCCTCAAGAATGTTATGGAGGTATCATCTGCAAGGATAAATAGTGAAGATATTTTCCAACTCCGTAGTGGTAGTATTCAAATTCCCAAGGTAAATGGGAAACATAATAAGTGCATGCAGCATACGAGTTTGAAGGCCACAGGGGAGACATTGTCACAAGGAAATGGTGTTGGTGAAATGATACTTGCTAACATACCAAGGTACAGGGATGTTCTGCCCGGATTGGACGGCTGGCTGGCTAGCAAAGTTGCAACTTGGCAGAACCTGGAAGGGCACTCTGTCCAGTGGTTTTGTGTTGTCAGCATAGATCGAAAAGGTAATGTTTGGTCCAGAGGCTAATTATTGCAAATGAGCATCAAACTGGATAAGGCATCACTGCTCATTTATATTAGATGCATTTGCGAACTTTGCAATGTATTGGTGGTTCTAAATTCCTTTGAAAAATCATTACCACTAGCAGTGCTAGTATTTGTTTTTTCCTTTGCTTTAGGCATTTGGTAACCGAAACCTACTGCTAGGCCTGAAGTGCTCCCAACCAACAGGTTCTAACATTCCTAGGGATCTAATCCAAGACTTTAGTTAAGGGTGGAAAAATCTTAGCCACTACATTTAGTTTAGTTGTGAGAGAGAGGCTTGTCAGAATTACGTATTTAAAAGTTTGACTACCTTGAGGATCAAATTTTCAAGTTCAAAAGAATGACATCAAACTTTTGAATAACCAGAGAAGTGTGTGAGAGTATGTCGGGATGGGGGCGGGGGGGATTCCATCGATGTAGAAGATCTAACTTTTGTTCTTTTTTGTAATTTTTGTATAGTTCCAACTACATGTATTCCAGTTTATTAACCTTATCTTTATCAAAAAAGTTTATTAACCTTATGTTCATTTACATATGAACATTATCTATGACCTGGTATTTGTTGACTAATAGAAATTTTAATGTGTATCCAACATTTTTCATGGTTTATTACTTGTCATGGCTGACATCTCAAACCACTATAAATCATTTAGGCATGATGGCGGATATTACTTCAGCATTGGCAGCTGTAGGCGTCACCATATGTTCTTGTGCGGTGAGTTGGAACATTTATCATATCATTTTTCATCTAGGCTTAAACTCCTGAGCTATACATATTGATAATCAACATTTTAATATGGTCTGGGTCGACTGTGAAGCTGTCTGCAGTTGATGTCTGAACCTAGCTTGCATTTGTGAAAAAATTCAATATTTGTTTTATATTTAATAGCTGAACCTTGATTCAGCAGGAACTAGACACCTTTATTAGCTAGCTACATTAGGCAGTTTGTGTCAAAGTACAAGACACTGATAGCTCTTTAATCATTACTACTTCAGCAATAGCCAGCAGGAGCTAACAATGAGAACTGTGTTGAAAGAGGACTTTACAAGTTCTAGTTAGTCAATTTGATCTAGTACCTGCGTCTTGGTGCAGTGGGAGAGCATACATAGCTTCTTTTTTTCTTGATATGCTGATAGCGAAGTAAGAAGAAGATGAATGTCATACCTGGCGTGATTGAAACCATCGTGGGAGGGAAAGAAATGGGCAGGATAATAAAGGAAATTTGTGCTGAACTATTACTAGGAGAGGACTAAAACAATTCTATCTATTAAATTCCGTTCTTCTTTTGAGATATTACCTTTTGAATATTCATTCTGAAAAATGTACAAAGCTTTAAGCAATTAAATAGTCATATTCTCCTCCTGTTTCAATTATTTTAAAATTCTCAATTGTGAGGTGACTGGATTGTTACTTCAATAAAACTGCAGGCTGAGACGGATAGAGAAAAGGGGATTGGTGTCACGCTATTTCATATTGAAGCCGACCTAGAGAGCTTGGTATGTCTTCTGAACATGCTTCAGTAATCTCTCTCTTTATATGTGCTACTTTATGAATTCTCGGCTCCCGCAGGTTGGTGCAAGTTTGAAGATTGACATGATCCTAGGTGTTTTGGGATGGTCCACGGGCTGCAGTTGGTCAGAGAACAAACAGTTTCTAGAGTGCTAATTTAGTGGCCTAGCCTGGTGAAGAGTACTTGCCCAGCTGTTGAAAGCATGGGGAAAGAAAGTTTTGTTCAGTGAAACCTGACTTCTTTTCTTTTTCTAGTTGTCAATTTTTTTTCTCCTCACCTTCTTGACAAGTATAGAAAGCAAACAACATTAGGTTATATGGTGTCGGGCGACTGTATATAAAGGAAGAGTAGCAACCAGTTATACTTGTAAAGGAATTTTCAATTATACCAACTCCAACAAAATTATGTTAGACATTTATACAAAATAAATATATTAAATATCTTCCATCTTATCCTTTTTTCACATCTATTTCTAATGTGGTATAGGTTTGACACAATGTCATCGTTCGCCTTTGCCTTCTGCGCTCCACCACCAACCCGAACTCCCAACAGAAAATGTAAGAGTGCACACATTGCAGTTGGCTTTGCATCAATTGTCACAATGAAACTGTGAGCACAGTATACAAATTGGATCTATTTTTGCCTTGAAATAACAACCAGTATACAAATTGGCAGCGATTGGTCTACATCGAAGCAGGTGTACGTACACCATTCCTTTTCAGCTCAAACTGTACATATATAAATTATTTAGTTATGTTTAGTCTGGCACACTATATTAGTGAGTGCAATATTATTTCACACTCACTGCCTTCACTGATTTAAAATCTTGAACCACCTATAACGGGAGGAAGAATGCCTTTAAGCACAAAGTACCAGATTAGCACTAGTAGTGCTCCCAAAAGCACTCTCCTTCTCCTGGTGATTGCAGCTATATCATCCAGGTACATGAACTTCGTTCGGTAGCTATCAATGCCATCATAGTTCTGTTGGGCGTTGATGGCGACATCATTCTGCGTGCTTTTCAAATTGCAGTTTTCTACCCTAAATAGTTCTTCTATTCCTTCTTCCTCTTCTTTCACATTATTCTCTTTATGTTCCAACAGAAGTTCAGCTGGCCAAATTTTGTCACTGTTGGATTGCTCATAGGAGTGTCTTGCTCCTTCCAAGATGTCATCTTCAACTTCCTGTGCAACATCTTCTTTGTCTATGTCGTCTTCATAGTCATCATCTTCTTCTTCATTAACAAAAACAATCTCTTCATCATCATTTTCCTTCAAAACATTTCCTTGACAATCGGGTTCAAAGCTTTGTTTCTCAACCAACTGCTCTGTTACTAGGCTCTGCTCTTCACTAGCTGCAGGATCCATCGCATCTGTTTCTTTTATCTCTTGAAATCACTTCAGAGGCATTTCTCATATAATATTGGCCTTTACTTATTTATCAAAGGCCGTCGATGTGCAACCAACAATGCAAAAACATCTGAACCCTCCATATTGAGGAATTTTCATACTTGCGACCATGCAAGTATGCAATCAAAGGCGCTGATAATCAAAATATTCTCTATGCACAATGCTGCTATATGTATTAAAGCTCACAACTCATTATAGCTACAACACGTAATTTGTTTTATTTATTTCATGACACGACATGAAATCATGCATCTACAAGTATATTCATACTGAATTAATTGCATGACTAGTTCAGAGTTCTGAGCATAGCATCTCACAAAGAGAAATGGTGATAACTGAGATAGAAGGCCATCACAACTTTAGGTATCCTATGTTCAAAATTCTACAAAACTTGATGAATGGCACACTGGCAAATTGCAGTCAGATCTTCTTGCTGCCGGAACATAAAATTGGTCTCCAGCAATCAAAGCCATTACATTTGCGGAAAGAAGTGGATTTTTCAGATCAGGATATAATCAAAACTATTTCCGTATCCTACCAAGCCTGAAGTTTGACCAGAAACTAACATCAGCTGATGATCATCTTGTTCAGGAATTCAGCTTGCTCAGGAAAGTATTCCAACAGTTCATCTTTTGTAACCCAGACAAAATCATCACACTTTCTAATATCAAATTTGTTGACTGCAATGACTTGGGATTTGAAGAAGAAGCGCTGTCATAATAAATATAGAATTTATACATTAGAAGCACATAAGCTTTGTAGAAGCTATCAGGCGATTTCCCTCCCTCACTGCCTGTGGGATGAAAGAATTTCTTACTGTCCTTTTCTATAATACTTCAATAATTAAAATCGTGCATACCTTGATTGACGGAATTTTCTTGTCTTCAGTGGGTTGTATGACCATATGACCCATAGGGGCGTTTCCAACAAAATATGTATGTGAAAGATCTCCAATAAAAGATTCTAGGGCAGACTCAGCACACTGCAAATAGTTGCAACTTATATTTCATTTTTTCAACCCAAATTACTGAAAATCCTCAAAGAAATGGACTGAATAAGAACTATTTACCTTGCGCAAGTTCTCTTCAGACTCATAAACTTTTTCAGGGAAATGCCAGACAGGCTTTCCACTACCATGTGTGGTACCATGGACTAGAAGATAGAGTCTCCTGTCTAGTGCTCGCTGTAATGACCTTATGCATATCAACAAAATCTCATAATCAGTAACATGAAATACTAGCCAGCAGAAGGAAACAAATGCTTTGAATATCTGTTGACATATTATTCATGTCCAGGAAAATGCAAAGGTTTTGTATAGCCATATTGGAGCCTAAAACTGATTAAATCTAAAAAGAAAGTGAACCGGGGGTTAGTACCTTTTAGCAAATTTTGACAAAGTGATGAGTTGAAGAGCAGATGCAAGCTTTATTTTGTGGGGTAGATAGTGACGAAGGCATTTAAAAGGAAAGGAAAAAAGCAACAATAGCTCTCCATTCTCAATTTTAAATACTTACATAATGCTCAATTAGACAAATCTCATGTAACTAACACATCAATTACATCGAGACAATATTAAGGCATTTCAACATTAAAAATTTAGTTATGGTAAACAATTTTTTTGATGATTTAGAAGTCAATAATTACCCATTGTCAGGAAATATGAGTCTGCTGAATTTAGGTAAAGCAACTCTTGAAAGAAAAAGATCTTATAGTGCAATGTCCATATTCAGATTCTTGTATAATATTTGACAAAAGTTAGAAGTCCAAGCTTTGGTACCTTTGATCATTAGTCTTATCTGCTTCTGAGATTCGCGGAGCTGGTTTATAATCAATTTGATAATCACCTTTTCCCCTGCATGTAAAATATAGATGTAACCGTGCCAGTTGACCATGTGGCATTTGACACTAGACAGAACAGTATGTGCTAGCATGTTCAAGAAGAACCATGTACATAATTAATGGCTAATAAGGAAGAATGCATGAAAGAAAAGGCAATAATACTACACAAGCCAAGGAGTAAAAATCAGTTGGGTCATACTGCTAAAAGAGGGGAGAGTGTTTACTCTCCAACATGTGTACTGTTGCATGAAGAGATCTCAATTTCTTGAAGCGCGATCTATATAGATACAAATGAAATTAGGCCATTTTTACCACCATGTACTTTTTCTGAAAAGAAAGTAAAGTTTTTAAATTGTAAATGTCCAGCGCTAAAATAGTAATGCTCATTGCTCAGTACAAAAGGGTATTCTCCAAGTTACAGAAACTGTTCAATTTCGCATGGGACCAAGTTACTATTATTTCTTTTTTTCGCTTTTTGTGTTAAGCTTATCAATTTTTTTCAATAAATGATTGGCTACAAAGGGAATTTTTTAAGTGAACCAGATGGTGTATAATAGTAGATTAATGAAATTCATGCATATGTTTAGGAGGGGTGAACCAGAAAATAATAATAGGTATAGCAATCTTTATTATGTTCCCAAGCTTCTCATGTTTTGATGTGCTACGTTTTCCATGAAAATAATCATCACAGATTTGAAGGAAGAGAGAACCACAACTGCACCTTGGAGTACACTATGTCATTTACTCCTTTTCTGGAGTCAACAGGAGCTTAACGTATTTGTGAAAAAATGCATTTTTTTAAAGTTTAATCATAGAGTTGTTGCACAAAGGGATTCCCAAAAGTTCTCAAACAAAAAAATAGTAAAAGGGCTAAAACGCCAACAATATATTCTTAACTTTTGTCAGTAATGGAAGGGACAATTATTCATGTCTTCCTGCAGTAAAATATATTCTGCAATCTATGGGGCTGATAGGTTTAGAATGCTTGAAAGCAGTTGTATGGATTAACGGTGGAGAAGTCCAAACTGGAAGAAAGGCATGATTGTTGAAGATGAATCAGAAACTGAGAAGATAAGTTTCTGCAGTAAATTTAGACTTCAGAAAGCTAGATAGTCAACAGTAAAATATTGGTAAAATAAAGAAAACCTTGAAATCTCTCCATGGCCAATTGTCCCATTAGTTTTTGTGAGCCATAATGAATGTGTTTTATTTAGTATTTTTGACAGGTTCCATGCCTGTTGCAATGATCTCTTTTTCCTTAACTGTATAGTGTAGTTTAAAAAGAAAACTTGACAAAGAAATCCTTCCTTTTAACTGTTAATTGTAGTTTAAAAAGAGAACTTGACCTAGAAAGAATATTTTCCCAGATTTTCAAATTCAGGATTTCTGAAAACTAGCAAAATACCTCTAGTGCTCGATTCCAGAACTTAAACAATCTACAGAAAACAAAAGCAACACTAAATTACAACCGTAAACAATGAGTTACTAATATTTTTCTTGCAAAATTTATCACCCATCCAAATTTTGAACTTAAAAGTTTATTTCTTTGTAATTGTCTTTGTCGTGGACGACACAGCAATTTCACTGGTCTATTATGTTTAACTTGTTTCATCCTATGCACACTCTTAATACCATTCATCAGTTAATATTCATAAATGTAGATCTATAGTTCACAAGCAAAGGTATTAAATGGGGAGGTGTAGTTCAAGCAATGCAACAGAAATGTACCTGGTATCAGACTTCTTCAGAAAACTTTCTGGATACTCTCGCCGATACTGCTGCCTCCAACGAAACCTATTAAAGCAGTTATAAATAACATTACTGTGATCAACTAAACACAATTAGGTTAAATTATTATCTACATTCACCAACTCTTTTTTCAGGAGCCTTTGCTCTTTTTTATCCTTCTCATTTTCTCCTTTTGCTGACATCTTAGTACCAACAAATCTATAACCTCATTATTCTCAACTTTATAATACAAATTATCTCCTAGCATTAGAAAGCACAGCAAAAATAACTTATTGCTCTAAAAATAAATCATTGTTATCCAATTACAGTGAGAACATAGAACATTTCGAGTTCCTACAACAATTGTATAGAAAAAATGAGGAAAAAAATAGGCAGTGAGGAACGAAAAACTTACGAAAATTCTTGAAAAGCATATACAGTAGGATCAATTTTGGGAACTACAACTGGTAATCTCTCGAAGAGCACTGAAGCAACAATTTTATCATTGCTTGATGAAGAAAACCATCGTTTAGATATCACAGATCGACCGGCAGACGAACAGCACCTCTGCATTTTCACAAACCCTAAAAACCCAAATCACAATTTCTCAGTGAATGTGTAGCTCGGTAAAAGTGAAACGTGGTGTTCCACTTATTAAATTATAATTTGGTTCGATTTTAGAGGGCGATTGAATTGATTTAAAAGTTGGGCAAATTTATTTTTAAGTTATTTTTTGACTTGTCGAAATATTTGACAAATGTAAAAATAACTAAAAAAAATAAGTCAAAAATGACTACAAATAAGTTGAGAAGTGATTGACAATGTTAAAAATAACTTAAAATAAATTTAAAATAAGTTAAAAACCAAAAATAGGTTTTCCTCCTATTTTTTATTTTTTGACTTAAAAATTATTTAAGTTAAACTTTTATTTTTTATTTAAAAGCTATTTTTTTCAAGCTAATCTAAACGGACTCTTAGTTCGTTTTTAATTCAATTCTTCAATATTTATTTGAATAGGGCACTATTATGGATCAATCGGCCCAAGTGTTTATAAATTAAAATGAGTCATAAGTTGGCCATCTTAATTTATGATTTTTCACTTTGTAACATTTTTAGTTTGATCAAATATATTATTATTTTATCCTCAATATATTTTAAATTCTCAAAATATTTTTCCCAAAATTAAAGAACTACCTTCATGTTTAGTTATGTAATTATACACAAACAATAATGCAAAACATGACAGTAGCTAAGTATTATCTCATATAAAAGACATCATTTGAAACTCAAAAAGGAAAATATAGCGAAAGGCCAAACTTATTATAATTTAAAATTCTAATGCGATTTTGATGGAAATAAAATGAAATTTTAGCTTGCTTGGGGCAGATTTCCGCAAATTGGATGCAGAAGCAGGTGAACGTGGGTGAAAATACCAAGTTAATAGAATGAGATAAAACTCACACCGCTTACCATCCCTACTTCCAAAATAGTACTAGATGAAAGGGGTGTTGTTGTGACTTGTGAGAGAGTTGTAAGTCACGTGACAAATCCTTCTCTTCAATTGAATTCTTAAATTCGAGTCATTTATTTGCCCCCTCAATTACTCCTTTTTGAACGTTGGTCACTAAACCCCAAATTTTGTTTGTTTTCCAACTAATATCTACCGAAGTCAAGTAGGGCCGAGAGATTCATTCATTGAAAATTACATAGTTAAAATAAATATGTTTTATGTATATATATGGTAGAATTTGAATCCTTTTTTATTTCTTCATGTATTTACTTCTTCATATTATATTTTAAACCATTGAAAACTTTGACTTTGTCAATGTGATATCTACACAAGAAAATAACAAATATAGCTTGTTTTTTTTTTTTTTCTATGTTTCAAATACGGCTAACCAACATGTTAAAAGTGGAACACAACATCAAAGTTAAAACAAGAAAGCCTCCACTATAGAAATATTAATAATACTAGTAACATGCTCCAACAAGGCAAATATGCTAACAATGAAACTGCTTTTGGCCTGTGTGCATAAGAGGGGGAGTTGGTTGGGGGCTGGAGCCTCTTTTTTGGGGTCTCAGCCAATACAACCACAACACCAGCACATCCCCAATAAGATTTAGACTATATATTATATTACTACTAGTGATCAACAAAGCAATAAGAAAAAGAGAAAAAAAAAAGACCAACATGGCTTCATTCTTGATTCTACTACACTTGACTTAGAGTTGGCCAAATGAGTGAGCAAGGTAAGTGAGTGTTCCAACAAGTGGAGCATTAATGTAAGTGGCAGGTTCAGATTGCTCGTAATCTGATCGCTCGTCTGGGAAACGATCGTGCTCATCAGGACCACCTACTACAGCCCCTACTAGTACATTCGGGTTTGGTGATTGTGAGTTCATCACACTGAAACCATCCCTGCATTGTATCTTTGCTGGATGATTCGCGACTGAGGGTAATGAGGATCCCCTGTGATGAATCCTCTGTGGATACCTAGCTCCATAGCCCACCATGAATGACATTTTTAGTGGATTGTCTCCTAACAAATAGTCCACCTGCGCGTTCAAAAAAAGGAACGAGTTTAATTTTTATGCATTGGGGGTTTGCTATATACTTGAAATATTCCAGAATTGGTTTTAACTAACCTGTTTTTTGGCTACATTTCGAAGCCTCTTTGGTGTAATGACAACTCCACCACACTTAACAACCATGCGAGCGGAAGTTAAGTACTTGGCATAGGTGACTAGCAGGAAAGAAGTGGAGGTAACATACTGCATATTGCTGTCATCCATTTTGAAGAGTAGCCCTCCTGTAAAATAGTAAAAAAAAGTTTAATCCACAGATTTGAACTAGAACCTAACAGAAATGTGAAAATGAACTAAATAGGATATTTAACCTGGTGTATATTGCGCTTGAGAAGCCGGTGTGCCTGGAATTAGGGAGCAAATGTAGTTGTCTGCGTGACTCTTGTAATCGTGAAGAGTTTGAAGCTTTTGAACAAGAAATGACTGAAAAAACAGAGAAAATATTCCGTTAAATTGAAGTCGTTCCAACTAATAAGCATCTAATGAGAAAACCACAGGTAAATATTGAACCTTGGAAAGAAGAATCCTTGCTCCAACATGCTTATTGTCCCACCCGAATGTGTTATCAGTCTCCGCGGCCCCAAGAGTTTGCCCATTTCTTTGGATATAATTGAGATAAGTTGGGTTCTTTGTGGCTCTATGTAACCAAGCAGCACCCCACAACAGCTCATCCTATACATAAATTAATCAGTGCATCAGCTAAGAACATCGATTTTGTTTCGAGTCAAAATGCTGAGAATAATACCAACCTCATATCCAGAAACTGAGCAGTAATATGGGCACACTACTTTTCTCAGCCCATTGCTGTATGAACCTCTGTACTTATCAGCAAAGGCAAACACCTGAAAACCAACATTTTGTTATAAGTATACAACAAATGATGATGGTTTCTGATAAATTCTACTACTCCCTCCGTTTTAATTTGTTTGTCTGGTTATGACTCAACACAGAGTATAAGAAGGTAAAGAATTCTTTTGAATCTGTTAGTCTTAAATAAGTCAAGACATTCTTTTTGAAACATACTTGAGACAAACAAATTGAAACACAATAGTAGTATCTTTTTGAAACTAATCACTAGTTTTATTAGAATTTAGAAGAGTTCGAAACAAATACCCTGATAGCCCTTTTGATTAGTATCTTGGAGTAAGATGGATTGCATTTCCTAAAGACTAACGAAGCAGCAGCGAGAGCAGCAGCAGTTTCAGCAGCAACTTCAGTCCCTGGAGTGTTTTTGTCAATCTTGTATACACTTCTTGGGGTGTCCATATCCTCAGGTCTCTCCCAACAAGAGTGGTCACTTCCTGCATCTCCAACCTAAGACAAGATTGTATATAAAAGTTAAAAAGACTTGATTCAAGACAAAATTATTCACTACAAAGTAGAAATTATTCACTTCAGAATTAAACCTGAACATAAATGGTGTCTGGATGGGCTGTTGCCTTGAGAAGATATTCAGTAGCCCAACCAATTGCTTGTTTTGCATTCAGTAGCTCTCCTTTCATCAATCCACCAAACTCAATCACACTCCATGATAGCATTGTGGTGGTGAATGCCATTGGGAAACCGAACTTCACATTGTCTCCAGCGTCATAATATCCACCAACCAAATCAACCTGCATTGCCATTTATTAACAGCAAAATCAACAAAAACAAATTCAACATTCTTCCTTTATAACTAAACATGTCAAAATAGGGCCTGAACAACCATTAATCACCCCAAAACTAAAAAACAAAATTCAAGATTCTTCCTTTATAACTTAACATGTCAAAAGAGATTATTCACCCCAAAATCAACAATAACAAGTTTGTGATTCTTTACAACTAAACATGTCAAAATAGAACCTGCACAGCCACCAATCACCCCGAAACTAACCAAGTTCAGGATTCTACCTTTACAACTAAACATGTCAAACTAGAACTTGCATTACCATTATTAACAGCAAAACCAACAAAAACAAGTTAAAGTGTCCTCCATTACAACTAAACATATCAAAAGAGGTCCTGCACAGTCATTATTCACCCCAAAACCAACAAAAAACAAGTTCAAGATTCATCCTTTACAACTAAACATGTCAAAAAAGGACCTACACAACCATTATTCACCCCAAAACCAACAAAAAAACTTCAAGATGCTCCCTTTACAACTAAACATGTCAATAGAGGACCTGCATTACCATTATTCACCCCAAAATCAACAAAAACAAGTTTAATATTCTTCCTTTACAGCTAAACATGTCAAAATAGGACCAGCACAGCCACCAATCACCCCCAAAACCAGCAAAAACAAGTTCAAGACTCTTCCTTTACAACTAAACATGTCAAAAGAGAACCTGCATTACCATTACACCCCAAAACCAACAAAAACAAGTTCAAGATTCTCCCTTTAAAACTACACATGTCAAAAGAGAACCATTTCTAGTGTTAAAACAAAACAACCATTTGCAGTGCACAAAAACACCCAAAAACTCAGAAAAAAAACATACCCCCATAGCTTTGCCATCTGAAAGACCAGAATCTTTACGCCAAGTAATCCTCTGGCTAGAAGGTAGCTTCCCTGACCTCTGACCCTCAAAATAAAGAATGGATTTTGCAAGAGCATCTCTATAGTTATGAGAAGCAAAACGAGGATGGTGAGCATGATGTGTAGGTTTAGCAAGAAACACAGGTGTAACAAAGCTCAACAAAAACAGAAAAATGGTTATAGCCATAGCTGCTGTGGAAGAAGAACAAGAAGCCATTTTGGAAACTACGCACCTGAAAAATAATACTAGTATCAAAACCCCAGCCCCAAAAACCAACAAATAACCCCAGGCAGTGGCAAAAACAAGAAACAGCCCCTTTGTATTTATAATGAAAAAAGCTAAGGAAGGAGTCCCCTGTTTCTTTAACGTCCTGCCTGGTTGCAATCATTAAACCCCTTTAGTTACCCACATTAGCAGTTAGTGCTTAGTCTTTTTTAAAAATATTCGATACAAGCGAGGCTCGACTAATTTGGATTTGTATCATATAAAGGTCATTAAGGGACAAACGTTTCATACCATGATTCGAACTCGAAAACTTTCATTAAAAAGGAATAAATCTTATTCATCCTATTACAAATTTTTGGTGGTGTGTTGGAGAGTCAATTATGTTAACTTCTAAGGTAAATTAATTTAAGTTAGTCTTTTTCTTTTTTTATGACAAAGGAAACCCGCAATCGCTATCTTTTGGGTGCGCACACGGTAAAACCCCGTTCCTAATCAACCGCTAGCAAACCACAGAGGAAAGGTAACCTGCACTAGGCAAGTCTGATACGACGAGCTCGACCGAGAAGCCAAGTGATTTGTATTTTGAAGATTAGATAGAATGTTATACCATATTTTAATTTTTTTTTATAAGTTACCCATTTTGTCACACGATTAAATATGACTTATTTAAGATCACGAGTTTTTAGTAGAAGGAAAAGAGGCATAATAGGGAGTAGCTTTTTTTCCTTTTTACTGTGCTAGTCCTTTTATTGTCTGTAAAAGAGTTTTCTTGACAGTTAAATTTGGCAGTTCCATACATATCACGCAATTGGCCATGCCATTTTCAATAACTATCGTTGCAGCGAGACGTTGTGTTTGCATTAGTGGCGAGAGTGACTTGTCACATGCTTTAAATCTGATCGTGGTGAAATAATTGTGATTTTTTCGTCATTAGTAAGTGGTCACGAACTTGAGAATGAAATAATTCTTATTGTAAGGACCGTCTCAAAAATGGATTTTGCACTGCACGAATTTAAATTTAGTCAGGATTTAGAATACCGGACATCGAGTAGGAAAAAAAGGACTTGTCACATGCCCTGGATAAAATTTAATTGTACATGATGTTTGCATCACAACAATAGATGCATGATATATGTTTAATTATGTAAAGACTTTTGATACTAAATTTTAGTTAATTAATTTTTGTTTTTATATGATTAAATCACGTAATCATGATAAGTTAAATTGATTTGATGTAAACGCTCTATATAAATAGGTATTTACCTCATTTTATCTCCCACCTAATTTATTAAACCACGCCAATTATAGATTGTGATAAACATTTCAAGGAAATGGTATCTTATGACTAGAAGAAAATAACATTTTCACATCTAAAAAGGAAAATCTCTTATATAAAAAAAGGTTGTATAAAACTAAAACAAATTTATAAAAGCTTACAAAGCATATTTTTTTCGAATATTTTGCCCTCAATTGACAAATTTGTCGTGCAATAATTGGGTGACGTACAAAGTTTTAAGTTGATATACATAAACAAAAGGCGGATCTAGAATATAATATACGGGTTCACGAGATACATTTTTTTTTTTGTAAGTTTCTTCTAATTATACTGTCTTCTTCACCAAATTTGTGAACAAAGACGATGTATAGCCGTTGCTGGAGTCATGTGTTTTATGCTCGAACACTAATGTATTTATGTGTATACATGACATTGTTCAACAATGTCTAGTTGATGAGACCATGTTTAAGTATAAAAAGACTATATATATAAACATATATCATGTATCTAGTGACTTAATGTGAATGTGAATATCGAAGACGAGTAAATTTTCACTTACCATTCTACGCTTATGAGTTTGTTTTTTAGAGTTAAATTAGGCTCAAACTTAAAATCCATTAATATTTTCACATGAGATATCACAATTATATTCATTTCAATTCTTGTTTGATTACTCGATTTTAAGCCTCATATTATATTGTTAATGCTCCAAATCTCCAATATTGGAGCATGCGGGGAGGGGGAAGGTGTTAGAAGTCTCACATCAGTTGTTCGATGGATAATTGCATTCTAAATATGATTTTGGATACCTCATGTGTTAATTGAAATTGAATTAGGTTCGACATCAATGAAATCTTGGACTTCCCACTAATTTTGTGAAAATATTAATACTATACCTTCATTCTAAAAATTTATCGTGATTTTAAATTATTTTTTTTATTTTGAAAGTTTAAGACAGTTATTTTTTAATTTTTTTCTATCTTACCTTTTGTAATAATTATTTTTGAAACTTGCAAATACCTTAGTGGAGTACTTAACAAAGAAAAATTATTTCTTAAACTATAAATGAGGATAAATTAGTTAAAAATCTATTCTAACACGACAAATAGTTTGAGATAGCTGGAATAGCAAAATTGTATATACTCTCTCCGTTCATATTTAGTTGTCATGTTGCGCTTTTTGAAAGTCAATTTGACTAATTTTTAAAGTTAAATTAAATTACATTAATTTGATATTTTAAACAAATAATTTAGATATTCAAAAACTATACGAAAAGTACTATAAATTGTTATTTTTTGTCAATCAATATGATGAAAAAATGTATAATCATTGTTTGATTCTAAGAAAAGAAATCATGACAATTAAAATAAACGGAGAGAGTATATTTTAAAGATGAATTTGGACAGTGAGATTGTAGTGGATATATAGTCACTCCCATTTTTTAGGAAGAGGGGAATATACATCATACTAAGCACAACCAATTAATAATTTTTCACATAGAAGAGGAACAATACTGTAAAGAATAAAACTTTATGTCGGATAAAGGCAATGAATATAAGGATGGGGTTATTTAACAACTATTTGGATAATAGGTTGAATCTTGAGTTCAGTGAATGAGTCAAAAATAGAGTCAAAAAAGGACCATGCCATAATCTCATGCTTTCATGCTCATACACTTGAATCAAGAACCTATTTTTATCGATCTAGGACAAGACTACTTGCACAATCCACCAAAAACTCTCCATATCTTTCATTCTCTTAACCTAAATATTTACTTGTACTTGTATTGCACGATAATAACATATTCAGTATAATTCTTATTTCATATAGGGTATAAGAAGATAGTAATATGTACACAAATTTTATTAATCTTGAAAGGTAAAAAAGTTGTTTCCAATAAATTTTCGGCTCAAAAAAGAAGTGAGGAAATCAAGGCAAATACTAAATAAAGCATAAAGCATTCTGAAGAAAAAAAAATAGTAACTACAACAAAGTAATATAGATGATAGTCGAAGTACAAGGAACAATAAATAGATGCAAAAATTGAAGAAACAAGAAACTACAAGAGTAATACAAAAACTTATAGAAAGATAAGCAAGACAACATTCAATTACTTATGAACCTTCTATCATAAATTGTAGTCCTTTGTAATCTCAATCTTATCTAAGGTCATATCCTTGGTATGTTAAAATTGTGTCATGTCAGGTCTAATCACATCTACCTCTTTTGAACCCATCCATATAGTAAACCTTTCACACATCTGCACAAGAGCATCCATGCATCTATTCTTCACATGCATGCTTGAACTATCTCAACCTCACCTTCTATATCTTATCTTTCATTAAGACCACTCTCACCATCTCTCAAATATCTTTATTTCTAGTTTTATCTGTCTTAGTTTGTCCACATTTACCTGAACGTCCTCATTTCCACAACTCTAATCTTCTGAACATGAGAGTTCTTGTCTGACCTACACTCCGTTCTATATAACATATATAGTCGGTCTAACCACCACTCTATAGAACTAATTGTCTTTAAGTTTTGGTGGCACCTTCTTGTCACACATTACTCCGAATGCGAATCTTTATTTCATCCATTTTGTACTAATACAATATATGACATCATCGTCAATTTCCCATTACCTTGAATAATAGACTCAAAATACTTAAAAGTTCCTTTGATATCAAGCCTCAATTTACTTGTATTAAGTATTTACAAGTGAATTGTAAATATCTAAGTATGGAAGGATAAGCAAAATAACAATCAGCCACCTATCAACCTTCTATTCTAATTTATAATTCTTCGTAATTTTCGATCTAACGTCATGTTCCCGGTAAGTTAAAATTATGTTATGTCATGTCTAATTATCTCTCCTAAATTGTTTGATTTGCTAATTCAATCACCTTGGATATCATCTTCCTTTATTTTGATAGTACGTGTCTAGAGATTAGAGATATAGATACAAAATGAGATTATCTTCACATGCCTTGCTTTCATTTCCAGCTGTTAAGCTAGTCTCCCCATAAAAACAGGAAGAAGTAAAAAAAAAGTCCTTGGCTAGTACATTTGTCTCATTGAGCCCAATGAAGATAAAAGAATTAAAAATAACAAATTTTTCGTTTTGTGTTATTTTCTTTATTCCTAATCAATCTGATCAAATTGGGAATGCAGAGATACATCTGTGGTTTTCCTATTTGTGATATCACATTATTGATATTTAAATCTCAGCAAGATCATGTCCAACTTGATAGTTCTTTTAAAAGTCGTTTGATAGTCGATCAGAGTTATGCAGATATTAATAACGTAAGAAATAGTTTGGAGAGAATTTATATATCATTTTATGTAGACATTAATCAATTATTTATGTATAACTTATTTCACCTTCTATCATGCTTAAAATAATACATAAATTCTCTTATAACGTATACATATGTTAGTTATGCAAATTTCTATATTGCAAACAAAACATCGTACTCCCTTCGTCTCAAATTGAGTGACTTGTTTATACTTGATACGGAGTTTAAAAAATTAAAGTAAATAATTTGAATCTTGTGGTCTAAAGTTAATTAAGATCCAACAAATGTATTAAAATAATGTCCTTTAATTCTGTGATTTTAAACGTGTAACGGAGAAAGTTGAAATTAAGAAGTTGCTAAAAAAGAAAGGATCATTCTTTTTGAGATGGATTAAAAAAAAAAGTAGGCCAAACAAATTGAAACAAAAGAAGTAGTAATTTTATATACAAGCAACTTACCTCCTAACCAACTACCAAATATTGTATTATTTGTACAAATTAAATTTCAATACCTACATAACTAACCTCCAAACCATCTATCAAACGATCCCTTAGTATACCGTGCTTTATGTGTGAAAATATGAAAGAAGTAGATTGTTTGGAGTCTCAAAAGTGTAACCTAGTAATCAATTAAATTAATAAAATTATAAAAAACTAAAATCCAAATTACAACAAAATAAAAACATTTGATGATTTCTTCTTATTTACTTAAATTTTGGTAGGTAAAGTCATGTAAAAATAACATATACTATCATATATAAAATAATTAAGACGTGCGTAAACTAAACCCAACATATCATATTTAAAAACATGGTGGAATGGCCCGCGTTGTAAGAAGTAGAGTAGTCAATAGAGACTGACAGGTAAAAGATGCGGAAGAATGAAAAGTAGCGCAATGGACGCTGAGGATTGGGCGAGAAGTGCTATTATTAAATACTCCCAAAAAACATCATCCACAAAGAGCCATAACATTAAAAATAATTCTTGGAAGTATTGATGGGTGAGGTGGGGCAGAGACGAATCCAATTATCTTAGCTTAAATATGAGTTCTAGCGAGATTTGAACTCATGGTTTCTCTGGCCTATACCAGCAGCACAATGACAATTTTATACTTCTCATGGATCCATTGTTTATATCCTATTTTTGTCTGGTTTTCAAGATTAGGGATGGCAATGGGGCGGTGCAGGTTGAGCTTAACCCGAAATTTTTTTAATCCGCTCAGCTCCGCATAACAAGTCTTTTCATTTTCAACCCACCCCGCCCCGCATAATTTTTTAAATATTTTCTTTTTCTAGTTATGTTTGATACTAAAAATAAAATTCATAAAAATAAATTCATTTTTTCATTAAGTAATATTAATTTAATAGGATAGTGACTTAAAATTTTATTTTTTGGCGGTCAATTGGGAAACATGTAAGAAATTGTATTATTTTTTATTGAACTAATTTCATTTATTATCTTAAATATTTTAGTAGCTTTAATGAAATTATCTTAATAAATAATGATATATCACTGTTATAACATTTAAAAAGTTAAAATTAAGTTTGAACCCATATAAAATCACATATACCCGCAACTCGCCCCGCCCCACCCCACATAGCCTTAAACCCATCCCGCCCCGCATCCTCCCCGCCCCATTGCCATCCCTACTCAAGATAGATTTACATATATATTACCTTAGCTCAAATATGAGCTCTAGCGAGATTTGAACCCATATCTCGGGGGGTGGTTTCTCTGGCCTATACCAGCAACGCAATGATAATTTAATGCTTCTCATGGGTCAACTGTTAATTATATCCTAATTTCTGTCTGTTTTTCAAGATAAATTTACATAATATATACATGATTTTTTTCAAAATTAACGGGTGCACGTGCACCCCACCTATAAGAGTGGGTCCACCTCTGAGTGGGGATATAAAATAATATTCTTCTGTCTTAATTTATGTGAAATTATTTGATTAAACAACGCAGAAAGGATAATTTTTGAAACATGAAATTTAAAATAAGTTATATGTATTTGTGTGACTAATAATTCATGTGATATAGATGAAATAAAAAAAAATTAAAATCAATTTATTACCTTCTTTAATCCATATTTTACGTTTTCTGAAAAACTAGTTTTAAGAATAATCAAAAGAATGATAGTAGAAAATAGCGTTTAATTTATGCTTTCTAATTTTGAGTGTGCACAAGTAAGTACTTAAACTTGTATAAAATTGAACAAGTAGACAGACGTATGCGTCCTACATGACATATTACACGTAGAACGCCATGTAGAATGCGAATTACAACATAGTATGTCATGTATGACACATATGTTTACTTGTTCAATTTAATACATATTTATACTTGTGCACACTCAAAGTTGAAGAATATAAATGTGAGCTAAATCTTAATTGGTGGATATCCTTATGTATTATGCCTAATTTATTAAAAATAAATTTTGTATCCAATTAAAAAAGGGAAACTTTCGCAAATAGCCACTATAATAAACTTAATTATACTCCATAGCTATAGTTTGCATATTTACGGGTTGTAACTACAATTTAAACTACCTCGTTTGTATAATTCGCGGATTTGTATAATTCATCTATTTTTATATAAACTCAAAATAACAAATGTATACAAAACACAACATCTGAACTTTAAGCAGTTATACAAAATTACACTATACAAAAGCAATACATATTATATTATACAAACATGTGAATTATACAAAACTTAAAAAACTGATCCCGTAATTATAGTTAAAAGTAGATCGCAGATTGTAATTAAGAAAAATTATAACTATATTAATTAATTAATTAGTATATATTTATTTATCCGCGTAATTTTCTATTAAAAAAAGTCATGAGACAAAGGATTAATACAAAACTAGATGGAGAGTTATAGAGAACCATGAAAAGTCTAACTTGTTGTCAGGAAAAAAAAGAAGAGCAAAAATAAGGGCAATTGGGGTCCAGAAGAGAAGTTAGAAGCATGTTTGTCATATAAGCATGTGCTTCTTCTGAGTGCACTGATCTCTTTACACATGCTAAAAGCTCCCATTTCATGTGCAATTTTTCACAAAAGTCTACTTTTTTATCCTCTCTGTGTTCCTATCTCTCATTGGATTTATTTCCCTGCAAACTTGTCAAGTTCCTATTGAAAGAGAGGGTATGGCCTCAACATTGAAAAGTTAGCATCATGGACAGACTCATCACTCAATACATTTCCATCAATAACATAGTTCTCGTATAGGGGAATCTTAGAAGTTTAGTTGATTGGTTATCTGAATTTTTACCTTATTAGTGAAGGTTTGATTTCCTACATTGTAATTCACTCTTTATTTCTCCTTTCCTTACCTCCAATTTTTTTTTTAAAAAAAACGTATAGAACGGTAAATATTTCTTCCTCTTTAATTAAAGATATCGTGTTCGCGTTCTATTAGGTACAAATCAATCATCTTTATTAGCAATGATGTCTCTATCTTCGTCTTTGATTAAAGCTATCGCGTTCGCGTTCTGTTAGGTACAAATCAATCATCTTTATTAGCAATGACGTCTCTATCTTCATATATACTTGATTAAAGATAATGTGTTTGCGTTATGTTAGGCACAAATCAATCATATTTATTAGTAGTGGTGTTTCTATCTTCATCCTTGATTAAAGATATCATGTTCACGTTCTGTTAGGTACAAATCAATCATCTTTGTTAGCAATGGCGTGACCACAAGTAATAAAGGGTGACCAGTTGAACACCTTTTGTCAAAAGAATGTATATTGAAAATTATCTGAAGGATATACAGACAAAACTATTTTTCATATGTATATATCAAATCTTGAATATCCTTAACGAAATTTCTGATTTCGCCAATGTTTGTTTGGTAACTCTTTACTTTCTTCAACATGAATTCGAAATTAGTCGAGTCTATATATGATAATCGAATGAGCAATATTAATAAGATATGTAATTTTATGACATGAATTCGAATTTAGTCGATTCTATATACGATAATCGAATGAGCAATATTAATAAGATATGCAATTTACGACATGAATTTGAATTTAGACGATTCTATATACGATAATCGAATGAGCAATATTAATAAGATATGCAATTTACGACATGAATTCGAATTTAGTCGATTCTATATACGATAATCGAATGAGCAATATTAATAAGATATGCAATTTACGGCACGAATTCGAATTTAGTCGATTCTATATACGATAATCGAATAAGCAATATTAATAAGATATGTAATTTACGACATGAATTCGAATTTAGTCGAGTCTATATACGATAATCAAATGAGCAATATTAATTAAATATGAAATTTTACGATGTGAATTTGAATTTAATCGAATTTATATATGAGTATCGAAAATCGGATGAGTCAATATTTATAAGATATTTCTATCAATAAAAAATAATAAAATAGGAGAGTAATGAGGGTCTATTAATTCCCTTTGTGGGGTGCATCTGTTACAACTAATAAGGGGGCATGGGCATGTGATACTTGCAATTATATTCGACTCATAATTCAATTCTATCTTTATATTATTTTTTCTTGTTACAATATTACGTCCCTTTGGAGTTGGCATGCAATATCCTTTGTTCATCACGTGTCGATCATGTAGATCATTTCTTTTATAATTTTGGACTTATACTTGATTAAATAACCAAGTAAACGATAAAGATTTATATAATTGATCCCATCTTGCTTTCGATGAGGCAGGGTAAAGCTTTAACACTGAAGGTGGTTCAATTGAATCTCATCGTTTAAAACTTGTAGTACACAAAAAGAGTAAAAATAATGGGGTATATTATTAAATCCTTTTAATATAAGGGAAGTTATAAGTGTAATAGCAAGAATGGTTCAAGATTTACGTTAGATTGCAAGGTCTTACATGAACAAGGTCAATAGGCGATCAATAAGACCCTACATGGCCTAGGCCCTAGGTTGGTGACCTACCTTGCATTTTGGAGGGGTGCCTGCCTAAGGTCGGCTCAAAAAAAATAAAAAATTCAAATGGGGCATTCTTGCATTTTCCCTAGAATTTTCTTGTTAAATTAAATTCCTGGTTTGTACCCCTGAATTGAGGCATAATTATAGTACTATGTAGTTGATTTGTTTCTAAGTGGTGAGTTCTTACTTTAATTTTGGAGTGTGCATAATTTGCTTTACAAATCATACCATCTCATGTTGTCTCATATTCCTCCAAATATTTGAGATAAAGCCTAAATAAAGGGTATGTTCAGTACGAAGGAAATGTTTTTTCAAAAAGTAAAATAAGTGAATATCATAATTTTTCTTAATGATATGTAAGAAAAAAGTATTATTCTAGAAACATTTATTTGAATGAATACCTATTATCACTGCATCAAAGACATAGCATTCGTCAAGAGTGTCCCACTTTAAATATATATCCTTTAAATACAGAATTTGACATATATATAAGATAATTTTTCGACGAAAGGTATTCAGTTGGACACCTAGGGTGGCTATAGCTCCGCCCTGAATTGAAATGAAGATGATGTGTGTTAGAGACCAATTTAAGATTTAACTTTTATGAGTTCAACTCCGCTCATGGCTAGTTGCTACCACAAAATAGAGGTACTAGTGAAAGACGATTAGTTTGAATTTTGAATGGCAATTCCTTACAATTTTTATGGTCAATTGATTCCTGACATACCAATAAATATTAGAAAAAATCGCTTTAGTTATTGCTGTATTTGTATTGGAAAAAAGAAAAAAAAATCCCTCTCTTTTGTATTTGCCTCAAATACAAAGAACCTTTCTATTTTTCTTTTATTTTTTTTGAAGTAATTTTTGCTAGAAGTTTTTTCTGAAAAAGTATTTTTGGAGACTAGCCGTTTCGTTTGGTTGATTAATTTGAATAAAAAAATTCTCAATACTAGAGCAAAAATTTGTGTTTGACCAAGATTCTAAAAGTACTTTTAAAAGAAAAAAAAGCTATTTTTTTCCGGACGTGTGAAAAATGACTTTTGAAAATATTCAAAAATATATAATTTTTTTCTAAAAATTTGACCACATATCTCAACATCCCAAAATAGGTATTGCTTTAAGAAACACTTTTAACTCACAAGAAAACTTGGCCATAGTCTAAAGTTTGGCATTCTAAAATTGAAATTAGGTGATCACAAAACGTACACTTTGAAATATGGGCCTTATTGGGTAGCAAGAGTAGAATGGAGACCTCTTGGGTCTTTGATCAGTTTGGGCTGGACTGCACAAACACATTTTTCACACAGCCAATGCAAGTGTCTTTTGTGAAGCCCATTTTGGAGAGACTAATATCATTTCGATAAACTTTATCTAAAATAAATAGGGAACTTTACACTAATTTCATAGTGTTAAGAGCTAGTTACATCTTATCCTTACTCTTTTCCAAATTACAAAACCCCCTTAAATTTAGTGGAATCTGGTACATTCCAAAACGTTCCGATACATCGCGTCTCAATTTTCAGTAGTCCCGATACATCGTGTCTCGATTTTGAATACATCACTCAACGTCCCGATACATCTCGTAAAGTGATGCATCCGACCAATATATCGCGTAAAGTAATGTATTCGAGAATAGGAGAGTAGGGATTTTTGTAATTTTTTCAAATGGTGAAAATTTACACGTTTTGTCCATAAGAAATACTGTAACATGAAGAATAAAGAGCAAAAAATTAAGTAAACTTGAATGGAGCAAGATGAGGCAAGGCTCGGCCGGGCAGGACGGAACAGAGCAAAATCATAGACATTAAATGCTAAACGGGGTAGAGTAAGCCGATTAAGGTTTGTCTTGTCCCGCCGTGCTACATTTACACATACCTTATATGCACGTGGAAAAAGACATAGATAAAACAACAACAACAATAACATATTCAGTGAAGTATCACAAGTAGAATTTGGGAAAGATATAATGTATGCAAACCTTACCACTACTCGTGGAAGTAGATAGACCGTTTTGGAAAGACATGTACAAAAGGAGTAAGGTAAATTAAATCATGACCAAATTTATGTCAGGTAAGTAAACGTACTGAATTTCAACCCAACTTTATCATATACTAGTAGGGGTAATAATAACTTAATAAGTAGTAATACAAATAACATTAACTTCCTCAAGAATTACAAACTACAATCTTGATTTGAATTCTAATCCAAACAATTAAGAGGCAGTTAAGTTAACATAAAATGGAAATCCAGTATCTGGTAGCCATTCTTTTCCTTCAATGAAATTCCCCACAGTAAACAAACTAGCCTCAGCAGAACTGTTAATAACCCTATAACCAGGCCATTTCACTCTAGCACTCGTATTAGAACCCGGTCCTCTGTTCATATACTCTCCATAATAAAGCGTACTCAACGCGAAACTACCATTCCATTCTAAGAATCCAGCAGGATCAATCAAGCTACCAATATGCGTTAGCATAAAAACCGTTCTGGAATATTCTTTCCAAGGCCGTCCTAAGTAATTTTTGAACGTCGATTCCACTGGAATTAGATCAGCAGCAGAGGCAATTTTACCACTCAAAATTGAAATCCCGGTGTTCTGATTAGGATCTTCTCTTCCTTGTGCTGTGAATATGTTCTTTTGGTTGTCGTTTGGTTTACGAGCATATAAGTTGCAATTTTGTAACACGACTGCTGCGTTACCAAATATGAAGTCTACAGTACCATAAACGTCACAATCGCGATAGAATTGTCTAAGGGAATGGACGTAGAGAGTGTCTTGATATGCTACAAAGCTGCATTGGTAGAAAGCAGAGAAATCTGAGCCACTTCTAACAGCAACTGCTTGATGCTTGCTTGGTCCAGCATAGTTTTCAAATGTAATGCCCTTTGCTAAAAATCCATTTCCCACAACAGCTGCAGTAACAATGATAGAGTTTTAATTTCTACTACATACATAGTCTTTCAAACTCGTAATCAAAATGCTAGCTCTGCCTCTGTATACCGTCCAAGGTCCTCACATTTTGGATGCCACGAAAAGTTAACAAACTTTTTGTGGCGTTCAAAATATATGAAAACTTCTAAGTGGACAATGTATTCAAATATCTATAACAGCTATATATGTCTTACTACTGCAATGCTGCAATTTGTGTTCCCATTTATAAAATTCCTACCGACATAATAAATTTTCATACCTTTAATTATGGCAACTTTTTCAATGATTATAAAATATAGTCTACTATGACTTTTAGATGTAAGTTTTTCAAATATATTTGCCTTTTCAAAGAGAATATCTTGATCAGTTGAATTTGAGCACAAACTTTAGATATAAAAGTATTTATACAATTAATTGAATTATTTAAAGTTAGCAGCAAGTAAGCACATGATTATGCATGTGTAGGTAGATAATGTAAACGTTAAAAGATGATGGATGAATTACTACACTAATGCATAGTTGAAACTATTGCTAGAAAATTTTTTTGTCCGTTTCAATTTATGCGAGAAAGACTTATTTTTAAAATTTATGATCTAAAATAAATAATAAATATTTATGTGACTATAAATTATTCATTAAAGGTAAAAAAATATTTTAAAATTAAATTATTATTAAATATAAAGATATATTGTAATTTTTAACTATTAAAAATAAAAGTGATTCGTATAAGTTGGACAAGAAGTACAAGCTATGAGAAGCTATGTAAGGAATAGATTTTTTGTCCAATACATCCAAAAATGAGATTTGAAGCCATTAGATTTAGTAGTATATATATTTATGTAGAACACGTGACACTACAGGGAACGCGTCAACATCAAGATATTAAGTACATCTACTCACGAGGACCCCTATGGTTTTTTTTTAATTCGATTTCGATATTCGAGTTTGATTAAATTTGAATTCTCATCGAAAAGTTCAATATTTGGGATAAAAACTTCATACTTAAGAAGACTCGAAATTGTAATATTTGCTAAGAAATACTTACTACTCAACCACAAACTGATTAGCGACCCCTATGGCTTTAAGTCAAAATGAGAATCCACTATTTATTTGAATTATTTCCAGTATTGCACTTTTTATGTCACAATATTAAAAGATTCAAATTAAACCAACTCACACTTAAATGTTAAAATAGAGGAGATACTAAAGATAAAACTTGAAGTTTATTTATTACACTTTTAAAAATTTGTTTAGTACCTTTATAAAAGCTAAGCTATATATAAATTGATAAAGAGGGTCTATTATACTTCTAGAAGAAATACTGATAAAAGTTATGAAATATTTGTAAAAAAATTAACTCTTAACAGTTTTTAACCAACCAAATCACCTGAAAAAGCAAACAAGTAGTAATAAAGAAAGAAGATATATAAATCTAATTAATGTTAATCGTGCTCTTCGCAACCGTGTTATATCCTCCAAAAATACACTATTTTTGGAGAATTTGACACGAAGCTGATGTTATTCTGAAGAGTTAGAGCAATATAGAGTTAAAACTTCAACTTACCGACGGTAGCAGATCGGAAAGTAGTCCATCCATCAACGACGCTACGATTTCCCTTTATCAACGTTTTTCCGATCCCATCTCCGAGGAACATTATCATGCTCTGCTTTTTCACTACTTCAACATATTCAAAATACGCTCCCGCCTTAATGTAAATCACAAATCTCGTTCTACTGGAATTTGGAGCTGCACTTAATGCTTCGTTAATTGTACTAAAATTACCAGTACCATCCTTAGCAACAACCAAATCGATCTTCGTCTGATTAATTGGAGCTTGTAAAAGTGCTCTGTCTCTCCTCTTAATCCATTTGGGGAAACCGTCATGTACAACGCCATATTCCGGGTAAATCTCCAGAGATTTCCTCGTCTTCAACGACGAGGATGATTTCTTCAATTTCTTCAGCATTGCCAGACAATTACTCACATGGTGAGAAATTGTATGCAGGCGACGCTGAACAAACCGTCTCAAATTCTTCTTACTACGACCAAGTCCGTCGAGGCAAGTTGCTTGATTCGTCATTGCAGCACTAAGAAGAGTTTGCAAATCGTTATAGTTCTGCGAAAGAGATCTATTAGGAGAAAGAGCAAGCAAACTACTTTTAAGATCAATAATAGTATTATCCAAGAGCTGAATACAATCTTCGAGAGCACGTTTTTCGTATGGCTCAAGTTTAGGCAAATCCTCACGAATATCAGTGCAGTTTTTTGCAGAAGCTTTGACTTCTACCACTGTGACATTTATAGTGGAAGAAATTATTTGAGAAATGGATTTTTGAGGGAGATCTGGGATTGAAGAGAGAGTAGAGACGCAGAGCTGTTTGTAAAGTGCGTCTTCACAATGAGAATGCGCGATTTGAATGTTTTTGTGGACATGAATGTGTGCTATTTCTGAAGAGTTTTTTGAGAGAGAAGTGAAGAATGTGATAGAGACGATAGCTGAGATAGCTAAAAGAGAAAACAGCAATGGAGTTTTCCATTTGAGATTGTACATTGTGGAAACAGAGTTGCAGAGCAAAATTAGAAGGAAATAGAGTAACAACTGCTCTGTATAAATAAGTAAGAGAAAGATGATACTCCCTTCTTTATTGAATTTCGAAATTTGAAATGTGCCGCATAAATTTTTACAAGATTCGAAATGTGCCTCGTAAATGTGACAAAGAATAGATATATGTTTGTAATAAATTTTAAATATATGGAAAAAATATCAAACAATAATGATATCTGAAGAAACTAAAATATTTTATCTTTTAAGAAAATATAATAGCTTTCAAGAATTCTAATTGCAATTGAATATATCTTGTAGAGTCCTAGGTAAAATTGAACACGTTTCAAAGATTCTTACAATTTTTCAATGTCTACCTTATAAATTTGGTTATTTTGGTCCATGTTACTTATGGTTTAGAATTAAAAATGTTTGACATGTTTGGTATTCAAGTAGCACCGTCCCAATAAACTCCTGTGTCTTGATTCAGTTGAGTACGTTTCAAAATAATTTTTGAATATTTTGAAACTTAGTGACTTAAAACTAAAGGTAATATGGATTAGTATAACATATCAAATATATTTTGAATTATTTTATTTTAAATATATCATGTCATGTCTAAAGGAAATTGTCATTAAAAGGTAAAATGAGAATATTTAAAATTTACTATACTAAATAATAAATATAAAAAAAAATGTAATTTTAGTAGTAAAACTATGTACATAAATTTGAAATTGAAACAGAGGGAGTAGAAGGAAGATCTAAAATGTATTAGACAAGTGGAGACTCGTGAATTTTAGACAAGTAAAAATTGTTCAAGTGATAAAGCACTCCTATAGATCGTCAGATTGATGGTCCGAGTCATACTGAAAGAAAGGTGAAATACTATTGATCCTTCTCATAAAAACTGTATTCTAATCTCCTTATCCACATTGCAGGTTCGGTGATGAAGGTAGATAACAGTTATGAGGGTTAGCTTTCTACATTTACTATCCATAAAAAAAAATAACATACAATAAAAAAAGTTTTTTCTCTCTACTTTTGAATTTCACACATTGGTACCAATATTGGCTATGGTGTGAAACTATTCCACCTTTAATCAGAAGTTTCGAATTCGATCCTTAAATATGGAGAAAATCTTGTGGGAGCATCACCCCCGAATAAGCCCTGCAGTGCGCAATCTAAATTTAATTGAGACTTCAATATGAGCTCCGGACATTAAACAAAAAAAATAAAGAATTTCACACATTTGTTAGCAATACTTAGCATACACACTGGTCACTTGTCCTAACTCCTAAAATAATGGAGATGTACCACTTTAGTTCTTTTTTACGTTAAATGTTTCTAAATGGTCAAGGACATTTAGAGGAGGAGAAAAAGGAACTCAATCATAGTAATTACATCCTAAATTTAACAGATATAATACTATTTAAGTAAAAGTTACTAAATTTGATCAAATTGTATCGAACTTCTACCTCCGCCCCTTTACGTGGCTACACTATAGTAGTATGAAGAGATCAAGACTAATGATGTCGGTGTGTTTGTTTATTTATTTAGTCATAGCTCACACATGGCAATAGTCTCATTAGATTGACAATCATGGCATTTACTTTATTTGTATTATTGGTGCTACCTTATGTTGAATACAGCCAAAACGCGGTGAAATAGCTAGAAAGCGAACATTGCGGTATAATTTGAATTTAATCAGATTTTAATAAGAATATTAAATATCGAGTGAAAAAAGAAAAGGGAAATTGTTTTGGGGGCATATATTTTCACAAGGGATTTTGATTTACCATGATCCAAATTCAAAAATGATGTTATAACTATATAGACATTCGTTGTAGACATTGTTTAATTATGTGCTTCTCCGATTACTTAAGACATCTCTTTTCAACTGAAGAACAAAATATTTCGTTCCATTTTTAGTAAAATAGTGAAGGAAATTTCATTAGTCATGAAAAAACAGATTGGTGGGAATCCATATATGTTGTTCAGATCGATTTTGGATATGTTTGAATTCAACCTCTTGTTAAGTCTTCACGGAGGGCTTGTCCGCCTTCACAAGCCTCTCTACTTATTATTGTGCTTTTGTGTTTTCAGTAATTTGTTTATATTTCTTGACTTTATACCCCATAAAATATTGGATTTGGTTGAATCGATGAAGCAGTACTTACTGCTCCATCACAAACCTTGTTGGTCCGTCCAGACTTTATTTAGACTCAAATGCTAGCTAATCATTTCAATAATTAAATTTGATCAAAATATCCATCGTTTTAAAAAGAAAAGTTATTTATTATTTTTACATTTTCAATTAGATAATTAAAGAGAGATAAACCTAAAGTTAAACTATTACTCTTTCTGTTTCATAAAACTACTCACTACTAAATGTCTTGAAAAATAAAGTAGTACTAGTAAATTTTTTATGGTTTCTTGTTTATATAAACTTCTATTTATTTAAATAAGAATAGAATTAACCAAAAAAAAAATCAACGTTTTCTTGATTACCATTTATTTTAAATCAAAATAAATTAAAAAAAACACCACTTATTATGAATTGACGCGATCCATTTTTGTACCACTAACCATGGCATTTTTCAATGGATCTCAAAGTATTGTAACTAAATACCCAAATCGAAGGCTCCATACTGACAATGAAACGGCTTTGGTATGGGAATTGGTTAACTATACTTATCTCCCCTGCAAGAATTACGGATGGATTTTTTAAAAGAAAGATTGAATGATAAAAACCACTAGTAATATAGTGGAAATCCTTTGGTTAATGAGTGTAAGTAAGAATATTACCAAGAATTCATATATAGTGAAGTTGAGTTGGATATGACATATTGATTCATATATTGCCTCTTCCCATTAATTTGTTATTTTTCCACACTATGCTTGATATTTTGTTTAACATTTAAGAGTTTAAGTTATACATATTATTAGTGTAAAAAATCATAATTATACTATCATATCATCTAAAATATGTTTATATATAAGTTATGTTAAAATGTGTGATTTGTAATTTTAAAATTAAGACATGCTATAATAAGAAGTGAAGGTAATTTACTTGTGTAAAATTCTCTACACCGATAGAATATGATAATTAAACTCAACATTTTCTCCATCTCATATTAGTTGTTCACTTTACTATAAAAAGTTATCCCAAATTATCTGTCAATTTATAAAATCAAAATAGAATTAATCAAATTTTTTTCCCTTTTCACCCTTACAATTAATTCTCTTTTTAAAGTGTAAACAAATTTGTAAAGCTTCAAAAAAGTTTATTAAGGGATAAGTTAGTAGAACGAGGTCTTAAGGGGCGTGTAAATGAGAAAGTGAACGACTAATATATAGAACGAAGTCGGAGAGGTATAACAATTAAATATAACCAATCGATCTAAAGTTAAAAGTTA